>NC_063363.1:5626428-5641636 GCF_021869965.1 Rhincodon typus
TTGGCCTGCTGTGTTCATCCAGCTCTACACCTTGTTATCTCTGTTAGAATGTTATATATTTCAGTCAGATCCCCCCCTCGTCCTTCTAAACTCTAGTGAATACAGGCCAAGTTGAACCAATCTCTCCTCATAACACAGTTCTGCCATCCTCCGTATCAGCCTGGTGAACCTTTGCTATACTCCCTCTGTGGCAAGTATATTCTTTTTAAGGTAAGGAGACCAAAACTGCACACATTACTCTAGGTGCAGTCTCACCAAGGCCCTATACTACTGCAGGAAGACATCCCTATTTCTGAATTTAAATCCCCCTTGCACTGAAGGGTAGTAACCATTTTCCTTCCTAATTGCTTGAGGCACCTGCCTGTCTATTTTCATTGACTGGAGTACAAGAACACCCAAACCCTTTTGTGCTCCTCACTCCTCCATATATTGCCATTTATATAAAACCCTGTATTTTTGCTTTTCACACCAAAGTGTATAACATTTGTCCACTGCATCTGTCATGTTTGCTCACTCACTCAACCTCTCTAGATCACCTTGCGTTCTCTCCACAACTCCTCAATCTACTTTGTTTTATGCCGTCAGTAGTGAAGTTATCTCTTCATTATCAGTTTGCTGTTTGGGAGTTTGCTATGTGTAAATTGGCTGCTGTATTTCTTACATTGCAACACAGTGACTACATTTTTCAAAAGTACTCGCTGAGCCAACATTGGGTGGCACAGTGGCTCAGTGGTTAGCACTGCTGCTTTGCAGCATCAGGGACGTGAGTTCAATTCCAGCCTTGAGTGACTGTGCAAACTCCACACAGCTATTCTCCCCGTGTCTGCGTGGGTTTCCTCCGTGTGCTCTGGTTTCCTCCCACAAAGATATACAGGTTACATGGATTGGCCATGGGAAATGTGACGTTGTGGGCATAGGGTGGGGGGCTGGGTCTGGGTGGGATGCTGTTGGAGGGTTGGTGCAGACTTGATGGGCTGAATGGCGTCTTTCTGTACTTTGGGGATTCTATGATACTCTGGTGGCTGGAAATAACTCTGGAATGTTCAGTGATTGTGAATGCAAGTATCTGTCTTTATTAACCTGCAAGTGAACAGAGTGCCTGACCTTTCAGGGGAGTGAGGCCTGAGGAGTTGCCATAGGTGAGTCAGGTGGGACAGTGACTAATTTGGAATGTAAACATGAAAGTTGGGAATTGGCACAAATGCTATCAACAGCTAGCTGAGAGGATAATGCTTTGCGTGTGAGGCTAGCAATGGGAACTGGTGCTCGGGAAACCAGTCTAAACAAAACTGGAAATGTATAAGACATGCACAGGGAAGGGGAATCAATCCTGTTTGAAGAAAGGTGAGTCTAAGCTTTGTTTGTAACTTGGTAATCCTGCTTTTTCTGCCCTGCGTGCACTCTGTAGAGGTCACAGCAATTAGTGAAACCAATTTAAATTCTGTCCAACTACAGTTCGACAAACCCAGGATCAGTGTTAACTGTGAGTGTACCTACACCAAATAAACTGCAACTATTTTCAAAGGCATCTAGGGATGAGCAATAAATGCTGGCTAAACGAGGAAAATTTCCATTAAAATCAAAAGAGCTGCGGATGCTGTAAATAAGGAACAAAAACAAAGTTGCTGGAAAAGCTCCTCAGCAGGTCTGGCAAAATCTGTGAAGGAGAAAGCAGAGTTAACGTTTCGGGTCCAGTGACCCTTCCTCAGAACTTTCCATCCAGAAAATTTCCATCCAAAAAATTTTCATCCCTGAGTAATTTTTCTAAGAAAACTCTCAGAAACTGATGGAAATAATATACCCCAGTTGGTGACTCAGCCAAATAAATTTTTGAAGTTGAGTCATCCTTGAAATGTAGGAAATACGTAGTCAATTAGTACACATCAAGTTTCTATAAAACTGTATTGGGATTAAAACAAAAATTTGTCCACTGCATCTGCCAGGTGTTTGCTCAAAGACGAAGCATGAACATTGACTTGGACAATGGGGTGAATTCCCTGCTTTCCAAAATAATGCAGTGGGATTCTTTATGTCCATCTCAAAGGGATGGAGAGAACATCGGTTTATTGTCTGTTCCATACAACTGTGCCTCTAATTGTGCAACAGCCTCTCAGTATTTTGCTGGAGTTTTGTGTTTTGTGTTGAAGACTTTGGAGTGGAGTTTGAATCCACAACCTACTGCCTCTGAGGCGAAACTGAGCTGTTGCTGACTCAAGTTGTGCTCGAGAGACCTGGCTGCATTGTGTTGGTCTTTAAATTGGTTTTCCTTTTAGGGGGGATGTAAAGAACCCTCTGGCGCTAATTTAATGATACAGGAGCTTTCCCTGTACCATGGCCATTCCTTGTTGAACTAAAACAGAATCAAAAACACATTGCTGGAGAAACTCAGCAGGTCCAGCAGTATCTGTGGAGAGAAAGCAGAATTAACACGTCGAGTCCAGTGACCCTTCTTCAGAATTAAAACGTGATATCTGGCCACTGACCTTGCTATGTGTATACTGGCTGGCATTCAACCTTTATAAGAATTGTGATTGGACTTTGAAACGATGCTGTGATATCCTGTGAAATACTTTGGAATGGCTTGATGTTACAAAAACTGTGTGTGAGATTGTCTGTCTTTCTCATTTCCCCCACCCCTCGCTTGTATAGCATAGTTAGTAGATGAAAGAGTTAACTGGCATTACTAGATAAACTGCCCTCATCAGGATATAAAGGGCTATTCCTGGGAGGAGTTAACCAGATGTAAAACAAAAACAAATTGCTGGAGAAACTCAGCACGTCTGGTAGCATCTGTGGAGAGTCACTGGACTCAAAATATTAACTCTGTTTCTCTCTCTGCACAGATACTACCAGACCTGTTGAGTTTCTCCAGCAATTTCTGCTTTTGTTTCAGATATCCAACATCTGTAGTTCTTTGTTTTATTTAACAGCTCACCAGTTGTGTTTAAGTTATGAGCCATAATGTTTCAGAAGTAGTAACATGATCTTACTCTGAAGGTGAACCTGTGTCTGATTAGACCACAAGGTGTAGAGCTGGACAAACACAGCAGGCCAAGCAGCATCAGAGGAGCAGGAAGGCTGACGTTTCAGGCCTAGACCCTTCTTCAGACATTTCTGAAGAAGGGGGTAGGCCCGAATCGTCAGCCTTCCTGCTCCTCTGATGCTACTTGGCCTGCTGTGTTCATCTAGCTCTACACCTTGTTATCTCAGATTCTCCAGCATCTGCAGTTCCTACTATCTCTGATTAGACCATCTTGTATCTCATGGAATGTAACTAGCTATTAAGTACTATGTGACAAACTGTTACAGCATATTGAGATTGACAGTATCTTCTGACAATTTTATATGGAAATCCTTCCCCAAAAGGTGCAAGTAGGTGAGGTTTCATGGTGGCAAAACTACCCAAAGGTTCTCAGTTGTACCATTTACAGTATCTTTCTGTCACTCGCCTCGTACACTGCCTTTCCCTTTTTGCCTATCAGGTTCGTTCTTTCTCCCTTTGTCAATGCCTTGTTATGGACCAGTTAATCCAAGTGGCAAAGACAGAGCCACTGTGCTCCATATCAGCATTGCCCATTTATAGTTTTGGAGCTTCCGTAGGTTTTGTTGTGGTTGGTTTCTGCAGCTGACGCAGTTTGAGTTTCTGGCAAGCAGTTGCCCTGCCTGCCAGGTTTTTGGGAATGAGAATCTGGTAAACTAGTAAAAGTGGGCGTGAGGATTGTCACAAAGAACCAAAGTGGTTCATTTATGTCTTTTCTTTATCAGGAAGGAAAAGTTGCAAGCCTTGCACATTTTGACCACGTGAATTTTACCCATAACAGTGTGACTAGCTGTTCTGTGAAATGGCTAAACAATTCTTTCACTATGTGCTACAGCCATCTGTGTTTCTTCTGCTTTCACTTTTTGAATGTAACCTTGTACCCAGGTCTCTTGCTTGAATCCCTAAATCACTGGGAACATCTCGTTCCTCTCAGCTCTGTCTCATTCCTTCCTTGGTTTACAGTTCTATCACTCTAATCACCTCCATAAACAGCCAGATTTTTAAAAATGTATTTATGTATTTATATTTTCACAAATTAGGCAATTTGTTTCTTTTACTTCTGAGCATCACTGGTGAAGCTGGATTTTTTTTTTGCCCATCACTAATTACTCAGAGGACAATAAAAGTCAACCACATTGTAGGTCAGGAGTTACGTGTAGTCCAGACTGAGTAAGGGTGGCAGATTTCCTTCCTGGAAGGAAAGTGAAGCAGGTGTTTGTTTCTAAACAATCCTCATAAATACTTGGTTACCATGAGGCTGTTTTTTTTTTAATTCCAGATTTTTTTAAAATTTGTGTTCGAATCTCACCAGCTCCATCAAAGCTGAGACCCTAGAATGTTAAATGCAAATAGAAGTTGCTGGAGAAACTCAGCAGGTGTGGCAGCATCTGTGGAGAGAAAGCAGAATTAATGTTTTGAGTCCAGTGACCCTTCTTCAGAACACGCTGACCCATTCTGAAGAAGGGTCACTGGACTGGAATCGTTGACTCTGCTTTTTCTCCACAAATGCTGTCAGACCTGCTGAGTTTGTCCAGCACTCTGTTTGTTCGTTTGTTGCAGATTTCAAGCATTTATGCTTTTAAGTTAAAAGGCCTCTTCTGGAGTACTGTGTCCAGTTCTGGTTGCCCAGTTATAGGATGGATTTATTAAACTGGAGAGAGCTCAGAGGAGACTTACCAGGATGTTGTCAGGAGTGGAGGGTTTGAGTTATAAGGAGAGGCTGGATAAGCTGGGACTTCTCTTAACCTCCTACATTCTACTGAAAGGTGACCTTTATAGAGGTTTATAAAATAATGAGAGGTATAAATAAAGTGAATGGCAGGTGTATTTTCCCTAGGCTGGGGATTTCAAGACAAGGGAACATATTTTTAAGGTGAGAGAAGAAAGATTTTAAAGACATGAGGGGCAATTTTCTTTAGAGTGGTCCATGTGTGGAATGAAATTCCAGAGGAAGTGGTGGATGTGGGTGCAGTTATGGCATTTAAAGAGACATTTAGATAATTACGTGAATAAGAAATACTGGGGGGGATATGGGCCAAGTGCAGGCAGGTGGGACCTAGTTTCATTTGGGATTATGGTCCGCAAGGACTGGTTCGGCCAAAGGGTCTGTTTCCAAGCTGTATGACTCTGTGGTGCATAATAGAGTCATAGTCATAGATTCAATGTTCAGAAGTATAATGGGATCTTACTCTGAAGGTGAACTTGGGTCTGGTTGGACTATCCTGTATCTCCATACTTAATAGCTAGTTACATTCTATCTATGTAACAAACTGTTTCTGATTACCAAGATTGATCCAGTCTCCTACTGACTACCTTATGTGGAGATCCCTTCTCCAGAAGGTGCATGTAGCTAATTATTTATGTCAGAAGAAGGATCGGTGCTGGCAAAGCTACCCAAAGCTTCTTAGTGGTACCATTGACAGTAGCTTTCTCTCACTTGCCTTGTACGCTGCCAAACCCTCTTGCCTACCAGGCTCGTTCTTCCTTTGTTAATGCATCTTTCACATGGGCCCTCTCTCTCCCTCACTTGTTCACTATTGCCCTGTGTTGTTTTGTGTTTCAGATCTCCTCCATTAATGCTTTTATTTAGATTTTTGTTGAAAGGAGGAAAGAGTGGTGCAGAGGTTTAGCTACTTGAAGACATGGTCATCAATGGCAGCGTGATTAGAATGGAGATGCACAAGAAATTGGGGTTTGAAAGGTGGATGTTTTTGTTTTGAGAGAATTGGATTGGGAGTTATGTGAAGCAGGGTTAAAGAGGGTTAAAAAGTTTAAAATCGAACCATTTCCTGATCAGGAGCTACTTCGGTGCATTCCAGTCCTTGACTAAGTCCAGCAGTCACATGGCTGCCAACTTGCTGATTGGAACACAGCAGGTCAGACAGCATCAGAAGAGGTGGAATGTTAATGTTTTGAGTCAGGACCCTTCTTCAGAACACACTGCATTGACTCTGACTCCAGCACCTGCAGTTCTTGGTATCTTCAACTGCTTGATTGGGTATATTCCTGGTATTTCAACGTGGACCACCCACTCGCTTGCTTTGCCCATCCCCTGGGTGGGCTATATTACCAAGATCAACTGCAAGGTGAACTTTCTTTTGTAACCAACCATAAATCACAGAAAGAGAAGTAGGCCATTCAGCCCATCGAATCATCTCCAATATTTGCAGGATTGATAAATGCAGATGTTCAAAGAAAATACATAAATTGTTTATTTGGTGCCCATGCTGTGATTTCTCTTCTGGGGTTTGTATTTTTTTCTTCTTTCTTGGAGGCTAATAATCTGCAGGAGATTAATTCTCAGCATTCAGAGACTCCAGGCCATTCCTAGAGGATTGGCAACCCATTCGATCTGAATAGTCCTGAGCTGGTTGGTGAACTTGCTGGTGCATGGGCTGTCTGGACAGTTGCCTGGTTGTGTAAAGGCTGCTTTCCTCTGGGTTAAGCTCAACCTGTCAACTCTAGCATATTCCCAAGTGGTGTTGCCATGCAAGTACCATGTATGGGCCACTTAATCTACTTGGCACAGACTGAGCCACTGCGCCCTTTGTCAGCATCACCCGCTTATAGTTTTGGAGCTTCTGGAGTTTTTGTTGTGGTTGGTTTCTGCAGCTGAGTTGGTTTGAATTTCTGGCAAGTGGTTGCTCTGCCTGCCAGGATTTTGGGAATGAGAAGCTGGCACATGAGTAAAAGTGGTCGTGAGGAAAGTTGAGAAGAACCAAAGTGGTTCGCTAATGCCCCTCCTTTTTCAGGAAAGAGAAGTTGTGAGCCTTGCGCAGTTTGATTACACATGACTTTCACCCACTGCAATGTGACTAACTGTCATCTGAAATGGCCAAACAATTCTCTCTCCTTTTTATACTGCGGCCATCTGTGTTTCTTCTGCTTTCAGTCTTTGCGTTTAACCTTGAACCCAGGTCTCCTGCTTGAACCACTAAATCACTGGGAACATCTCATTCCTCTCAACTCTGTCTCATTTCTTCATCAGTTTACAGTTCTACCACAATGGGACTCTAAATTGCTCTTTAAAAGCAGCCAGGTTTCTAATTTGTATTTATTTATTTGTTTGTATTTCCTCAGATTAGGCAACTTATTCCTGAGCATCACTGGTAAAGTTGGATTTTGCTGCCTGTCACTAATAGCTCAGAGGACAGTAAAAATCAACCACATTGTTGTGGGTCTGGAGTTGGGTGTAGTCCAGACTGGGTAAGGATGGCAGATTTTCTTCCTGAAGGTAAAAACAAACAAGACACATGTTTACATGGTTACTATGAGGCTATTTTTTTTTTTATTCCATTTTTTTTTGATATATTGTATTCAGATTTTATCATCTGCCATTGGAGCTGAGACCCTAGAATGTTAAATACAAATAGAAATAGCTGGAAAGAACTGGATCACATAGCACCCCACCAATCTCAAAATCCAGCACAACATTCTCCGACATTTCCGCCACCTACAATTCCACCCCACTCCCAGAAAGGTATTTCCTTCCCCGCCCCGTCTCCATTCCGCAGGGACCATTCACTTTGCGACTCCCTCATCAGTTCTTCACTCCCCAGCAACCTCTCCACCACACCTGGTACCTTTCCCTATATAACCGCAAAAGGTACAACATCTGCCCCACACGTCCACTCTCACCTCTGTCCAAGGCCCCAAACCGTCCTTCCAGATCCAGCAGAGCTTCACCTGCACTTCATCCAAACTTGTATCCATTGCTCCCGATGTGGTCTCCCCTATATCAGGGAGACCAAATGCAGACTCGGGGACTGGTTCACAGGGCATCTGCACTCTCTGCACATCAGCCAATCCAACCTTCTGGTTACCATCCATTTTAACTCCCCTGATGACCTGTCCATCCTTAGCATCCTCCACTGTCATGAAATGGAAGTGCTGGTGTTGGGTCTGGACTTGTCCTCCACTGTCAGAGTGAGGCCAAGCATAAACTGGAGGAACAACACCTGATATTTTGCTTTGGGAGTTTACAGCCCAAGAGCCTGAATCTTGACTTCACCAGCTTCAAAACCTCTCCACCCCCAGCCTTATCCCATGTCCTGCCTCCCTGACCTGTCCTAAACTGTCCATCTTCCTACTCACCCATTCGTTTCCCCCCTTCCCACTGACAAAACAATATAACCCGCTACCTTCATCCACCTAACACCATCCCACCTACCTTTCCCCAGCCCCACTCCCCCCTCTTTATTTCTAGGCTCCCCCCCCCCTCCCCAGTCCTGACACAGTTTTAGCCTAAAATGTTGACTTTCCTGCTCCTGTGATGCGTCTGACCTGCTGTGTTTCTCCAGCTCCACGTTTACTGACTCTGCGTTCCAGCATCTGTCGTCCTTACTCTCTCCTGCCGGTACACCATCTCCTGCCCTCAGAGTTTCACAGCATCCTTGAGTGTACAGAGGGAGAACAGTCCTTCAGCTGTTCTCTAAGCCATTAAATCTTAATTTTGATATTCCAAGTCTCTTGCTTTTTGACTGTGTGTATGCTCCAAGTCAGGGCAGCTTCATCACACTGCAGCTTCCAAAAGGAGCTGGTGGAGGACAGGAGGCCATTACCTCCATGACGTTTACACAGTGTCATTAGATCAAACTGTTTTCCATTTACGATGTTTGTACAATTTGTGAATGTTAATAATTAACACCAACTTTAAATGAAGGGCCATGTGAGTAACAACTGCTCCAAGACAGTAGTGGGGACAGGGGGAAGGGATTAATATAGGAGGAAGTACATGAAAATAAACCCAGTCGTAGTGCTTCTGAATGCCAGGCAGCTGCTAGTTTGCATTGGTTGGAGCCTCTTGGTACCTGCCAGCTGCTACGGGAAAGCTGGAGCCCGGAGTTCTGCGTGTATACAGATTTGAGAAGCTTGTTCAGACTCTGCCAAGGTAGGGTTGTCAGTTTTTGTTGACTGTGTTGCTGGAAGTTTGATCAAAATGCCTGTATTGTGTCACAGCCCCAGTCTCGCACTCCCACCACCATCCGATTGGATAGAATCTTGGGCTGCCCACTTGGATCAAGCTTGACTTCTTAGTGGGTGGGTCTTTTCTCCCCATCTCCATTTATTTTTCCTTTATTAATTCACGGGATGAGGGCGTTGCTGGCTAGGCAGCATTTATTGCCCATCCCTACGTGCCCAGAGGGCAGTTATGAGTCAACTACATTGTGGTGGGTCTGGAGTCACATGTAGGCCAGACCAGGTAAGGATGGCAGTTTCCTTCCCTAAAGGACATTGGTGAACCAGATAGATTTTTCTGACAATCGACAATCGATTCACGGTCATCATTAGACCCTTAATTCCAGATATTTTAATTGAATTCAAATTCCACCATCTGCTGTGGCGGGATTCGAACCCAGAACATTACCTTGGTCTCTGGATTAATAGCCCAGCAATAATACCACTAGGCCATTGCCTCCCCAATATTTTTAGAACCAATGCAATCAGAGAATGGCTGGAGGAGGCAGGAAGAGGCCATTCAGCCTGTTGTGTGTGCTGGCCCTCTACAGGCGCAGTTCTCCTAGTGCCCACACCCTCTTCCTTTCCCCTGTTTTTTTTTATATATTGTCTTTTCCCCTGTAACCCTGCAAATTACACCTTTTCAGATGACAAGCCAATTCCCTCTTGGACATCCCAATTAAATCTGCTGCTGCTGTTCTCTCAGGCAGCACATTCCAGATTCCAGTGTGAAAAAGTTTCTCCTCTGCTTTTTGTCCATTACTGGAAACCTGTGTTGTCTAGTTCTCTACCATTCTAATAATGGGAACAGATTTTTCCTATTGACTTGGTCCAGACTCCTTATGATATTGAACACCTCTATCAAATCTCCTCTCAATCTCCAAGAACTGTCGCAGTATCTTCAATCCTTCCACATAACTAAAGTTCCACATTCCAGGAACCATTCCTGTGAATCTCTCCTGTACCCTGTCCAATGCCTTTACATCTTTTCAAAAGTGTGGCCCCCAGCATTGGGCACAATCCTCCTTTTAATGAGGCTTGAATCAGCATTAATTTTTGTACTTTGTCCCCTTGTTGATAAATTCCAGCATGAAGTAAGCTTTAATAACCATTATCTCAACCTGCCCTTCCACCCTCAATAATTTCTGCATGTTCCTGGGTACCTCCCCCACCTCTTCTAGAGTTTGTTTGTTTGTTTTGTTTATTGTCTTCTGTGTTCTTCTGACTGATGTGATTCACTTCCCACTTTCCTGCTTAAATGTTACCATCTTTTTTAAAAAAAAATTTGGTGCTTTTTTTTGGAGTTCTACATGTGTCTTCTCACAGTTCATAATCCTATTCGAGCTCTTAAGACCATAAGACACAGGAGCAGAAATTAGGCCATTTGGCCCACTGAGTCTGCTCCACTATTCAATCAAAGCTGATAAGTTTCTCAATCCCATTCTCCCACTTACTCCCCATAACCCTTGATCCCCTTGACAGTCAAGAGCCTATCTATCTCTGTGTTAAATATACTCAATGACGTGGCCTCCACAGCCTTCTGTCGCAATGAATTCCATAGATTCACCACTCTCTGGCTGAAGAAGTTGCTCCTTATCTCTGCTGTAAAAGGTCTTCCCTTTGCTCTAAGGCTGTTCCCATGGGCCCTAGTCTCTTCTACCAATGGAAACATCTTCCCAACATCCACTCTGTCCAGGCTGTTCAGTATTCTGTAAGTTTCATTTAGACCACCCCTCATCCTTCTAAACTCCATCAAGTATAGACCCAGAGTCTTCAAACATTCCTCATCTGTTAAGCTTTTCATTTCTGGGACCATTCTCGTGAACCTCCTCTGAACCCACTCCAGGGCCAGTATGGCCTTCCTGAGATATGGGGCCCAAAACTGCGCACAACACTCTAAATGTGGCCTGACCAGAGCCTTATAAAGCCTCAGAAGTATATCCCTGCTTTTATATTCAAGTCCTCTCAATATAAATGCTAAAGTTGCATTTCCTTTCCAAACTGCTGACTCAACCTGCAAGTTTACTTTGAGAGAATCCTGGACTAGAACTCCTCAGTCTCTTTGCGTTTCAGACTTCTGAATTTTCTCCCCATTTAGAAAATAGTCCATGCTTCTTTTCTTCTTACCAAAGTGCATGACCTCAAACTTTCTCACGTTATACTCCATCTGCCACTTCTTTTCACACTCTCCTAACCTGTCCAAATCCTTCGCAGCCTCCCTGCCTCCTCAATACTACCTGTCCCTTTACCTACATTTGTATCGTCTGCAAACTTAGCCAGAATGCTCACAGTTCCTTCATCGAGATCATTAATGTATAAAGTGAAAAGTTGTGATTCCAACTCTGACCCTTGTGGAACACCACTTGTCACCGGCTGCCATCCTGAGAAAGACCCTTTCAACCTCACTTTGGCTATCTGCCAATCTTCTATCCATTTCGTTTCACCAGCAAATTTTGCAATTGTGCCCCATAGGCCAGAGTGTAGATGAGTAATCTACATCAGGAAGTGAACATAAGAACATAAGAACTAGGAGCAGGAGTAGGCCGTCTGGCCCTTTGAGCCTGCTCCGCCATTCAATAAGATCATGGCTGATCCTTTCGTGGACTCAGATCCACTTACCCGCGTTCTCACCGTATCCCTTAATTCCTTTATTGTTCAAAAAAAATCTACCTTTTTTTTAAAAAGCATTTACTGAAGTAGTGTCAACTACTTCACTGGGCAAGGAATTCCATAGATTAACAACCCTCTGGGTGAAGAAATTCCTTCTCAGTTCAGTCCTAAATCTGCTCCCTCTAATCTTGAGGCTATGCCCTCTTGTCCTAGCTTCACCTGCCAGTGGAAACATCCTCTCTACTTCGATCTTATCTATTCCCTTCGTAATGTTATATGTTTCTATAAGATCCCCCCTCAATCTTCTGAATTCCAATGAATATAATCCCAATCTACTCAGTCTGTCCTCATAAGCCACCCCCTCAACTCCGGAATCAACCTAGTGAACCTCCTCTGCACCCCCTCCAGTGCCAGTACATCCTTTCTCAAGTAAGGAGACCAAAACTGAACACAGTACTCCAGGTGTGAAGGGGTCTGAACGCACATCCCTGGGCCACGTCACTGTTAACCCATCCCAAAAATACCATGTTCTGTCACTGAGCCAATCTTGTATCTGTGGTACTGTCCATTTTATTCCATGAACTATAAATGAGGTGTTCAAAGAAAATGAATGATGAATAAAGCCCTTTCAATTGAAAACCCAGGAGAAAAACATTCCAAGCAGAATTGCGGAGGTTAATCTTCAATATCTGGAGACTCTCTAGGGTCAATGCTGGTGGGCTTGGCAACTCGAGTGCAGAGCTATTGTGGTGTTGCAAAACTGTCATGGTCTTCCATCTCCTGACATGGTGTGTAGGGGGAAAATACTGCAAAATTTAACTAAGTAAAGTTCCTGTATCAGGCGCAATCGGAATTGGCATTGAGATTAATATACAGTTACCCTGTTTAACATTGATATGTATGACTATTAATTTGCATAATTAGAAACATGAAATGCTTGAAGCAGCACTGTTGGGCTCTAACTACAACTTCCCTTTAGTAAATTTCCATTTAGATAATATTCTTTTGGTCTATTTCAAGCGGAAATCAATTTTTAACCACATCAATAAAATTATCAGGTAAAGGTCTGAATGTTTAAGTGGGAATAACTTTACTGAAAATTATTTAAAATACACTGATATTTGGAAATCTCATTAGTGTATACCAATTATTTTGAATATCACGTGGTATGACAAACTATTTACATGCTGTGAACTGACACATGCAGCTGAGAACAACAAGCATTTTGAAGAGGCTTCCTGAGCATGTAGAACACTTACAATTTTTTTTTACTGTGGCTTGGTAGAATGGGATGTGATTCAGATAGTGTAAAAGATCACAGCAAACGGCTCTTGTGGTGCAGTGATAGTGTCCCTACCTGTTGTCTCCCTGCTATAGGAAGGATGTTGTTAAACTTGAAAGGGTTCAGAAAAGATTTACAAGGATGTTGCCAGGATTGGAGGATTTGAGCTGTACGGAGAGGCTGAATAAGCTAAGGCTGTTTTCTCCAGAGTGTCAAAGGCCAAAAGGTGACCTTTATAAAAGTTTATATAATCATGAGGAGCATGGACAGGGTGAATAGCCAAGGTCTTTTCTCCATGGTAGGGGAGTTCAAAACTAGAGGACATAGGTTTAATGTGAGAGGGAAAGATTTAAAAGGGGTAATTTTTTCATGTGGAGAGTGCTGTGCATATGGAATGAGGAAGTGGTGGAGGCGGGTACAATTACAACATTTAAAAGGCATATGGATGGGTACATGAATAGGAAGGGTTTAGAGGGATATGGGCCAAATGCTGGCAAATGGGACCAGATTAATGTAGGATATCTGGTCAGCATCGGCGAGTTAGACTGACTCCATGCTGTACAACTCCTTAACTCTATGACTCTGAGCCGGCAAACCCAGGTTCAAGTCCCATCTGCTTTGACACACGTATAATAAACAACATGTCTGAACACGCTGGTTTAAAAATATCTAGACGCTGCTGAATTTGATAACTGCTGTTACAATCCAAGTGAGAAAATCTAAAGATCGCAACAAAAACTTTAGGTGTAATTCACTTTGCGATTAAATTTCACGAATCCATTCGCATTTTGTTTGGCAACAATTCAAAGGTGGAAGGGTCAGTAAATAGAATAGGAGCAACATGAGCAAAACTGGTTTTTACACAGTGAATTAAGTTGATCAAGAATGCGCTGCCTGAAATGGCAATAGACTCTGATCCCTTTTTGAAAGGGAATTGGACATGCACCTGAACTAGTAAATTTCTCTAATTTATGGAAATGGGCTGGGAAGTGGGATCATTTCACTAGGTCTCACAGGAGACTCGCAGATTGACCAAGATTCCACACCATGGCTAGGCTCAAGTCCCTGCTTTGGTGGCTCAGTGTTCCAAACACCTTCATTGAGATAAAGCTTTAGACTTTAAGATCTGGATGTCTTCCTACCTCAAATTGATGGGTGACTTTGTACAGTTTTCACTGTACTCAAGTATTCCTATACTTGAATACACGTGACAAAAAAAACCTAATTCTAAAATATATAAAACTTGGGCTGAATTACCTCCAGTGCTGTGTCATGCTGTGCTTCTGGTATAACAATAGGGAATGAGCAATAAAATCAAACTCTTCATTCATTATATCAATTATGCAAGTGTTCTTTTTGAATTTGTTTCTTGCCAGTTGTTGGTGTTTATCCTGCCAGGAGGTTGGAAAACAGGGCAGCTTATTGTAGAGGGTTCAAATCGATACCAAGTATATTGATCAAAGTCCTGGAGTTCATTGTGTATTGATAAGGACAGAGAAGCAACCTCACAATCACTGTTGCAATCTGGACTTGAAACATTAGCTATAATCAGAGATAGTAATTTCTGAAGAAGGGTCCCGACCTGAAACGTCAGCTTTCCTGCTCCTCTGATGCTGCCTGGCCTGCTGTAGTCATCCAGCTCCACACTGTGTTGACTCATTAGCTGTGCTTTTCACTCCAGCGACTGTGCTAGACCTGCAGAGTCTCCAGCACCTTGTATGTTTGTTTCAGATTTCAGATCTATTTTCTCTCTCTCTGTCTCTCTCTCTCTGTCCTGTCTCCTTTCTCTCTCTCTCTCTCTCTTTTTCTCCTGTCTTCTCTCTCTCTTTCTCCTGTCTTCTCTCTCTCTCTTTCTCCTGTCTTCTCTCTCTCTCTCTGTCTCCTTTCTCTCTCTCTGTGGCTCTCTCTCTATCCTGTCTCCTTTCTCTCTCTCTCTCTCTCTCCAGTCTTCTCTCTCTCTCTTTCTCCTGTTTCCTTTCTCTCTCTCTCTCTTTCTCCTGCCTTCTCTCTCTCTCTTTCTCCTATCTTCTCTCTCTCTCTCTTTCTCCTGTCTTCTCTCTCTCTCTCTCCCTCTGTCTCTCCTGTCCTGTCTCTCTCTGTTTTTCCCGTCTCCTTTATTCTTTCTCTCTCTCTCTCTCTTTCTCCTGTCTTCTTTCTCTCTTTCTCCTGTCTTCTTTCTCTCTTTCTCCTGTCTTCTTTCTCTCTTTCTCCTGTCTTCTGTCTCTCTCTCTCTTTCTCCTGTCTTCTCTCTCTCTCTTTCTCCTGTCTTCTCTCTCTTTCTTTCTCCTGTCTTCTCTCTCTCTCTCTCTGTCTCCTTT
>NC_063363.1:5642408-5663972 GCF_021869965.1 Rhincodon typus
CTCTCCTGTCTTCTCTCTCTCTCTCTGTCTTTCTCCTGTCTTCTCTCGCTCTGTCTTTCTGTCTCTCCTGTCTCCTTTCTCTCTCTGTCTCTCCTGTCTCCTTTCTCTCTCTCTCTCTCTCTCTCTCTCTCCATGTAAAAGGGTAACTTTCAGATATCCCGCAGATTTATAGTCATTCCCATATTGCCAGCTGATGGAATTGTATTTGGTCTACTGTGAGAACTTGCTTTGTTGTGAGGTCTTTATAGTGTCAATGTGGATACATGAGAGACTTCAAATGGTTTTCTAAGTGCGTGATATTGGATAATTAATTTACTTGCTAGTGTAAATCTCTCAGGTGCCAATTCCTAAACATTGCAGTGGAAGTGATTCTAAATGTGACAATAAATGGTGTGAGTAATGATCAGGCAGCATTTTATTTTAAAGACTGCAGGTTACAGGAGGAAGTGGTGTTAACGTGCAGGTTACATTACTTTGAGTGAATAAGGCAATTGTAATGAGTTTCTTGCTGAATACAGTGAGGAGTTTTGGGGTTTGAGGATCAAGTAACACAATTCAAAGGTGGATTGAGTGGCACTGAGAATAAATCGGATTGAGAATAAATCGGACTAGTTTTACTGTTTGCACACTTTCCTGGTGAGAAGTTCCCCAAAGATTTCTCGAATATATGAAAAAGATTCAGAAATAGAAGGAGGAAGAAAACTGTAGGAATAGAAGCCATGTGGAGTAATAACGCTGTGAGCCCAGGTCAGTGAGATTCCAGTCACTTGTATGGCCCAGATTAATCCTAATTATGACTACCTGAAGCTTTAGATCATTTGACCACTTCAATCTGTTCTTGCTCCATTGACACTGATACCTCTTTGGGTACCTCAAACTGCTTCTCAAACATAATTTTTTTTTCATTTATGGAAAGGTAGTTGTTGCGTTATTGTAATGGATCTATTGTTGTCTGTCTTCCTGTGTGCTGCGTTAGCAGTTTCCTGGCAACCTCCTGCATTACGCCCAAATTTACTGAAATGTTGTTGTTTATTGCAAAAGAAATTGTGTGTGGAGAAGTTCTGCTACAGATCTACAAGACCTCAGTGAAACTGCATCTGGTGTATTGTCTGCAGTTTTGGTCTCCTTGGGATACCATTGTATTAGAAGCAGTTCAGAGAAGGTTTTGACTCATAGCGAATCACAACACACAACTAGTCATCCAGCAATTATCTATTTTATAGCTATTCTAACCCCACTGCTCAGTACTTATTTCCACAGTCTTATATATGATGGCATTTCAAGTGCTCATCTAAATAATTCTTAAATGTTGTGATATTTCCTGCCTCAATCGCCCTTTTTGAGGCAGTTTAGTTCCAGGTACGCACCACCCTCTGCATGGAAAAGAAGCTATCCTTAAATACCTTGTAAACATTCTGCCTCTTCACTTAAATCTTTGCTCTCTGTAACAGACCATTCCTCTAATGAGAGGGGCTTCTTCCTAGCAACCTTATTGAAGCCCTTCATAATTTTGTAGACTTCAATCGGACTCCCCTCAGCTTTCTGTGCTCCAAGGAAAACAACACAGTCTATCGGGTTTGTCTTTTTGTAACAGAATAGTTCCAGTCCAGGCAACGTCCTGATGAATCTCCTCTGCATCCTCTCCAGTACGTTCACATCTTTGCTATAGTGTGGCAACTCAGAACCGCATACAGTACTCCAGGTGTAGACTAACTGATGTCCTATACATCTCCATTATAACCTCCCCGCTCTTGTATTCAATACCTTGATTAATAAACACTGCTTTCCCGCGTTAAACTCTGTATCCATTTGTCCTGTTGCCTTCAATGATCTATGTACATACTCACTAAGGTCCCTTACTCAGCTGGTTTCTGTGATGATGGCCATAACTTACAATGAAAAGTTGATCAGATCGGGCCTGTGTAATTTAGAAGTTAGAAGATTGGGAGGTATTTCTTATTGAAGGATCTTGAAGGAACTTGTCAGGGTGAATGCTGAGAGGATATTCCTCCACCTTGGACAGTCTAGAATTATTGGGTGGGAAGGGGCATAGCTTAAAACTGAGATGAGGATAAATCCTTTCTCTGAGGGTGTTTAGTGTTTGGAATTCTTGCCCCCAGTGAGACGTGGAGGCTGGGTCTCTGAATATATTCACAGCCAAATTGAACAGATCTTTGAATAACAAATGGGAGTCAAGGTTGTGAAGGTTGGAGAAGAAAGTGTCGTGTGGACCAAATCTGATCAACCATGACCTTAGAGGGGCTGAATAGCCCCTACTTCTTATGATGATGCAGGAGTCAGGCAGTGAGGCTGGGCTTTCTATTTTTAATGCCTGTTCATTTTTCTTTTGGTGAATGAGTGTTCTGTCCTATGACTTTATGGAATGTGGGGTGTGTCTTTATTTTGAAGTCATCCTGTCTGTGTTTGGTAACCCATCTTGGGGAATGAGGGAGACTGTCACCATGTGTTTCAGTCTCCTGGCTGTGAGAGAGAGACAGTGGAACAGCACTCCACTGAAGTTCAGAGGAAGGGTCACTCAACCTGAAACGTTAACTCTGATCTCTCTCCACAGATGCTGCCAGGCCTGTTGAGCTTTTCCAGTAATTTTTTTATATTTTTGACTTTGACATTAGGTGATTTGTTTAACGTGTAAACACCCACGTTCAATCCTATCCCACATCACACCCCTGACTGACTATACACCAGGAGCAGTAGATACCCATGGAGAGGGTAATTTCATTGCATACTCCAGAGCCTGAATCTAAAGTTGTGGAGACATCATAGCAGCTGGAGAGGGGATTTTAAATCCAGTTTATAAATCTGGGACACAGGGCTAGTCTCGTTTGCTAATGACAGGGTTTCTAATTTAAAAAAAACCCATATAGTTCACTGTCTCGAGGAAGGAAACCTGTTCACCTTCACTGGTCTGGTCTAACATGTGCCCCCAGATCCACAACAATGTGTTTGCCTCTTCGATGCTCTCTGAAACGGCCTAGCAAGCCAGTACATTCTGTTAAACCAGTACAGAAAATTTTGAGTGGACTGCAGCAGTTCAAGAAGGCAGCTCACCACGACCTTCTCAAGGACGGTTAGGAGATAGATAACCACTAGCCCAGCCAATAACACACACATCCCCTGAATGATTGGGGGCAAAACACATAACCAGCCTCGATGTGGGGGCCCATAGTCTGTGCCCTGCCTTCTCTCATATCCCTTTTTTAACAGAAGGTTCGAGAAGTGAGGGGGAAACCCTGGAAGAGGGTGGCACAGTGTCTCACCGGTTAGCTGCTGCCTCACAGCACCAAGGACCCAGGTTCGATTCCACCCTCTGGTGACTGTGTGGAGTTTGTACGTTCTCCCCGTGCCTGCATGGATTTCCTCTGAGGAAGGGTCGTGGACTCAAAACGTTAACTCTGTTTTTTCCTTCACACATGCTGCCAGACCTACTGAGCTTTTCCAGCAATTTCTGTTTTGTTTCCTCTTGGTAGGCTCTGGTTTCCTCCCATGGTTCAAAGATGTACAGGTTAGGGTGGATTGACCATGTTAAACTGCCCATAGTGTCCAGGGATGTACAGGTTAGGTGGATTAGCCATGGGAAATGCAGGATTACAGTGATAGGGTGGGGGATGGGTCTGGGTTGGATGTCCTTCAGAAGGTCGGTCTAGAATTGATGGGCCGGATGGCCTGCTCCCACACTGTAGGGATTCTGAGTTGAACATTCTGACCCTTGTGTGCACTAACTACATCATGACCACCGGTTCAATCTGTGCTTAAATGTTGTGATCATTTTGTAACAAGAAGTTCAGTCATTAAGGGACAGAATTCCTGGCTGGCTCCCTCCCTCCCTTCTCTATTCCTTATTTACACACCACCTTTTCCTTGTGGAATCCTAAAGAAGCCTGCTATAACTGACTCGATTCCATCTGGAGTGTCAATGCTGCTTGATGCCCAGTGAGCTCTGACGTGAGAATTGTGAGCAGTTAGATTGACAGAGGTGAGAACTGTCACACTAGCATAGAGCTATAAGTTTACAGCTGAATAAAGTTCCCCTCTGAAGGTGAGAGAGAGACAAAACCGCAGCAATCTTTTGGATTGTAATGAGCAAATGCTGCACAACAGACTCCCACTTAAAACATGGTCATTTTCAGATCGAACTAAAAATGTGCTGGAACTTATCTGCAGGTCTGGCAGCATCTGTGGAGAGAAGAGTTGATGTTTCGGGTCAATGACCTTTGATTAGAACTGGGCAAGTTTGAAATGCAGTCAGGTTAAGCAAGTGAAAAAGGATCAGAGTAGGATAATGAACAAGGGAAAGCCTGTGCTAGAGTGAAAGACGACTGAGATTGAATGAGAGAAGAAGTTGATTGTGCAGGGCCAAAGGGAGTGGTAACAGGACAAGGAATGCTGTCTGGAGGAGGCATGATGATAAACCAAACAGCTATGTGAAAGAAAAGAGTGAAACCAAAACACTCAGAGAAATGGAACAAAATGGATGCAGAGATTTACAATCTTAAATTCTTGAAGTCTGTTGTCTGGAATGCTGTAGTGTGCTTAATGAGAATATAAGTTGCCATTCTTCAATCTTATCTCAAGCTCACTGGAACAATGCAGCTGGCCTAGGGCGGGGAGCTCTGCATGGGTCACAGAATTAAATTAATAGATGACACGAAACCTGGTCATGCCTGTGGACTGGAAGGAGATGTTTTACAAATACAACAAACAGCCAGCCGCCTCATTTTAGAGGTGACTGTGTTGTGAAGCTGGGAATACGGTATTCTAAATTGAAGAGGTGCAGCATAACTTTGTTTTCAGCTGGGAGTTTTTGTGTCTTTGGTGGCAGGAGGGAGAATTTAAACAGGCAGCTCTTACACCTCCTGTGCCAGATCGTGCCCTGGGAAGGGTCAGAGTTACTGAGGGCGACTGGGGAGTGGTCAAGGGTTCTGTGGAAGAAAGTGCTGCTTTTGGAATACTGACGGGGGAGTTGGAGTCAGGAAGTTGGAACCATGCTGGAGTTTGGCGAAGACATTGTGAGTGCTGGGGCTGGTTGTGGTGGAAGGTGAGGGCATGGTGAACCCTTTCTTGGTCTGGGAGCAAAGGGAAGAGGCAAGAGTAAATGTGCATGAGATGGAGAAGACCTGATCAAGGACTTTGTCAACCATGGGAAGGGGGAGTCTTCCTGAGGAGAAAGGAAGGCATCTCAGAAGCATTGTTGTGAGAGGTTGTGTTGTCACATATGATGTGACTGAGCTGGAGAGATGGGGAGAATAGGACAAATCCTGTGGTTAATAAATGCAAGGAAGTGTAGTCATGTACTTACACTGAAAATTAGGAAATAACTCATCCCAGAAGTGGAGACAGATGTTGAGTGGAAGGGAAGAGTTAGAGATGGACCATGTGAAATTGACAGAAGGACGCAAACTGGAGGAAAAGGGAGAGTTTGAGAACGTGGGACCTTCATGATAACTTCAGCCAATGTAGGAATTGAACCCGTGCCATTAGCATCACTCTGTATCGCAAGCCAGCCATTCAGGCAACTGAGCTAACATGGCAATTAAATGTCAATGTGTTAATGTGGGATTAGATTTGATAATTTAAGAGCAGCAAGTTTCCACTCCTCACTTTGGATTTTTAATCACCATTTGATAGCTTTCCAGTCACTTGCTGATATCTGCTTTATTATTTTCAGGTTATTGTAAAACTGATTTTCAAACCCTTAAACACCAGTAGTGGGATTGGAATCCCTGTCCTCTGGGTGACCAGCCCTGTACATTCTCTACTCCCACCATATCCTTTTGCTTTTTATCAGTGTACATGGCCTCTAAGTGAGCAAGTGTTTCTTAACACTTCTGCTTGCCTCTGAGTTTTGGTTAAAAATAGAAATTTAAAAGGTTAAAGGGTGATCTAATTAAAATGGTGAAGATACTTAAAAGGAGTTGATAAACAGGGAGACACTATATTTCCATTTGTTGGTAGGGGTGAGAGTAGAGTCCAGAACAAAAGGGATCATAACCTGAAAATTACAGCCCAGTCATTCAGAGCTGGCACCAAGAAGCACTCCTTCATACAAAGGGTTTGAAATTTAAAATGACCGACTGCAAACACCCAAGACTGAAGTTCAGTTGAAATGTCAACATTTCGATGAATGCATTTTTGTGGGATGTGAGAGGGAAAATGGAGTTAAGATACAGATCTGCTTTAATCTAATTATTTAGAGCCATAGAGTTGTACAGCACAGAAACAGACCCTTTGGTCCAACTCGTTCATGCCGACCATATATCTTAAATTAATCTAGTCCTATTTGCCAGCATTTGGCCCATATCCCTCTAAATCCTTCCTATTCATGTACCCATCCAGATGCCTTTTAAATGTTGTAATTGTACCAGCCTCCACCACTTCCTCTGACAGCTCATTCCAAACACTTACCACCCTCTACATGAAAAAGTTGCCCCTTGGGTCCCTTTTGAAACCTTTCCCCTCTCGACTTCAAACCTGTGCCCTCGAGTTTTGGGCTCCCTACCCTGGGAAAAGGGCCTTGGTTATTCACCCTATCCATGCCCCTTCATGATATTTTGGAACAGATTTGAGTGGCTGACTGGCTTCTGTTTGTAATTCCTTAGCGTGTAATAGGAGCTGTGTGAAGGACTCTTGTGGTGCCATGGTTTTTATTCATTCATGAGATGTGGGCATTGCCCGTCCCTAGTTGCCCTTGAAATGGTGTTGGTGAGTTGTGGCCTTGAATCACTGCAGTTCCCGTGTCCCTAGCTCTGGACCAGGAACCCTATGTTCAAGTCCCATCTGCTCCAGAGGTATGTCGTAACATCTCCAAACAGTTTAATCAGCGATAACACAGAAAGAAAAGGAAGTTGTGTCGATGTCAGGCTAGGAGGAGATTGGTGTAACTGGGGGATTATGGCTGAGGTAAGACCACCCAGGAACCTCCGCGATAACCCTGACCTGGAATTGCTCAATGTTTTACATGCAGAGGCTTCCTGAAATTACGCTCAAATTTTTCTCTTCCTTTCGCTCCTTTGTCCTCCACCCCAATCCTCACTGACCCCAGGAGCTAGCGTTACCGGTGACTGGCATGAGGGAAACATACGAAGTTACTTGATCCGGATGAATTTTTTTTATCTACATTTCAATCCTAATGTTCCATTGGCTGTTCTTCAAGTGAAAATCGGTGATTTTTAGACTCATGGAAGCTGACAGCTGGAGGGAGTACAATGGTTAAAAAAAACGAAAAGACTGCAAATGCTGGAAACCTGAAACAAAAAACAGAAATACTGGAAAACCTCAGCAGGTCTGGCAGCATCTGTGGAGAGAAATCAGAGTTAACGTTTTGGGTCGAGTGACCCTTCTTCAGAACCATGATACAGTAGTTGTTGGGGGCAGGGTTGTATTATGTCTCTTCTTGGTTGTCCTGTACAAGTGGGATTAGCAAGTTTCTCCATTTCAAAAGGCATTATGACTCGAGCAGATTGTGTGGAATTAAAATAACATGGAGGCTTGAGTAAAGTTCTTGAATCAAAGCAAAATGTTGCAGATGCTGGAAATTTGAAATAAAAGGAGAAAGTGCAAGAGCAACTCAGCTGGATTGAAGGCATCTGAGCCTTTGTGAAGAACTCTAAATGTTAAATCTGTTTCTCTCTCCACAGACGCTGCCAGACCTGCTGAGTTTCTCTAGCAATTTTCTTCCTTTAGAATGGATAGCTATTTTTGGATGAAGGACCAGTGACTTGTTTTTTTTTTAACAACAATCTAACAGATTCCACGGTCACTTTATTTCTGATGCCAGTCCACAAATGACTAGATTTATTCGATCAGATTATTGTGGGATTTTGACTCCTGATCCTCTGGGATCTTATGGCCAAAGCCCTTATACTCTGCATTGTCAATGTGTAGGAATGATTCAGCCCATGGAAGACATTATTAGAGTAGATGATAGAGTCTGAGCAAAAGAATCACAGTTGAACTTGTTAATGCTGTGCGGGGAAAGTTCAAGCTATGGAGACCACCAGACCCCCTCATTCACACAGGAATTCGTGGGCGGGCTGGCTCTGTTCACCTATTGAAAGTTGTGAATTACTTGGTCCATTTTAGGCTGAACATCCTTAGAGGCTTAGCTGGTCCATCCCAGTGTTTACGCTCCACTACAGCTTTGTTGACTGCTCTACATTCCATTATCTCTCTCATGTTTACTACACTTCATTTTAAAGGCGTTTCCGCTATTATGTTGATCACTCTGTGGTCATGAGTTCTGCCTTCTTATCATGCTGTGGTCAGAGGAGTTTCTGCTGGATTTCTCATGGCATTTAAGAAGATAAAGTCGCCATAGTCCTACATGATCATGAGGCTGCTCTCTCATTACAGAGAGAGATGACTGATGTTGGTTTAACCTGAGGGTCACCACTGGTTGGGTGAGGAGAGAGATTGTGAAAGAGAGTCTTTCATAGTAATCTAAGCTGGTGTGGGAACTGAGCCCAAGCTGTTGGTTTCCCTCTATCTTGCAAACCAGCCCTCCAGCCAACTGAAAGTATCATCATCATCATAACCCTACAGTGTGGAAACAGGCCCTTCGGCCCAACAAGTCCATAACGACCCTCAGAGCATCCCACCCAGATCGATCCCCCTATAACTCACCTAATCTACTCATCCCTGAACACTACAGGCAATTTAGCATGGCCAATCCACCTAGCCTGCACATCTTTGGATTGGGAGGAAACTGGAGCACCCAGAGGAAACCTACGCAGACGCGGGGAGAATGTGCAAACTCCACACAGATAGTGGCCCGAGGGTGGAATCGAACCTGGGTCCCTGGTGCTATGAGGCAGCAGTGCTAACCACTGAGCCACCGTTTACTAACTTTATATTTCTGGTTCCAGCTTTTATTCACCTCACAAATGGAAACCTGTTCTTCCTCTACCCTCTTAAACCATTTCAGAAATTTCAAGATGATGATGGGGAAACTGTTGGCCTACGAGAGAATACAGTCCCATCCTGTTATCGTTCCTTGGATCTGGTAGCAAACTTGTAAATTGTTTACTACATTTTCTCCAGTATCTCCCTATCCCTTTTTAATAATATTGAGACCAGAACTCTGCACACTACTCAGTGTGGTCTGTCCAAATGTTTTGCGATATATGGGTTTACCGTAACTTTGCTTTTCAGTTATATCCCTTTAGATTTGTTTGCTTTTACACAGGGTTTTTTTTACTGCTATTTTATGGTTTTCCCATCTGTACAGGGTGATCTGTTTGCTTGTCTACAGTATTTAGACTTGTTTTCCCAGCAGTATGTGACCTCCTTGCTCTTGCTCACCAAAATGCACCATCTTGCTTTGATCTGTGTTGAAATTTATTTTGTTAATTGCAGGCGCATTCTGCCTGTCCTGTGTTTTGGGAGTTAGTAAGCTTTGGCCTTTTAGTAAGCAGTGGCTGTGCCACTGACCACCTCTAGCGCAGCAATTGTCTCCGAACCTCTGGGATAGTGAGGGGAATAACCACTGTGGGACTGTGACCTAACGTGAGCCCATCATACACCTTCCGACATCTCGTGGAGATTTAGTAACTGCATAGCACCAGGATCAAAACCCAGGATCTTCCTATCGGAGCTGTGTTTGGTGTTAGCATAAGTGCATTCCTTCAACTCCAACTCCAAGCCATTGTCGCCCCAGATTATTTTTCATCTTCTCCAGTTCTTGACACTGGAAAGCATTTTGACCATGTCCTTCTTGAATACCTTTTTACAGGTACCGGAGAGCGTGACGTCAAGGGAGGAGACGGATGAGTCTGTTAGCCTCAAACCCTCAAGTCCAACCATTCCAATGGATCCAGGTTTAAAAATTGAACTCTTCATGTTATGACCCTGTGGGCTAATGGGGTGATTTGATGGGGCCTGAAACCTGTTTTGCTTTATCTTTCTTGAGAGGCTGTTAACTTTATTTTTTTTAATGGGATCTTACATTGGCTTTGATAAAGGCGTTGAGGCTAAACCGATGTCAAGATTCTGCTAGTTGGGAATGAGATCAGAACAGGAAGGGACAGGGAATGAGGAACCCGTTAGCGCTGGGATGTGGAGGGAGGAAAGGACACAGGCAAATAACTCGGTGTTTCAGTTCGCATCAAAAAAAAAGGCCAATTTTTATTCTTTCATGGGGATGTGGATCCCACAGACAAGGCCAGCATTTGTTGCCCATCCCTAACTGCCCTTGAACTGAAAAGCTTGCTGGGTCATTTCAGAGTCAACCATATTGCTGGTCAGATTTGAGTAAAAATGGCAGATTTCCTTCCTTAAAGGACAGGGAGTATCAATTAATGCAATCAAAATTAATTGACATATCATCACCATTATACTAACTTTTAACTCCAAATTAATTAATTGAATTGAATTCACGCCAGTTTAAGTGATGAGATTTGAACTCCTGTCTCTGGTGTGTTAGATGGGGTCTGTGAATTTCTAGGATAGTGAGATTACCACTACACCACCCTGTCCTGCTCAGTGGACCCACGCTGATCATATGCCATCCTTATTTCCCCTCATCAACATGACCACTATTTTCTTCCAGTGTTTAACCAGCTTCTCGTAGATAGAGCTAATTTACCTCAATTATTTCACTTGAGCTCCATATTCTTTACACTCTCTCTATTTAAAGATATTTTTGTTTGGCTATTCTAAGAATCATCTCAGGTGTGGACAAATTTAGCGTAACTTGTCTGCTTTAAATTTCTTCCTTCTAGAAATAAGCCTTGAACAAACTAACTTGTTTGTTTTAATGACCTTTTCTGCATTGCTACAATTAATGATTTGTGAAGATGTAATTATAGCCAATTAGACATTTGCCATAAAAATAAATTTGCAGTTTGGATGGCATCAGAGAGATGGGAACCCAGATGTGTTTTTGTTGGTTGGAAGGGAGAAGCATTTCAGAAAAGCAAATGGGTAGAAGGTAAAATCATTCCTTTAACAAACAGCAGGAGAGTGTGACTATTGTTGCAATTAGACATCTACTAACGATATCCCAGGAATGTGTGACGTTGATGCTCAGCATTCCACTTGGAAGATTTCAGTTCAACCCTAATTCTGGCACCCTAATAATTGTTTTTCGTTTTATAAAATGAGACTGTCACAAGAAGAGTTAAGAGACTTACTGGAGACATAAATGAGTCATTTTCCCATCACATGAGCATGCTAAAATCTATAATTTCTCCTAAATAAAAACCAGAAGAACTGCAGATGCTGGAAATCAGAAACAAAAACAGAAGTTGCTGGAAAAGCTCAGCTGGTCTGGCTACCTATCTAAAGAAAAATCAAAGTTAACATCACCAGACTGTAAACATTAACTCTGATTTCCCTTCACAGATGTCGCCACACCTGTTGAGATTTTCCAGCAACTTCTGTTTTTGCCTATAATCTCTCCTGTAAATCGTAGGACTCTTGTCTGAGTCATCATGTTGTGACTTGGTCCTTACTCAGAGCCTTCACGAAATCTTAGTTAAGTGTATGGTTTTGAGATGAGATGAAAAAAGCCAAGGGTCTGTCTGCCATCTCAGGTGGCTATAAGAGATCATTGGTGTCATTTGGTGACCTGGCTAATTTCCTCAGTAATGTCACTGAAACGGATGGTCTGGTTTTTAGTATCTCCCTGTACGTGAGAGCTTTGTGTGTGCAAGTTGGTTGCTAAGTTCCTGCCTTTCAACAGTGACTATTCAAAAAGAGCCCTTAATTGGCTGAGAAGCACTTTGGGACATCCTGAAATTGTGTCAGGCATTATATGAGTGCATGTTTGTCTTTCATCTCAAATTCCTTTCTGGATTTGTGCAGCTCTCATCCTCCTGCTCTTGGAGATACTGCAGCAACTTTTAACCCCTTTCCTAACTCTCCTGTTCCTGGGATGGGACAAATTCACAATATTTTTCCCTCCTTTAAAGCATTTGAACTTTTTCTTCCCTCCCCGTTCCCAGACACCCATGAATAAAGTGCAGTCAAAGAGCATGCTCAGTTCAAGACTCCAATTCCAAACCTTTCCTCCTTCACAGGCAGTAGGCATTGGGATAGTTTAATGTCCACGTACTAATAAATACATGTTTTCCAATCTCCAGAAATATCTACCAAATTTCCATTCAGATGCAAAATGTCAAAACGGAAGACCATTATAACTGTGATCTTGGTCATTACAGTTATAGCAATTCTTGTGGTTTCCATTTACTTTGGTAAGTTGCTTTCCTTGTTCAAAATATTATTAAATGATCTTCCTCCTCGCCCTCTCTATTTTTTGCAGTTTGTTGTTTAAATTGCTGGCTCATGATCCTCTGGTTTTGCCCACAGCCAGGATAATTGACAATGTTAAGCAGCACAGAGCCTGATCTAATCCCTGTCTGAGCCTCACTGTCACACTGGGCGGATTTCCCAGTAAAGACAATGATCAGGATTGGTGCCACTGGAGAATTTTAAGCGACACCCCAAACCAGGGAGCGTTGAGGGTAGCTGATGTGGTTGCTGTCACCAAATCATAGGAACAGTAGGAGGCCACTCATCCCTTCCAGCCTGTTCCACCATTTAGTTAGATCATGGTTGATCTGCATCTCCACTCCATTTCCCACCAAATATCTAACTTTTGAACTCTTCAGTGGACTGCACCCCAACCACCCACCACCACCACCCACCCCCCCCCCCCCCCGCCCCCCCGCCCCGTGCAAAGAAGTTTTTGGGAACTGAGCCAGACGTTATCATAACTTTCTTGCATGGTTGCTGTGGGTTTAGTTAAAGTGTTAAGGAAATCAATCCCATTTACTGCTGCTGTTTGTCTGAATCATGCTACAGCAAAGGTCAGAAGTTGACCAGCAGGAAAGTTCCCCCATATCCAGGGGAAACAATTGATTCAGCTCCTGTGCTTTGTGCCCATTTGCAGACAGTAATCACTGGTCACCACTGGACAAAGGACTTTTGACTAACCTTAACCCACCCCTGTGTCATTTGTGCTGAATCAGTTTCTCTTGTTACTCTAGTCACCCCTCTGACACTGAGCTCAACTCGGATACTTCCCAATCTGGGCATCCTCTGGAAAGTCTCCAATGGCCTATGTATCCCATCGGAGCTTACTATTCAGGCTCACAGTGAGGAATCATTGCTCAGGCAAGGTGTCTTCGTTTTGAGCCTGCTGTGTTAGGCAAAGCTGTCCAGGGGCCTTGAGTTGTCCTACCAGTAGCTTCAGCACAACCAAGAGGCAGCTGACTTGATGTGTAACCAGTGCCATTCTCTCCCTTTTACAGTGAAGGTAGCCATCGATACGTATTATTACTTCTGCTCCAAAACTTTTAAGTTCATCCCTCGTGATTCCCAATGCAATGGAATCTTTGATTGTTCTGAAGGTGAAGATGAGCTGGAGTGTGTGATGAACATTACATTCAGAGACCCTTTCCCGAGTAAGTAAAGAGCCATCTAGTGTTGTCTGTTTTTCGAGATCGCTGTTTGTCTGATTAGAGGTGTGACAACCTGTGTTCCTTTCTTTTTCCAGTGCGAATCTATGGATCCAAATCCATCCTTCAAGTGAAGGATTCAGGAACCCAGCAATGGAACAGCATCTGTTATGACAACTGGCGACCCAGCCTTGCAGAAGTAGCGTGCAAGCAGCTGGGCTACTCAAAGTAATGCAAAAAAATTTCCAATCTGCTTCTGTCCTCATGCCTGTCAGCTCAGATGTTTTAAGCCCAAGCCATGTCTGTCCTCTTGGCTGGATGTTAACAAAATCCCACAACCACTTCCTTTTGTTTTAATTTGGAGAAGCTTGGGAAGGAGAATGTATCCTTGATGTGACCCAACACCACCTTTTAAACAGATTAAAACTATAATTTTAGCAAAAAAAACCGAAAGAGCCGCGGATGCTGGAAATCAGAAACAAAAACAGAAATAGCTGGAAAAGCTCAGCAGGTCTGGCAGCATCTGTGGAGAGAAACCAGAGTTAATTAAAGAAGTGTTCTGAGGAAGGCTCACTAGGCCGGAAACATGAACTGTGATTTCATTTGACAGATGCTGCCAGACCTGCTGAGATTTTCCAGCAATTTCTGTTCTTGTTATCGTATCATTTAGCCTTTTCTATTTGTGGGGCCTAACTATGCACAAATAATTAAACTCTGAAATTTGAAATATTTTTGAAATAATAATAACATGCTCTATTATTTCAATATTTTATGTGAACATAATTGGAGGTAAATTGTTGCATCATTTTCTCTTAGTCTTTCACTATCTGCATTTCTTTTGCAAACTCTTCGTATCCGCCTCACAAAAACAGATGGCAATGCAAGTTGTATCATCAGGTTGTGCTACTGACTGTCTATCCCTTCATCTGCATCATTCCTATACATTGTAAATAGCTGAGGCCCCAGCACTGATCCCTGTGCCTCTTCGTGAGTTATAGTTCACCAATCTGAGAATGACCCACTTATCCCAACCCTGATAGTTAACCAATCCTCTATCCGTAATAATGTATCACCCCTAACACCGTGGCCTTTCTTATTGGTTCATGGGATGTGGGGATCACCGGCTGGGCCAGTAATTATTGCCTGTCACTAATTGCCCCTTGAACTGAGCACCTTGCTAGGGCCATTTCAGAGGGCAGTTAAGAATCAACCATATTGCAGTGGGTCTGGAGTCACATATAGGCCAGTTCTAGTAAACCAAATGGATTATTGATGCCAACATTTCGCAGTGGCCATTAGAGTAGCTTTTGATATCATTTACTTGTGAATTCAAATTTTACCATCTGCCATGGTGGGAACTGAATCCATGTCCCCAGTGTCTTAGCCTGAGGTTTTGGATTACTAGTCCAGTGATATAACCACTATAACACTGTTTCCTCAACTTGTGGAGTTTTTAATGTGGCATGGTATCACATGACTTTTGGAAATCCAAATATACTACTAGCACTTGTTCCTGTTTTAACTACCCTGCTTGTTACATTGTCAAATAAAATTGTCAATAATAACTTCCCTTTCACAAACAAAAAATGTTAAAGAACTGCAGATACTGCAAATAAGAAACAAAAGCAGAAATTGCTGGAAAAACTGAGCAGGTCTGGCAGCATCTGCAAAGATAAATCAGAATTAGCATTTCGAGTCTGGTGACCCTTCATGACTGTTGGCGTCAGAAATGATGACTCTTTCTCTACACTGAGATTTTCCAGCAATTTCTGTTTTTGTTTCAGATTTCCACAGATGCTGCCAGTCCTGCTGAGATTTTCCCTGCAATGTCTGCTTTTGTTCCCTTTCTCAAAACCGCGTTGATTCAGCACTATTGTAAAAAGACATTCAAAATGTCCTACTACTCCATATTTGATCGTGGATTCTAGCTTTGAGATATGTCAGGCTGACTGGCCTATGTATTTCCCTCCTTTCTTGAACAATGGTGTTGCATTGCTGGTTTTCCAATTTACTAGGACATTTTCAGAACCTAGTGACCAGATCTTGATTTAAAACAGAATCTGGGGAATGTTGTTTTGCCTTAGCATCTGGAAGCACCTCAAAGAATGAGTTGCTTTGAAGATCAGTGACTTGGGGCGGCACAGTGGCTCAGTGGTTAGCGCTGCTGCCTCACAGCACTAGGAACTCGGGTTCAATTCTACCTTCGGACAACTGTATGTGTGGAGTTTGCACATTTCCTCCGGGTGCTCTGGTTTCCTCCCACAGTCCAAAGATGTGCAGGTTAGGTGGATTGGCCATGCTAAATTGCTCATAGCGTTCAGGGATGTGTAGATTAGGTGGGTTATAGGGGGATGGGTCTGGGTGGGATGCTCTGAGTGTTAGTGTGGACTTGTTGGGCCGAAAGGCCTGTTTACACACTGTAGGGATTCTGTGATCTGTGACTGTTAGACAGGCCAATACATGAGGCAGGTTGTGCTTAGTATGATTTCATATCATTAAGCAGATGAGCATGCAGTTAACAGTCACTAAAGGACAATGGAAAGACTTTTTCAAAATGCCATGGGATTGTTAACATCCATTCAAGATGCAGGCTGAACTGAGCTGAAAGATTTATAGTTTAAACGTTACCTCGTTGCATTCTTTTTAACAAATGATCCCTCACTGTAAGATCCTTTATACCGGGATCCAGCTGATCAAAAGATCAGGGTAGAATAGAGTTGATGATGAGTCACAGATGTTTAATGTGCATTCAAAGTTATGTCATAGTGAAACATCATGATTTACAGGACATGACATGAGAGATTTGAAGACATTGATGAATAGAACACTGATGTCTTTGACACAGTGTATGGTAACAGTAAAAGGTCTTGTGCAGTGGGTAGTGTCCCTGCCTTTGAGCCAGAAGCTCTGGGTCCAAGTCCCACTCCAGGACATGACAACCACCAAAGGTGAGCTTCTGACATGGCCAAACAGGTTGACCATCAACTTGTAAATCCCTCTAATACACAGCAAAGGCAGGATAGATTCCTGATCACTCTCGTGATGTAGCTGGGTGACTAATGTAGATCAGATTGGTGCCAACAGCTTGGTGGTTTGAGCCCTATTCTAACTGGAGTGAACTGGGGACTGTCTCCTTGCTTTCCAATGGTGGAGGTCATGATGTTAGGTCTGCCTTCCTTTGTCCAAAGAACTGAAGAAGCTGGCAGCCATAATAATAGGGACATGTAAGACCTTGAGCTTTGTCGATTGAGAGTGCAATCAGAAATGAAGCGGGTCGATGGAGATTGCACAGAATTCTGGTCTGGCTTCTCTTCAGATACAGATAGGCATCACAGACTGCCAGACCTTGGGAAAGGTGACTGCCTGCTGCAAACTGGCATGGGAAAACTGAGTTAGGAGGAGAGGCTATAGAAACTGGGCAGCAGGAGAATAGAAATTCAGTCACCCAAACCCTCCAGAAGTTGGAATGGGCCAAAGTTTCTGGCCTAGTCAGTGACACCTATGTCCTGTGAGTGAAGTTTTAAACAAAAAATAGATCTGCAAAGTGCAACTCCAAGTAGTTTGTGCACTGTTACTGGGTTTTTAATGTTAAGAATTCTGATGTCAGTCACATTGTCAAATCGCATCAAACTGGATCTTGAATTGAGCAAATGCACCAGAGTTTCTGCCAGCAGTGATGTACTGGCTATGATGTACTGACCATGTTTGGAAGGTTTTAATGAATGAATGTTATTGCTCTGCAGTAGCCCTGTGGGTAGTCCTGTGGACAAGAGACTCTGGCCCTCGCACAAGATAATCGACTTCAGCAAAGTCACCAACCCTGTCTCCATTCAGAATGTGTTGATGGAAGGGTGAGTACAACCTGGTGTTTGTAACCCTCAATGAACTGATGTATAGCTGAGGAGGAGTTGATGAATTTATTTGGAATTATGTTCGCCTTAGTTTATATCAGGTCTAGGTTCCACACTTAAGCGTGAGGGTGATGGGATTTTTTACTGAAGTACCTTAGGTTCTGATTTACAAATGGAATTTTCCTTGACACGTTCCTGAGATTAAACTCAGATTAGGGAAAGTGGGTGCTTGAGACATGTTTGTTTCTGAATGCACCTCTCTCTAACTGGGAGCAAACCATTAGTCATTTAGATCTGGCGTGGGTCATGCTGTGATGGGGCTTTGAAGGACCTTTGTAGAACATAGAACATAGAACATTACAGCGCAGTACAGGCCCTTCGGCCCTCAATGTTGCGCCGACCTGTGAAACCAATCTGAAGCCCATCTAACCTAAACTATTCCATTATCATCCTGAACTGTGTAAAGAGCATTGTGCTAATTTTCTCCTTGACCTGAAGGATATTGGTTTCCCTGTATAGAACCTACCTGGTTCTCATTCCTTTTTGAAGTAGAGAGAAATTGTAGGTCAAGCACCATTCTCAAAGACTTTGCAAACAGTCCAGAGTGTTAATTCACTTTCTTCTTGTTTATATTGACAGAACTTTGGAAAAATTGTTTGATATAAAATTAACATTTGAAGGAAGGATTCAGGATTGTTGCAGACTAGTCTCCTCCCTTACCTCATCGCTTCCACCATCCTTCATTGCTACTTTGGTAGAAACCTCTTTCCTCTTATAGATTTATAAACTGAATACCTCTTTTGAACTTAAAATAGCAGACTAAAGGCTCAAGACTATTTTGACATCTTTAGAAGATTATTTTACTATTAAATTGGATGTGGGCATTTAAATGGTCATTGGATAAACATATGGATGATAATGGAATAGTCTAGGTTAGATGGGCTTCAGATTGGTTTCACAGGTTGGCGCAACATCGAGGGCCAAAGGGCCTGTACTCCGCTGTAATGTTCTATGTTCTATGTAACTAAGGGAACGCCGCTAATCTGATTTATGTAAACAAAAAAAAAAACCCTCTACCTCAGAAGTTTGGTCACACTCGAGTTGTTCTTTTCCTTTTGGAGAGAGGGTGAAAATGTTCACTCACCCATGTGAGAGGGGTTGACATTGAGAATGAATATTTTGCCTTTACAGATTCTCAGTTTTGCAGTAAGATCCTCCCAGGTAAATTAATACACACTCCACTATCACAAAAGCTTCACCTACACTGTTCAACCACAATGTCCAGTCTCATGTACCAAAACTCTGAACATATTCCTGCAGGTTTCCCCACATATATGTATACTATTTTCAATCATCTTAGCATCACACTACTGCCATCAGTTACCCCATGTGTGTGTGTGTTGTCAGTGCAATGCCTTCCCAAACTAACTAGAATATTCTTCACCAGTGTTCTGACAGGACAATATTTGACTATTAGTCCAACTGATCTTTTATCTGACTTTTTTACAATTATTAACCAAAAGCATTTCATAGAATCACAGGATACAAATAGTACAGAAAGAAAGTATTTGGCCCATCAAGTTTGCAGTGATCCTCAGAGGATCTCACACCTACCCCATAACCCCACATGGGGTTTATACCATTGCTCACCCACCTAACCTACCCATCCCTGAACACTGTGGGACAATTTAGCATGGTCAATCCACCTAACCTGCACATCTTTGGACTTCGGGAGGAAACCCACGCAGACACGGGGAGAATGTGTGGAATTTGCACAGTTGCCCGAGGGTGGAATCGAACCTGAGTCCCTGGTGCTGTGAGGCAGTCCCAATGTCTTTAAATATCCTGATGACGTGGCTGAATTTGCTTCTAGCAGTGTTTATAAAATTCATCAGTGGTTCTTGGGCAGCCCCAGATGATTGGAAATCCCAGTCCGTTTCCTGGTCTCTTAACAATTGCTGCACTATAGCAGCGCAATAAGTCTCTCTCCCCAGGCATCCTGTGACTTGCTTCACCTGAATGTGGTTGCTGAGATGTTTTTGAATATGTTCTAATGTTGGATCATGGAAGAACAACCTATGTGAAGTTTAGGATTGTTCCAGATTAATTTTTGATTTTTATTTTTGTTTTTTTGCAACCAAGATGTAGTTAAAGGTAGAAGATTTCACACCAAAACTGTAAAATAGCACAGCAAAGATTGAGACCATTCAGCCCATCAATCCTCGACCAGCTCTTTTGAAGAGTGATACAGTAATACAGAGGGCTGTTGTGGGTTGCAATGGGACATTGACAGGATGCAGAGCTGGGCAAAGAAATGGCAGATGGAATTCAACCTGGAAAAGTGTGAAGTGATTCATTTTGGAAGGTTGAATTTGAATGCAGAATACAGGGTTAATGGCAGGATTCTTGGCAATGTGGAGGAACAGAAGGATCTTGGGGCCCACGTCCACAGATCTCTCAAAGTTGCCACTCAAGTTGATAGGGTTGTTAAGAAGGTGTATGGTGTGTTGGCTTTCATTGGCAGGGGAATTGAGTTTAAGAGCTGTGAGGTTATGCTGCAGCTGTTTAAAGTCTTGGTTAGACCACACTTGCAATATTGTGTTCAGTTCTAGTCACCTCATTATAGGAAGGATGTGGAAGCTTTAGAGAGGGTGCAGAGGAGATTTACCAGGATGCTGCCTGGACTGGAGGGCAGGTCTTATGAGGAAAGGTTGAAGGAACTAGGGCTTTTCTCATTGGAACGAAGACGGATGAGAGGTGACTTCATAGAGGTGAACAAGATGAAGAGAAGCATAGATAGAGTGGATAGCCAGAGACTTTTTCCCAGGGCGGGAATGACTATCACGAGGGGTCATAATTTTAAGGTGATTGGAGGAGGGTATAGGGGAGATGCCAGAAGTAGGTTCTTTGCACAGATGGGTGGGTGTCCTGCCAGCTGTGCTATTAGAGTCATACACATTAGGGACATTTTAGCGACACTTGGATAGGCACCATGGATGACAGTAAAACGTAGGATATGCAGGGTAGTTTGAACTTAGAGTAGGATAATAGGTTGGTACAACATCATGGGCTGAAGGGCCTGTACTGTGCTGTACTGTTCTATGTTCTAATCTCATTCCCTTAGCCTTATCTATACTCCTGCAATTTCTAGTCTTCAATTATCCATCCAATTCCCTTTAGGAAAGTTCTTATAGAAACATCTCCTCCCGCCTTCTGCTATAAGAAAAATGTTGTGTAACTTGAAAGGGTTCAGAAAAGATTTGCAAGGATGTTGCGAGGACTGGAGGGTTTGAGCTATAGGGAGAGGCTGAATAGGCTGGGGCTATTTTACCTGGAATGTCGGAGGCTGAGGGGTGACCTTATAGTGGTTAATAAAATCATGAGGGGTATGGATAGGATGAATAGCTAAGGTCTTTTCCCCAGGGTAGGGGAGTCCAAAGCTAGAGGTCATAGGTTTAAGGTGGGAGGGGAAAGATTTAAAAGGGACCCAAGGGGCAATGTTTTCATGCAGAGGGTGGTGCGTGTATGGAATGAGCTGCCAGAGGAAGTGGTGGAGACTGGTACAATTACAACATTTAAAATCATAAAGAGCTTTGATCAAATAAGAGCTGTTTCTAGCATCTGAAAATCAACCATCAGACGGCAGAAATTTAAAGTTATTTACACTGAACCAGAGGCAATGAGGAAATCCAACAGAGCCAGGTTTGACATGGAGTCATACAGCACCTAAACAGACTCTTGCGTCCAATTCATATGAGCTGACCACATATTCTATATTGATCTAGTCTCATTTGCCATCATTTGGCCCATATGCCTCCATCAGAACACAGGGACATAAGAGATAACACAGCGTGGAGCTAGAGGAACACAGCAGGCCAGGCAGCATCAGAGGAACAAGAAAGCGCCTCTGAATATATGAATAGGAAGGGGATAGAGTGGAGGTTGTTTTTACCAGTGGGTCAAACTAGAACTAGGGGGCACAGCCTCAATATAAGGTTGGAGCAGATTTGGGACTGAGCTGAGGAGGAACATCTTCACCCAAAGGGTTGTGAATCTTTGGAATTCCCTGCCCAGTGAAGCAGTTGAGGCTACCTCGTTGATTATTTTTAAGGCAAGTATAGATTTTTGATCAGGTGAAGAGTGGGGTGGCTAAGTGGAGCTGAGTCAGTGTCAAGATCAACCATTATCTTATTGAATGAAGGAGCAGGCGTGAGCAAACATATGACCTATTCCTGTTCCTGTTTCTTATGTTCCTGTAGAGATAGTAAGAACTGCTGATGCTGGAGTCAGAGATAACA
>NC_063363.1:5664072-5731908 GCF_021869965.1 Rhincodon typus
AGAGATAGTAAGAACTGCTGATGCTGGAGTCAGAGATAACACAGTGTAGAGCTGGAGGAACACAGCAGGCCAGGCAGCATCAGAGGAGCAGGAAAGCTGACGTTTCGGGTTGGGACCCTTTAGAAATTTTCTGAAGAAGGGTCCCGACCCAAAACGTCAGCCTTCCTGCTCCTCTGATGCTGCCTGGCCTATTGTGTTCCTCCAGCTCCACACTGTGTTATCTCTTATGTCCCTGTGTTCTGATGGAGGCATATGGGCCAAATGATGGCAAATGAGACTAGATCAATATAGTATATGTGATCAGCTCGTATGAATTGGACCAAAGAGTCTGTTTAGGTGCTGTATGACTCCATGTCAAACCTGGCTCTGTTGGATTTCCTCATTGCCTTTGGTTTGGTGTAAATAACTTTAAATTTCTGCCGTCTGATGGTTGATTTTCAGATGCTAGAAACAGCTCTTATTTGATCAAAGCCCTTTATGATTTTAAATGTAAATCCAGGATAACATCAAACACAGAGCCAGTGGTAGTGTTGGTGCCGGGGTCAGATCATGTGAGTGTGTCCAAAGAATGCACCAGATATGAAATACATTATAATCTAAAATCAGGAATAAAGACTTGAGCTTTCCTGATGAACTGTCAGTATAATTGTAACATTTAATTATATCTCCCTGGTTGCCAGATAACATCTTGATGCTGAGAGACAATTTTAGATTTGAATTTAATTTTAAGTTAAAGCTTAATTGAAAAATATTCCAACAATATTAACCATTGTTTCCTTTTGTTTTTTGTTCAGGTCTTGCGCTTCCGGGAACATTGTGTCTTTGGTCTGCGCACGTAAGTTCATGGATTCCTTTAAAGATTTTCATTAGTTTGTCAAAAGTGTTTTCAATTTGAAAAATTTTTGTGTTCTTCAGGTAGTGTGTACTCAGGGAAGTTTTTGTTGGTGGGAAGTTGCAGGGGGAGATAGGAATTCTTAGCTGACGGAAGAATAAGCCACCACTCCAGACCCAATAAAGAAAATCCTCTACCATCCTGGGAGTTGCATGGTGCAATGCTAATAGTTGTTGTTGAAAAAGAGCAATTAACTTCTTATCAATGAGTCTGCACCATACCCAGGCAATGGCTGACATCTTGGTTTATATAAAAACTGTGGATGCTGTGAATCAGAAACAAAAACAGAAATTGTTGGAAAAGCTCAGCAGATCTGGCAGCAGCTGTGGAGAGAAGTCTGAGTTAACGTTTCGGGTCCAGCGACCCTTCCTCAGAACTAGTTCTTGACCTGAAACGTTAAGTCCGATTTCTCTCAGTTTACAGAGCTGTTTGGTTCCTGGACTTCTCTGGATCAGACATTTGGTCACTTTATGTTGTCTGATTTCACATTGTCTTGCCTCTCATCCATTTTCAGAAATGTTTGTTTTATAAAGTGTTTTTTTGTCCTCATCAAGCTATAGCAACAGTCTCTGTGTGACTGACTTCATTTCTTTCCTGTGTGTCATTTTTGTATATTCATTCATTCCTGAAATGCTGGCATCATTGACTGGGCCAGTTTCTATTGTCTATCTGTAAATACCCTCGATAAAATCATGAGGGGCACAGATAAGGTGAATAGCCAAGGACTTTTCCACAGGATGGGCAGAAGACGTGGGTAGATGCGGGTACAGTTACAACATTTAAAACACATTTGAACAGGTACGTGAATACGAAAGGTTAAGAGGGATATGGGCCAAATGCAGGCAAGTGGATCTGCTTTTGTTTGGGGAAATTTGATCAGCATGGACAAGTTGGACTGAAGTTGTTTCCGTGCTGGATGACTGTATAAAGTTGTTGTGAACTGCTGCAGCCTGTGTTGTTAATGCTACTCCCAGCAATGCAGTTAGGGAGAGAGTCCACACATTTTGACCCAGTTCCGATCAAGGGACAGCAATGCACTTCCAAGTCGGGATAGTGTGTGACCTGGCTGAGAACCTGGAGGGGTGGTGGTTTTGCCCTGTGCCTGCTGACCTTGCCCCTCTAGGGGTAGAGATCGCAGGCCTGGAAGGTGGTGGTAAAAAGCATAGTGCTGTGCTGTGGTGCATCCATGTAGATGTACTTGCTGCATGCTGGTAGTGATGAAGGAAGGACATGTTGAAGCTTGTGCCAATCAAACGGGGCTGCTTTGGCTGGATGGTGTTGACCTTCCAGTGTTGTTGGAGCTGCCCCCATCCAGGCAAGTGCGGAACGTTCCATCACACTCCTGAATTGTGCCTTGTCGATGGTGAACAGGCTTTGGGGAGTCAGGAGATGAGTTAGTGCATAATTCCCAGCCTCTGACGTGTTCTTGTGGCTGTTCAAAATAAGGCAGTGGTATCTTGTCAAAATTGGACAGATCACGTTGCAGAGCCCTCTTGCGTAAAACAAAACCAATTAACTTGAGTCAATTAGATGTATTTTTGTTATCACTCTTTAATATTAATCAATGATGAGGGAAGGGACGTCTGGATCAAAGGGTTTTCCTGTTCTTACAGTTTCTGGTGTTCCAAGGAGTACTTTTGGATTTTGATTTTCTTGAGATTGTGTTCTGATGGAGCTGGGGAAGTGAAGAAACCTGTCGGGTCATTTTATGTTGCATCATTTCAGGATGTGAGCGGAGTGGCACTGACCGGATTGTTGGGGGTACAGATGCCAGCATTGACGAATGGCCCTGGCAGGTTAGCCTTCAGTATAAGAATCGGCACCTGTGTGGTGGCAGCATCATAAACCCCCAGTGGATCCTAACTGCTGCTCACTGTTTCCCAGAGTAAGTGTGTAAGTAACTACAACCCTGCAACCATCTCCCTCCCTCCCCCTTCCCACTTCACCCCCAACCAACATCTTCTATCACCCATCAATTATTCTCTCTACACTGTGTCCATCAAACACTCCCAGGACAGGGACAGCACGGGGTTAGTTACAGAGTAAAGCTCCCTCTTCACTGTCCCCAGTCAAACACTCCCAGGGTAGGAACAGCGTGGGGTTATTTGCAGAGTAAAGCTGTCTCTACACTGACCACATCAAACGCACCCAGGGCAGGGAGAGAAAGGGGTTAGATGTAGAGGAAAGCTCCCATACTTCTTTTTCCAAACTGAAAGTAAAGTTTCTCCTACTCCTTTTCTAAACAGAAAGTAAAGCTCCCTCCGCATCGTCCTCGTTGAAAGCTCCCAGGGCACGGGCAACGCAGGGTTAGACACTAAATAAGGGTCCCACTGCACTGCTTTTTGTTTTGGAATGATTTTCTGAATGGGGTTGTTTATTTCAGGGAGTATAATCAGATTGCAAACTGGAGAGTGTTTGCTGGCAGTGACGTTCTGTACTCTGGGGGAAGCACCTTCTCCATTATGAAAGTTGTCATCAATGCCAAGTACAACCCAGTGACCAGTGACTACGACATAGCCCTCATTAAAGTGAGATCACCTTTACCGTACACAGGTGAGGCAAGTACAAAACCAAGTGCTGCTCATTCATGAGTTGTGTTATCAGATTGTTAAAAGTCAAACACTACTCCTCCCTTTCTCAGGTGAGACCTTCAAACAGCTTTCTCAAGGCAGCTTTCCACAGCTTGCCTGTTACTGACCTGCAGGCACGTTTGTCCAGAGAGACTGGCACCAACCCTTCACCACTGTACAATTCCACTGTCACCTGCCCCCTTGCAGGGTTACTGAGCCACCACCAGGTTGCCCCTCACAGAGGCACGGCTATACAGCAGTGGTACATCGGTTATTTCAGGGTATGCCAGGAAGATATTCGACTGTGGGAGCATCACAATCCACCTTAATCTCGGTCTGTGAGCATGAAAAGGGTTTCCAGGTAATCACTTTCTGGGAGATGTGGCAGTGATCAGTGAGGGATGGATCCAGTTGTAGGAGTACTAACTGAGATCAGCCAAGGCTACAGACAGAATCTTTGGTCACTCTGTAGTGGCCTGGGCTATTAATCCCAAAACTAAATGGGAACAGGATAGCTGTTAATGTAGGAGGTTCACTCTACAGGGAATGGAGCCTTAGCCACAAGTTTGAGTTAGTTAGTTAATTTCTCCCATTCTTTCCTCAATGCTGTTCACTTCGCTATTTTAGATGTTGATCATATCAGACTGGGGAGCACTTAGGTAACAATACTGTTCAAGCAGTAACCCAGAAACCTGCAGCAATGCTGTGGAGAGAAGATTTCAAATCCCACCTCTGGATTAACCTGCACTAGTCTCAGTAAAAACCCATCTAGTTCACAAATGCCCTGTGGAGATGTCAGTCTGCCATCTTTACCTGGTCTGGCCTACATGTGACTCCAGGTCCTGAACTAACCTCCCTCCCTAAAAGGCTAAGCAAGCCAGTTGGAGGTGAGGGTGATTACTCACCACTTCAGAGGCAGTTCACGATGGGTATACCCAATGTCAGAGGCTGTTACCTTTCTCACGCTGAATTTAAAAAGCTGGTTTCTTTAACCCAGACCAAATTGCTCCTGTTGGAGATAAGATAATATTCCAGGATTCCCAATTGTTGATGGCATTAGGAATAATGTTTCCTTCTATTGATTCACTTTTTTTCTTTCTGTTTCTCGGTCTAGATTACATTCGTCCTGTTTGTTTACCTAACTACGCTTCTCCAGTTCCAAAGAAAATTTTGGCATGGGTCACTGGTTGGGGCTACACTAAAGAATTTGGTAATTATCACCATGGATATGAAATGAGATCATCATTTTGAAGATGGCTGGAAAGAAAGAGGGGTTTCTCCAAACCTTTTCCAGGGGCACAGGGTTTCCTGTCTTTGTGGGAAGTCTTTTGTTGTGGAGAGAGTTGGAGTAAAATTTAAATTCCCGTTGTTACCTCTACATCCTAGAAATCTCCAGTTGGTCTCGCTAACAGATTTTGGGGTTCCATTTTAGGATTTATCAAACATTGAGGAAGTCAGGAAGTACAGTATGTTTTTTCCCCCAAAATAGTAGCATTGCCAGATTTGATTGGGCCTACTCTGGGTGGCTTCATCATAGGATCACTCCCCTCCAGTTCTCCCACCCCACCCCCCTAACACCCACGCTGCATCTGTGACCAGCTGCCTGAGAAACACCAACTTGCATTTGTTTAGCACCTTTTTTTTTAACCCAGTCATATGTCCCAAGGCACTCCACCAACAGTACTATCAGAAAGTCTGACTCCAGAAACACATGAGATTAGGAGGCTGGTGAAGGATTGGGTTCTAAGGAGAAGCGGAGGCAGAGGTGCAGGAGTTTAAGGAAGGAATTCTGCAGCTTGGGTTGCAACAGTTGAAGGAATGGATGTCAGTGGTGGGATGAGGAACTCTGGGATATGCAAGAGGCCGAATGGGGAAAGCCCAGATCTTTTGAATTGCTTTGACAACTCTTCACATGTTGCAAAAACACTTTTCACATGATGGCCAATTTGTAGTCTGCAGGCCCCTACTAACTGGGGTGTGATATTAAACAAAATATTGACTGGGATAAATAGTGACAGAAGGTTGGAGCATTCCCACCTGCTGTTGGAGATGTTGCTTTTGGACCTGAGAAGGCTGGACAAGTGACAGTTAAGGTTTTATCTGACAAGGTAGAATTCTTTCAGCACTGATCAAACTGTACTGCCTGGCTATCGTTCTGATTTTGTTTTCTGTTGTATTGAATAGGTCAAGTGTCAACAGTGCTTCAGCAGGCGAATGTATCGGTGATTGGACGGGAGATTTGCAACAGTCTGCAGTTCTACGGTGGGCAGATCACTGAGCAAATGCTGTGTGCAGGCTACCAGGCTGGCCAAGTGGATGCATGCCAGGTACAAAGATCAATGTAGTGCCAGCTCCCCGAAAGAGGCAGCAGGTTATAGAAGAGTCTGAGTGACAGTGAGGGGGTCACACTGATTATTGATGAAGTTGAAAAGTTGTGTGACAATTTCGCATGACTCCTTGACGTGTGAACACTGTACAAGTCTGTAAGAATAAAGGACGGGAATTGCCATTCAGCCTCTTCAGCATGCTCAATAGAATCACAGCTGATCCTACATTCCTCACATCCACTATAAAGTGTGCTGAACTTGAACAGGCTGTTGATTTGAGTAGGCTGTCTATGCAAGCCAGTTCACCAGCCTACTTCTTCAGAATTATTTCACCGACTTATTAGTTATTCTTCATTTTTGGATCCCTTTGAATTTCCTGGTAACCAGCAGGATCTTATTAAACCCCTTTTTATTGTCTGCCTGGCTGTTAGTAAGTGGCCTCTTTGCTTCTCTTGCCAAAGGGACCACCTCACTTTGCTGAAATTTTTCCGTTATGATGTCCATTGTACAATTCTGAAAACCATTCAGAACAATTGAACACTGAAGTAGTCTGTGTCCATATACAGCAGATCCTGGACAATATCCAGGCTTGAGCTGATAATTGACAGGTGCCCTTCCCACCACATGAAAGTGGTGCCATATAAACACAGTGGTTATAGGAGCAGGTCAGAGGCTAGGAATCCTGCAGCGAGTAACTCCCCTCCAGGCTCCCTAAACCTGTCTACAATCTAGAAGACGCAAGTCAGGAATGTGGTAGAATATTCCCCACTTGCCTGGCTCAGTGCAGCTCCAACAGCTGTCAAGAAGCTTGACACCATCCTGCACAGAGCAGCCCGCTTGATTGGTGCCTCAATCACCAAGTTCAACATTGACTCCCTCCGCGGTAAATATTCAGTAGTAGCAGCAGCATGTACCATTTGTAAGATGCATAGCAGCAGGATCTTCTAAACCCATGACCACTTCCACCCAGAAGGACAAGGGCAGCAGATACATGGGAACACCATGTGCTCAAGCTCCCCTCTGAGCTACTCCCCATATTGCTGTTCCTTCACTGTCGCTGAGTCAAACTCCCTCCCTCCCTGAAGGTATCTACACCACAGGCAGTGCTTCAGGAAGACAGCTCACTGCCACCTACTCCAGGGCAACTAGGGATGGGGCAATAATTACTGGCTCAGCCAGTGATGCCCACATCCCATGAATGAATTTTAAACGCTGTTACAACAGGATTAAGTTGCTGATGAACTTTTAAGTGAATTATTGTGGAATGGAGGCTTGTCGTTGGTTTTAATGAATGGTGTGGCCAGTTCAGGGGGAGAGAGGGCTCTGGTTGGTCTCTCCTGCCTGTGAGCAGCTGTAGATGATACTGACACCATGTTATTTTTGTGATGATTCTGTCAGATGAATTCTGTTGAGTTTACCATCCAGTTTCCTTTCAGGGGGACAGTGGGGGTCCGTTAGTTCTTCGTGTGAAGAATTGGCGGCTAATCGGGATTGTGAGTTGGGGCAGTGGTTGTGCCCGGCCAAATCGTCCCGGAGTTTACAGCAACGTGGGGGCAATGCTGGATTGGATCTACCATGTCCTAAATGTAAGTACAGGAGCGGCATTGATCGCAACACCTCGTCATCAGACTCAGCACGCACATGATCCACTCCATCGCCAACCACTTTTCTGCATTCCTTTGTAAATCATCGTTCCATGCAAAATAAACAAAAGTCCACTCCATTTAGAGAGCCACATTTTCATTGGTTACCTGGGAGTTTTGGAGCTGGCGATCTGTTAGACCCTTCAGCCTCTACTCTATGCTCATCCTGGTGCTGTGAACAGCTTCACTCCCTTTCTCCTTAGCCTGGAGATAAAGAGAAACAGCCACAATCCCTGCTCCTGATCTCTATCTGCTCTCTGATCAGTTGCCACACCTCCACTTTCACCACAGACTTTTGTCCCACCCAACCAACCCCACTTTGCATGTTCCTCTTCTCTTTATCCTCACTTCTTACTCTTTTTTTTCTTCCCTGTCCCACCTGATTCTCCTTTCTCCTCCCCCTCTTCTCCCTGCTTCCCTCCCACTCCCTTGCACTGCTCTCTCTCTCTCTGCCCACTGCATTGTGCTGACTCTTTTACACAGACTTTTCCTGCCACCTAGTGGCCGCATCAATTATGGAACAAGAGCGAGCAATTCAGAGGAAAATATTAAGTTAAAATCAGGTGAATGAAACTGGAGGGGAGAGCAAACTAATCTTGCAGTAATATGGGGAGAGAAAGAATGACAGGCAGGAGCGACGAGTGTGTGAAAATTTTTATGGTGGTATGGGATCTTTAAACTGAAAGAATGTCCTTGTGTTTAGAAACGGAAGCAAAGCTTGGAACAGCAGTGTTATGTAGTACAGTCAAACAATCTCAAAGTCTGCTAATTGCTCTCCTAGCAACGAAGAAGCATTTGCTTAGAAACTTGTCAGCAAATTAAAATTGGAAACCTCGCTCAGTACCTGTACTCGACTCATGGTCCTGCTTGTTACCTCCTTGACTATCTCCCTGCTAACCCCCTCACTGCCCCACTCCCTCACTGCTCACCAGTCCCTGTGAGTGAGGGAATGGATAGGGAGTGGCAGGAGGGTGGAAAGGGGCTGGGAGCAGGGCAGCCAGTGGACTGACCAGGGAATCATGTTCCCAGGATTTGAATGGAGTTGATTGGAAATGTTACTGGGTGCTACACGTGAAACTATCCTCACAGCACTCCATGTTAACCATGGTCCAGTTCTTTGATGCAGGCAGTCACCTGTGCTCCCTTGGACACTGAACCCTGTACAGGTTCGTGAGTGCACAGCTTGTCCATTGAGGTGACAGAGCGAGTAAAATAAGTGTTGGTCCTCCAGAGAGTGAGCATGGAAAGTTAATACAGTAAACTTCATTTTAACGAGCACCTTATGAACCTGTACTCTTGATAAACTGACCAAAATTATATACCCAAAATACTGTAGATTTACTTTATTTTCACAAATTCTGCAATATCTGAGTCGTCAGTTGATGGTGCAAGTGACAAGGTTCTCTGCCAATAAGTTCTATTTAAGACAAAGTTGCATTATTATTTAATTGATTTATGTTATAAAAAAAGTATAACAGTGATGTGTATGCACCCTGCATTACGTTTCTATTACTTAGTGTGTTTTTTTTTGTGTTGATTACATGGACCTCTTGATTATCCAGAATATTTGATCAACTGGCACATTCCTAGTTCCATAGCTGCCAGTTAAGAAAAGGTTTGCTGTAGTTAATTTTGTTTTTAATTCACTCATGGGACTTGAGCATCACTAACTGGGTCAGCATTTGATGGCCATCCCCAGGTGCCCTTGAGAAAGTGATGGTGAGCTGCCTTCTTGAACCCGCTGCTGCTAATAAGAAAATGGCAGATGAAGTTGACAAATTTTTTTTGCTTCTGTCTTTGCTAGCAAGGATATAAAATACATTTCAGTCTTAGCTGTAAATTGGGAAGTGGAAGGGAAAGAGGAACTTAATATTGCTTCCCTCCTGATTGTAATGTCACCTAAATGAACTTGGGGAGCTGTGGGCTGATGAGCCTTTGGATTGTGATAGACTTCATCCATAGGGCCTTCAGGGTTGCTAATGAAGAAGTGGATGGTGCTAATTTTTGAAAATTCCCTCAATTCAGGAAGGGTTCCATCAGACTGAAAAGCCACAAAAATAACCTTTACTATACAAGAAGTAAGACAGCAGAAAACAGCAGCTCTGGGCTAATCTGTCAAGGGTAAAGTTGTATCATTAGACGTTATAACTACACACTTTTAGAAAAGTTCAAGGTAATTGGGAAGAGTCAGCATGGCTTTGTGAAATGGAGGTTGTCATGTTTAAAAACCTTATTGGTATCTTTTGGAGGAGTGACATGTGCTATGGATAATGGGACCATGTAGATATAGAATTCCTAAAGTATGGAAGCAGGCCGTTCAGCCCATACCAACCCTCAAAAGAGCATCCCACCCAGACCCATTCCCTTCCCTATCACATTGCATTTCCCATGGGTAATGCACTTAGCTTTCACATCCTGGGTGTTGTGGAGCAATTTAGCATGGCCAATCCACCTAACCTGCACATCTTTGGACTGTGGGAGGAAACCAGAGCACCTGGAGGAAATGCACACAGACACGAGGGGAATGTGCAAACTCCACACAGACAGTTACCCAAGGCTGATTCAAACCTGGGTCCCTGGTGCTGTGAGACAACAGCGCTAACCACTGAGCCGCCATGCCATCTCTGTAGTGTAATTGGATTTTCAGAAAGCATCTGTGAAAGTGCCGCATCAAACGTTACTGTGGGAAATAAAAGCTCATGGTATGGGGTAATATATTCACATGGGTGAAAGATTCTGTGGCTGGTAAAATAACAGTAATGCATCATTGGCAAGATATGACAAATGGAGTTCCATAGGGATCTGTGCTGCATTTTACAAGTTACATCAATGGCTTTGTTGAGGGGAGTGAAGACATGGTAGCTAAATTCAGTGTCAACACCAAGACAAGTAGGAAAGTATGTTGTGAAGAAGACACAAGGAGTTTGCAGAAATAGGTAGATAGTGTGAGTGAGTTGGCAAAGATCTGGCAGATGGAGTATAACGTGGAAAAATGTGAAGCTGCTCACTTTGGTAAAATGAATGAAGAAGCTGCGTATTACTTAAATTGAGGAGAATGGGATTCTGAGGTGGAGTGCCAAAACATTTAGTTTGCAACCAGGTATGTAATCAAGTAGGCTAATAGGATGCTGCTCTTTGTGAGGGATTGAATGTGAAAGTGAAAATGTTATACTTCAGTTTTACAGGGTGGTGGAGAGGCTGTGTCTCGAATACTGTGTCCAGTTTTTGTTCTTTCATTTATGGAAGGTTGTAAATGCATTGAAGGCTTTATTAGATCAATACTTGGAATTGTCCGAGGAGGAGCAGTTGGACAGACTGGACTTGTCCCCTCAGGAGTTTAGAAGACCGTGGGGGTGCCTTGATTGAAGTGCATAAGATCCTGAAAGATCTTGACCAAATGGTCATAGAAAGGATCTTTCCTCTTGTGGGCTAGCTGAGAATGAGGGGCAATGCTTTAAAATTGGAGGTTTCCCTTTTTAGGACAGGGTTAGGGAGATTTTTGTTTTGGAGGGGAGTGCAACTTTGGTTGCAACTTCTTCTGTTAGAGGGTGAGCTGGTTTTAATATATTTAAGGTGTTGTTAAATAGATTTTTAGGTTCTTGGGTACAGATGGGAATGTGAAATTTGAAATACAAACACATCAGCCATGGCCTTATTGACTGAGCAGGCTTGAGGAGTGGAATGAAGTACTTCTGTTCTTTTGTAAATGCACCCAAATATAAAGGACTTCTATTATTGTCCCCTTTGGTCTTCTCTCTTTATGGGATAAAGTGACCAAGTCTGTTCAAATGTCCCTGATAGCTGTAAAGTCTTTGATCTGGTAATTATCCTTATAGGTTTTTTTTGTACCTTCACCTGTGTGTCTTTACAAAGTGCAACCAAGGTTTGATACAAGTTTAACAGAACTTCTCTACTTTTGAGTGTTGCTTCCATGGAAGTGAACCCCATTGTTCGGTTAAATATTTTAAATGGTTGTCTTAACAGTAACAACAGAAATTCACATATGTAAACATTGCATTTTTTTTGTGTTTCTGTTTTATAGATGCAGGAGTGAGAACAAGAGCTGTGGGGACAGAAGTCCGCTTTGTACCTCGACCTGGTTTCCTGAATTTGTGGGAGACTATTACTCTATGCACTTTATTGAAGATTTTTAAGGGATGCAATGATTTGACTTTGAATTACTCCTTTGTCTTGCCTTAGCTCAGTCCAAAACGCAAGAACGCAAAACTCTCAGACACCAACTGCCTCATGATCGTCTACAAGGGAGTTCAGACGTGAGGTTCGGGCAAATGACAGAAATTTGTAGTAACTTTTTATTTTTTTTTAAATTATGTGAACTGTGTTAATTTTGAGATTGTAAACCGTCCCATTGTGCACTCTTCTGTGTTGTCAATATCGAAAAGTCTGAAAATACAATGGAAGGAATGGGATTTGTTAACTTATCTTCCAGGGAGCAATTAATGTTGTTTTTGATTTATTCTAAATACCTCCTGGTGGGTCAAACCTCCACATTTCTAAATGCCTTGCCACCAAAAAATAACCTTTTAATCTTTTGATTGAAAATGACTGATTGGACAACTAGAAGTTTTACAAATTCTTTCTGATTCACAAATTGAGGTTTGAATTAGTCAATATGATGGCCAGATTTTTGCACAGCAGGTTCCAGGTTGTCCTATTGATATTCTGCAAAGGAAAGTTTGAGCAGGATGTATTTGGTGAAGACCAGTGCCTTGTTTTTATAGCCTTATTATCTTACATCGTAACTTTTTAATGTTTATGAAACACACATTTTAATACTTGTTAGAAAAGCTTTGAAAGCATTGATGATGAGGGATTGGGGGTGTGCAGGTGTATGGAAAAAACTACTTGCTACTTGAGTCTATCTTTCTAGGAGATCGTCACCCCTATCCCCTTGAATTTGAGAGCGGACCCAAAATAATGAAAAGGGCTATTTTGTGTGTTTTGATGCAGACAAGGAATACTAGTGTTTGGAAATGGCAACCTATCCACTTGTTGATATTGATAAGAGCCACCCCAGATTGGAGACTTAATGCGTAATTTTTATTCTCTGTCCCCTTCCATCAAATAGTCTTCCAGGTGCAGATGTGCTGAATGCAAAATGGAACACCCTTCACGCTGCCCAGCATAAAGACTAATTCTAAAGCAACAAGCCATGGCCATTGATTAATTTTTGGGTGAGATTGAAGTGGAGTGGGAGTGCCAAGGGAGGAGTAGATTTGTATGGAGACTGGCAAAAGCCACAGTGAGGGGATGGATTTCAATAAGACTTCTAGAAGTGACTGCCAGAGAGAAAATAGTCCTGTGTGGTCATATTGATAAAGGCCGTGAGCATAATCCTGGTGAAACCAGAGGGTCCATCTGAATCTTAACGGTTTTAATCCAGTGAACATTGACCTGTGTATGGTATGTCATTTCATGGATATTTCCATAATGCTTCACTCAGTAAAATGCAGAGCCTATTTTAAAAAGGAGCTTTTGATTTAAAGATATTTACTTGAATCAGGGTCAACTCTTCTTCACGATTGAGGCAAAGCTGAGGAGTGTTTTTATGAACTTGTACACTAACTCGAGGAGGAGAGAAACTGGTTGAAAATGGGGGGGCCTTAGTGACTCCGTGTGGGAAGTGCACTGCTTGGTCTGATACCTGTCTGCGTTAGCCAGATCCCTGATTTCATCCATGGATTCTACGGCATTGAGTGGCACAGCCACGTCTCAATGAGAAGGAAGCGGTTATATTTAGTTTGAAAGTCTTTGGTCGGACGTGGCTATAACAAATCATCCAGCAGCCCTACCTCTCACTTTCCAGTGTCTCCTGCTTTGGAATGCATGCATTGGTAAGTCCAAGGCTGGGCTATGATCCATTTCCCCCCTCAGCCCTTTGTGTCTCCTCATCAATATCCTGAAGATTGTCACTGTCTAAAACCTGTACATGATGCAGAGGGAATTATATGGGGGCTGAGGGAGTTGCCATAGGGTGCACATAAATCCATTCTCCAATGAGAGAGCTGGTTCCTTTTCATTGACTGGGGAGGGGGTGTTAAAGACTCAGTGTATTTTTCTGTATACAACAAATGTTCATTCAACCTGTTGATCAGAGGTGACATTTCCCGTTTGGAAGCCAACTGGGTTAGTTCCCATCTGTAATTTCTGTTTGGTCCATCTTTGTGGTACTGATCCTGGTGCTAACCTTTTCCAAAGACAAAGGTAAGTGCTGCTTTTTCTCAATCTCTCAATGCCACATCCCCCTCGAGTGATTATAGCTTTGATCTTGAATGTTTGCACCAAATTGCATGTCAATTCTTTTTTTTGGTTCAGTTTTTTTGATATCTTTGTACCTGAATATTCGGATTTGTTTTTAAATAAATAATTGACTATTTTTCAATGCTGTTGTGTATGTGACATGTCTGAGTTATATAAAAGATAGGAAATGTTCATCTTGCACAGTAAACCCTTGTCTGTGTACAGATGGGGATAGGGGTGAGGGGTAGAGAATCAGGTCTGTCAGACCACCCCTATCCCCCCACCCCACCCACTGCCATTTCTTCTCCCCTCCCCCACCAGAAGGAAAATTCCAGTACCCCCCTTCAGCTTCATACTGGGGAAAGGTGAGCTGCATTTTTGTGTTGGAAACTTGGTAACGCAATACATTAATGTTCCAATAAAAACAAGGTGTGGGAAACTCTCAGTGGGTCTGGCAGCATCTGTGAACAGAGCAAATGTTTCAGGTCTATCTGTTGTTGCTCAGTAACAGTCTCACCTCCTTGAGATCAGATACTTTCCGAAACAACTTGTTCAGACATGTTATGACATACCTCTGGAACAGTGGGACTTCCACCCAGCTTAGAGGTAGAAACAGTAACACTCTGCCACAAGAGTCCTAATGCTACAGTCAGACTCCAATCTATGTGCCCAATCCATTAGCCTCTGGGTTACTAACAGAATACAAGTGACTTGACCACTACCCCACCATCACTTGGTGTCCTCTTGAGGAGGTAGGTCGTGGTGCTTAAGATGTCACAGGTAGAGAACATTAGACAAAGGCCTAGTTTGCCCTCCTAGTTCTTAGTACCCGTACATTGCGGAAGCAGGCCATTTGGCCGATTGAGTACACGATGACCCTCCAAAGAGCATTCCACCCAGACCTGCCCTCCCATGCCCTATTCCTGTAACCCTGCATTTCCCCCCGACCCACACGTCTTTGGACTGTAGGAGGAAACCCGCACAGACACGGGGAGAATGTGTAAACTCCACACGGATGGTTGCCTGGGTGCCTGGCGCTGTGAGGCAATAGTGCTAACCACTGAACCACCATGCCACCCCCTTGGGTGTAAAATAATCTCATAGCACTATTTGCAACAAAAGCTGAGGTGTTCTTACCCTCCCACCCGAGTGACCAGAGATTGAACTGTGTGGTGATGGTGTCCTGACTGGTTTTTGCATCACAAAAGACGAGGGCTCCACCCAATTTTTTGGAAGAGTGACCATTCACTGATGTTCTGGAAGTCTTTGCCAAGCCCAATCTGGGTTACATTTGACTCCAGGCTTGCAGCAATGTGGTTGACACCTCTCTGAAATGGCCCAACTAGCCACTCAGCTGTCTCAGAGAAACCTAGAAATGCTGGCATCGACGGTGACACCTATTTCCTTTTTAGTTAATTTTGTTTAAAAAAATCAAAGAAATAAAGAGTTGGTTTCCCCATCCATTGATCGAAGTACAAGGAGAAATGCAAAGAGCCTGTAATTGCTGACTGTAGGGAAAAGAATGAGACAGGGGCATATACAACAGGGTTAGATTGAAATGTTTTTATTTTGATTTGTGGGGGATCTTCTTTTCAGTATAAAATAAATCTATTACCAGCATACAAAAATTAAATAGAATCTAGTATGTCAATCCTTTACACATTGGCAACACATGCATAGTTTATATTTGGCATCTAAATCAAAAAAAGACAATGCAATTTTCATCATCAGAGTTTGAGAAACACAGATTCTGCCCTGCTACCTTCTGAACCAAAGTGTACCCCCTGTAATCTGACAGTCACCAGAGTAAAGGGACATCATCATCCCATGTCATGGTGTGAGGAAGTTGGGTCATTCCTCAATCAGTAAAGACAGCCATTCAAACTCAGGCAGTGACCTGTTGTTTTGAGCTTCATTTAATGCCTTTAAAGGTCAATGTTATTTTGAATTGGCTTCCTTCAAGAAAACCCTGAGTAATGTAAAGTTCATCACCAGCTCCCCTTTATAAATGGTGAGGTATATCCTTCGTCACAGTTTTATCTTTTGACTTGCCCATCCGACAGCTCTGTGTGGGTGGGACTTCAGTCTGATTGGACATCATGTCTTGATCAACAGTTCCAAAAGGTTGGGGGGTGGGGCGCAGGGGTGGGGGACTCTCATTCATAAAACTCACTCACAGGGAAGCTGAGTGTTTTCTCTAGATCTACATAGGAAGGTAATTAAATAATTGAGTGGTGAAGTTTTAAAACACAAAGCCAAGGTGCATGCTGCATTTTGTATATGTCTCCAATATTTTGTGATTAGAACCTGGTAAAATACCATAATCCCAACCTCCGCCCACTCTATTTGATAGAAGGAACTCTACAAACGCTTGGAGTAAGATTTCCCTATCAAAAATATTAATTTTTTCTTAAAAAAAGTCACCTTCTACTTCATCCTGAAATGTGCAGCAATGCAGTGGCCAGTGGAGACTGCCCAACTGGACAACCCAGGGTTTAAGAATTCTGTCAATTACAGTCTAGCATGCAGCAGGCTGTGCAGTACTCCTGCCATGTGCTCGCTACCTGGGCCAGTGGTACAGCCAATCCATTTCTTTCATGGAACCACAGGTTGACTTGACTGGAGCAGTTGGGGTCTCTGGTGATGGACTTGAACCACTCATCTTTGGGTGACTGATGATGCATACAGGGTTTGCTAGGACATCCCTGGGTTTAAGAAACCGCCAGAAGGTAGCTGATCACAGAGTCTGTGGATATTGCATAAACTCTTGCTGTTTCTTTCATAATGCCCAATTTCTTGAGCACGTTGTGATTTGACATCTTACATGCATAACATCTTAAGAACTATAGTGAGGTAACTGGCATCACAGTATCACTCAATCTAGTGACATCAGTGCAAATTCTAATAACAAGTCAGTTACATTGTGGGTGTGCATTCAGTAGTGTCAAGAAGCATCTTAAATTCCATGCAATCACCAGGGTGAGAAATATTTTCCCTGGCTTTAGGGCATCAGTCTGTTCACCACTCACCACCTTCACATTAGTTAGCCTTGTACTGATCAGAAGAGATCATGACTTAAAAGTCATTTTCTCCTTGGACATGAGGTTAATGCAGCATTCTCAAGTTCAAGTCTCATCAACCACGAGCTCAGCCAGAATAATTGTAACTGGCATCATTGTAGGTCCTTGAGAACATCTCATGCCTTCTTGTTTTAGTGACTCAATCTGTGCATCATGAGTCTAGGACCCAGTGCATTTCATAACGTGGTGTTGAGAGACCAAGGCTACCTCTTTATCATCTTGCTGTTGTGCCACAGCCTCTCAAATTGAGCTAAATCTCAATGCGCGACATCTGGAACAGGTTCAGATGGGTTCCAGAAACAGAAGGACTAGGTCTAACCAACAATAGAATTCAATTCCTCTCTCTCATCTCCATAGTGTAAGCAGGCCTTTTATTGAAGATGTCAAGGATGCTTCTCAAAGACACCACACTGTTACACTGGGGAGGTTCCTGTTTTGAGTCCAATGTTGTACCAATCCCTTACTCTGTCAGGTATTGGGCTCTCCTATATCTAACCAGCCAACCCAGAGAGCAGTCATGATTTTTTAAGATGCTTCCTGCTCACACCAGTGTGCAAATTCACAAGGCTGATCAAAATCAGATCTAAATTTAGACCGAAGTCGGCAGTTTTGGGAGTGGGTTTGCAACTGAATCCTGGCAAGAGCTGATGAGCCTGACAGAAGAACAGGGTTTTGGGGGAAAACTAACTCGCTGGGTGGGGAATTCACAGGATCACATAGAGCTAAATCTACATTCGATCCAATGGGAGCAGATTGACTTCCTCCTGCCCATATGGGATTGGGTGCAATGTTGGTTTTATATCATCCAGATTTTACTGTACCTCAAAGCCAATATGTAAAAAACAAAGCTCTCTCTGACCACAGTCTGCAGTTAAAATTGTTCTCTTTGGATCCAAGTTTTCCAATTTTGAGCAATGCATTGAAAGTGACTATAATCATTACAGACTATATTTAAGCAAAACTGTATGAGGTTTGATAGGTGAGGCATCTTTCGGAACTTAGACACTGATTATTAAAGGAATATCTTTCCAAGATATTCTGAGAATGACCAGCCTCACTATTACATACTGATATTCTAAGGGATTGCGTAGCAGATGCTTGTTGCTATGACACCAGTTGTAAGTGGTACCGTGGCTTATTTGCCTGAAAGGTGCTTTTGGTATATCAGGCAATGACATCATCATTCTACGAGGGCAGTAAGTTAAGGAGACTCTGTCTCTCATTTATTCATAATAAGCAAATGGAATTGAGGGGAGCCAATTGCAAGGGACAATACCTTGTTGGGGTGGGGTGGAATTTACAATGAGTGATGATACAGTGATGTAATATCAGTGGCTTCTGATGGATGCATCAGTGCTCACCTTCAGGTTTTATCAGGTCTTTCACTGAGGACCGTTTACCACCTACGAGATGCATGGAAGGATCCACACATACACAAGGAGTAGAGACCCTGGTGCAAATGGTTAACAGGAAAGCTGTTCCTGGGTAATAATGCCAATCTAATGGACATTCACTGGCAGGAAGTGCCACTGGTGGGTTCACCCAGCTGTGGAGAGGGATGCAGACCCGAGGTTTGAGTGGCAGTCAGTGGAAACGAGCTGGGAAGGAGGGAATGCTGACTGATTTAGTCTAAAGGATGATTTGGGAACAGCAAAGACTCTACAATCAAAGCTGAAAAGTGAAGGTGAAACGATAGAGGTTCCAGAGAGCCACCTGGAGGCAGCTCTCCAAAATCTCATTGGCTGACCTCCACCTGATTGGTGGAGATTGACTGAAACCCATCAGTGACTGAATCAATTGGAGCAACTAACTCATGGAAAAATGTTTGATAAATTACATGATGTGAGCATATGATGTGTCACAGTAGCAGCTCATATTGCTATGCTAGAAAGACCAGTCCAAAGGAATTTTTAGATATTTCCTAATCAATTTGTTCAAAGATGTTATTACACACCTCTGGAGCAGATAGGACTTGAACCAAGGTCACCTGGTCCAGAGGTAGGGACACTACAATTACACCACAAGAGTCCTAACAAAGATATTTTTATACTTACTAACCTGTTCTGGGATATTATTATGCTCATCTGAAGTAGGTGGGACTTGAACCTGGGTTGCCTGGCTAAAATGTAGGGACACTAATCCTGCACCACAAGATCCTCCAAATGGATGTTTTATCATATATCCCTAAGGAGTTTTAAAAAAAAATTTAACCTACTTTTCTAATCAACCTGCACAGAGATGTTATTACCCACCTTTGAAGTAGATGGGACTTGAACCTGGGCCTCCCGATCCAGGGGTAGGGACACCACATGGCACCACAAGGCCCTCCAAAGGAGTTTTTATTTATAGGTCCCACAGGGGTTCTAGTCCCTTTTAATTAACAGTATCTACCTGATGCCCGTATGTAGATAATGAAGAGTCTGGGACATCCCTGATGGTGAGAAAATGCAAAAATCTGCATTCAACATGCAAGAAAAGCTGGCTCCCACAATGGATCCAAGTGCCTAAATATGCATAAAGTGTATGAATACTTGACTGTGTCTCCAAGCTCCAAAAGAGGGACATTTGGAGATGAATGGGGAATGGAGCTCATTTACTGCTTTTCTATGAAACAATTATTGCTGGAACTATTTTGTGGATAGAATCTAATCCCAATACTGTTACTATTAAAGAACTGAAAGTCACTTCATGATTGCCAATGTTCTTGTTTGTACACAACGGAATTATCCAAGCGGAGATAGAAAATGATGCATGCCACCCTCAGTTTCCGAAACTTTCTGCTGAAGTGCTTCATGTGAAAAACAGCAAATTCTTATTGGCAACACTCCCCTTTAGTAGACAGATCATCTTCCTTCACATGTTTGTTCACAATCTTATTCCAATTGCTTAGAAAGAAGATTTAACTAACTCTATTACAGGAAGTACTTGATTGCACCACTTCCTGATCACACTGACATCACTGCATTCTAAGGTCTTGACCAGAAAGTTCCCAATCAGTTGCACATCATTTGCAACACCACCCAGCTTGGACAAGAAAAATGACAACCAGAGTCTTAAGTGATCTTTCACATTCCCAACTGATCAAGCTTCAGATAATTTGCCCCTTGATTAAGTGCCTTTGAAATTCATAGCCAAAAAAAAGCAAAGAGCTAAGTCATATAAAGGTAGCATCCTGAGTAGCATCATCTGTTATTTAATACCATTGGGCATGCAGAGGAATCTGGTGCTATACGAACACTCCCAGAGTTTTATATTGTTTAGAATATATTTATGAACTTCTGAATGATTGCATGATAAAGCAGTAGTTCTAATCTCATACAATGCATGTTGGGTCTTGGAAACTGACCCATTCAATCACATCATGTTCTTCACACCTCAGTGTTGATACTCTGTACAGCACCAGTACCTTGTGCCCAACTGTGGGAAGTTCAGATTAGAAAGAAAGATAGCCTTGCTCCTAAAGCAGTGCAAGGATTTTCTGCATCTAGGTTCTGACTTTGGTACAAATTTCTGGAGAAACGGTGTATATTCACACCACTTTTTGTACTTTTACAAATCACACGATAGGGTGAGATTTTGCATGACTTGTCTCATCAATTTGGACCCAGGGATAATTAGGAAAGAGGATAATGTAGAGGAATAATTTTCCATGTATCTCTGAATGTCTCATCTCCTTTACGCTGTATTTAGAACACAGAAAGAGGCCAATTGATCTCTGCTGGTGATTCTGTCCACGTCAGCCTTTTCCCAGTTTTCTTCATCCAATCCCATTATAGCTACTCTTCTCTACTATTATTTTCTACTCCTGTCTACTCATGCACTTGTCCAGCTTCCCCTCAAATGTAATTTTACTTTTCACTTTAACTACTACCTGTGGTAGTGAGTTCCACATTCTCACCATTCCCTAGGTAACACCTCAGTAAAATTCTACTCGGATCTAAAGTCAAAATGAGAGGACATTATCCCTAAGATTCCTCTGGCTGCTGTCTTTATTGCAATGAATGATTAAAGGTTTCACTGAAAGTGCTTTTTGAAGATGATCTAACATCTGAACCCTTCCTTTTCCATATGGCTGTGAACCAGGGGGCCTCAGATGGGAGCTTCCGAGCTGAGAAAGGATCAACTGATTGTGGCTGCTCATAGAGTTATAGAGCTATAGATGTCTACAGCACAGAAAATGGCCCTTCAGCCCGTCAAGTCTGTGCTAGTCAAAACCACGGAATATTCTAATCCCATTCATTCCACTGCTGCAACAGCAGGATGGAGAGACTTTGCATGGTAGGGAAGGAGAGGCTGCGAGGAATGTATGCATTGGCTGGGGTGGGGAGGCTATATTTGTAATGGTTTTATAAGAATCTGCAGCGAATTCTAGAGTCCACAGTCAAGGTGTGAGCCATAACACTTGGTTTTTATTAATGCCCATTGCTTCTATGCTGATACCAGCTCAGTTAGGTGTACCACCAATGTGGGTGTGCAAGAGGACATATCCTAAGTGCTTTCAGCTCATAACCCCATACATTATCTTCTCTTAGTACAGCCTTCAGACTATTGACATTCCTTCACCATCTCTGGATCAAATTCCTGGAATTCCCTCCCAAACAACACAATGGGTGTCCCTACACCCCAAAGACTTCAGTAGTTCAAGAAGGCAGCTCACCATCACCTTCTCCAGAGCCATTAGGAATGGACAATAAATGCTGACCCAGCCCTAAAATGAAATATAAGTCACCAACTCCTTAGAGTGGATAACTGCCATTGGCTGAGGTGGTGCGCAACCTCATCCATCCACATTTTGTTTCATTTGATTTTAAAGAATGGTGGCTTTGGACCATCGTCAAAATGTTCTCAAAATGCTTTGTGAAAGTTTGTGGATGGCAAGTTTAATGCAAACCAATCAGAACATGACCGTTCCTTCCACTCGGGCACCAGTATCTCAAGATGAAGTTAGATGCGGACAATCTCCTTGCCCAACATCCCAGAGCAGTCTCATCGCAGAGGCTAATGCACTTCTTATTGGTTCCAAGGTTTTTGTATCCGCTAACCTCCGAGAAATCCATTGATGACATTTGACACTAGTCTTCAACTTGCCTCACCCCTTCAATGTTATTTGTCCAATATTTCCTTCCAAGCTGTGAAAATACTCCATCTACATCCTCATTTTTCCAACAATGGGGAGTTTCAAAAGATCTGAGGAAGATTTGTTTTCTCTCCCGGAACCTGATTTGATGTCATTTTGATAAAAGCAAAATCCTGCAGATGCTGGAAATCTGAAACAAACACAGATAATGCTGGAGAGACTCAGCAGGTCTGGAAGCATCTACAGAGAGAGAGAGAAAAACAGAGTTAACATTTCAAGTCCTGTATGATATCTCTTCACAATCCCGAAGAAGAGTCATATCAGACTCGAAATGTTAACTCTGTTTCTCTCTCCACACATCGTGCCAAACCTGCTGAGTTTCTCCAGCATCATCTGTGTTTTCAGATATTATTTAGCTTTGAATGAAATTCCATTAAATATTCCATCCCTGGTTTGATACCAGCACACACAGGAGAGCATTAATATTATTCAGTCCAGCTCTGCTGTTGGGTTAAATGGAAGCTGAAACAACAGACAATCATGCTTTCCCCAGTAATCCATCGCCCATTACTGGACTCTTTCTTGTTGGCACTCCTGTTTACTATGTTCGTATTACATCAATAGACTAGGAGGACAAAGGTTGACAGCAAAGATCTCAAAGTGACCAGGGGATGAGTGGTTGGATAGCAGAGCGAGGCGGAAGGTCCCTTGACATCCATTAATCCATTGCTCTATCCTGGTACCCAGCACTGAAATGGATAATAATGCTACTTCTGCTAAGATCCACCATGCTCAAGGATTGTGCTCAAAATAAACAAAGGGATTGTCAGACCAAGCATTCCCACACAACTCCTATCAGTTCCAGTTTCCCAATATTATCAAGAAACCTCACTCAGACAGTGTGAGGAACCCAGTGAGGATCTCTTTCTCTGTCCTTGTGATAAACTATGTCTATTTCCATCCACATTTTCTCAAGTCTGTTCACTCTAAGCAATTGTTTTGCTAAGACACCCATTAACTGGTTAACTGTTTCCCACACCCAAAGTATAAATGGGACAGGAAAATTATGGAAAGTAACCAAGAAACTCAGTAAAAAACAGACACAAGAACCAAACAGGAGGAAAGAATATCAAAAACAATGAGGGATATATATTGTCCAATATGTATGGGCAAAGTTTTTTTAAATTTCTGATTTATCTACTTTGACAACAGAATTAACGTTAACCAATACTTTTTTGGAAGGCTGAGACCTGTGGTACCTATTACACAGGAAGAACTGGAATAAATCCAATGTCTAGTGTGAACAGGCACATAAAGGCTAAAGGAATGTTCGTCTTTAGCTCAAAGCAGTCATAGTATAAAGTGAGGTGACATTTCAATCATACAGAACCTTGGTCTCACATAATCTGCAGTAACTATGTTTAGTTCCAATCACTACATCAAGGAAGGACATACAGGTTTTGGAGAAGTGCAAAGAGATAACACAGCTGAAAAGACTGAAATATTTAGGACAAGTTGCATAAACTTGGTTGTGTTCTCTTGGGTTCAGAAGATTAAGAAGCACTGTCATCAAGGTCTCTAAAGGATTTAAGAGGATGGATAGAGGAAACCATTTCCTCCAATGGGGCATCAAGGACAAGGGGACAGAAACAGACCAGTGCACCTCAGGACTGAAATCATGAAACATTTCTCCATGTAAGGGTAGTGGGGATCTGGAACATTCTTCCCATAATGCCGAGGGTCAATTAAACCTGCCAAGACTGAGAACAATATATTCTGCGATGGAAGGGAATCGAAGGATATGAAGTAAAGGTGGTCAGGTTGAATTACAGGTACAAATCAACCACAATCTAATTGTGTGGCAGACCAAGAACAGAGGGCTGAATGGCCTCTTCTCATGGCCATTCTGATGATGTAGCTTTGCGCCTAAAGTGTGAGTGGAAGTTATGCCAATGTACTGGGCGCTTTCAACACACGCACCAAGGTATTACAGGGATTTTAGAGTAGATTTGTAGTTTGGGTTGTGGATGTTGTCGTTGGTTGGCTTGCCAAGCTGGTTTGTTGTTTTTCCGCAGACATTTCATTACCCTGCTGGGTACCAGCTCGGCGAGCCAACCAACCACAGTATTGCAGAGAGTTCAATAACTGGGAGCATTTTATATAAACATTTTTTATTCCTTCATGGGATGTGGGCGTTGCTGGCTGGCCAGCAATTATTGCCCATCCCTAATTGCCATTGAGAAGGTAGTGATGAGCTACCTGCGTTAACTGCTGTAGTCCAAGTGCTGTAGGTTGACCCACAATGCCCTTTGGGAGGGAATTCCAGGATTCTGACTCAGCAACAGTGAAGGAACTTTGATATATTTCCAAGTCAGGATGGTGAGTGGCTTAGAAGCAAACTTGCAGGTGTTTACTTTCCCATGTATCTGCTGCCCTTGTCCTTTTAGTTGGAAGTGGTCATGAGTTTGGAAAGTGCTGTCTGAGGATCTTTGGTTAATTTCTGCAGTGCATCTTGTAGATAGTACACACTGCTGTTACTGAGCGTCGGTGGTGGAGGGAGTGGATGCTTGTGGATTCGGGGCCAATCAAGCGGGCTGCTTTGTCCTGGATGGTGTCGAGCTTCTTAGTGTTGTTGGAGCTGCACCCGTCCAGGCAAGTGGGGAGTATTCCATCACACTCCTGACTTGTACCTTGTAAATGGTGGACAGGCTTTTGGGAGTCAGGAGGTGAGTTACTCACTGCTGTATTCCTAGCCTCTGACCTGCTCTTGTAGCCACTGTGTTTATGTGGTGAGTCCAGTTGAGTCTCAGGTCAAGATAACCTCCAGGATGTTGATACAGGAGGATTCAGTGATGCTAACACCATTCAATGTCAAGGGGCAGTGCACAGATTCTCTCTTATTGAAGATAGTCACTGCCTGGCATTTGTGTGGCATGAATGTAACTTGCCACTTGTCAGCTCAAGCCTGGATATGGTCCAGATTTTGTTGCATTTGAAAACGGACTGCTTCAGTATCTGAGGAGTCACAAATTGTGTGGAGTGTTGTGCAATCATTGGTGAACATCTCCACTTCTGACCTTACGATGGATGGAAGGTCCAATCATAAGGTCTAACGACATTAGAGGCACGTTGAGGATGAGATTTTGCACCCAGAGGGCTGTAATGATCTGGAACTCACTACCCAAAGAATTGATTGAAGCAGAAATCATATTTAAAGAAAGTTTGGACTATCTCTTGACTGTTGAAATTGACAGAGCAACAGACTAAAAGCTGGGAGGTGGGATAAGATGTGGGGGCTTATTTCTGTCCAAATAGTCATGATGGGCTGAATGGCTTTCTGCTCCATAAATCTTTCTCCGCTTCTACCCTCTTTTGCTACATTTTTCTCTCAGTTATGTGTGTTGACCAGAAAATGAGGTTTCTGGTGAGTAAGAGACAAATGATTTCTCTGGCTGTTGTCCCAATCTACATGCAGAGAATCATGCTTCAGTCTATAAGTGGACCTTCCCAAAGTGAACCCATATAAATGCTGTTGAAACTGGAAATCTCTCAGAGATGTCCCTGATAGCACTGCCTCCCAGTAGGAATTATTCCTGTGCTTTTAGGAGCAGCGGTCACTCTCACTGGCTAGTTAGTTTAACCTAGTTAGCTGAACACAAATTTACAGCCTGTAAAATAGGCTGGAAGTCTGAAGCAAAAGACAGAATAATGGATAAACTCAGCAGGTCTGGCAGTATCCGTTGAGATAGAAACAGAGTTAACATTTTGCGTCCAGAATGGCACTTCTTTAGAATGTTACACTACAAGCTTAAATAGACTTGCCCATTTAATCATATTCCTGGTTTAGCTAAACATGTCCCTGCAACAGACAACATTTCTCAAGATCTTTCCAATGGCACATGACAAAGGAAAATCTTGGGTTCTGAAACAGTGACTTGAGGAGAGATATCCCGGTGTGGTTTAACTAGTTATTGACTGAAGCTGATGTGCAGGAGAGCCAATTGTTCTCGAGGGGCACAACCAAATCAAAAGGAAGGAGTTCAAGAGGATAGTAAGACCCTGGTGTAAAAGGCAACATGCGGCACAAGTCTGGTGCTACACAGCTGGTGTAAATCCCTGTATGAATTGAATTACATGCAGCAAGGTAGATGAAGTTGCATGCCATAGCGTCTCCGAGCTTGATATGATGGTGCTGAGGATCAGGGAAGGGAGAGGTAGGCAGTACATGTGAGCAGGGCAGTCAGGAATGAAGTCATGTCCGTAACTGTGATGTCTCAGACTGATGGCCCAACTCTCCCGCGCAATCAGTGCACAATTCATCCCCTCCCCTCCCCATTCTGTAATCGGGTTACCTTACAAACTGTGTGTACCCGCTACTGTTTTTATAGGCACGTCACATGTCTTTAAGCACTGATGCTAAAATCGGTGCAATCTTCAAGCCTTTGGTGGGGTTTTGAGGTCGGTTTTGGAACCATAATGTCCACGCTCAGTGTTGGCACAGGAGTTTACCAGGCACTCCTTCCTAGAGAGACCACAGCAAGCACCATGAGTAGAAGCACCTACCCACTGGTGATACACAGTTAACACTTCGCTTACACAGGGACACAGGAAACGCAAATGCAACCAGTTAAAACACTTTGGTTCTGAATTTCCTCGGAGCTGTCGTAACTGTGCCTTAGCCTGGTCGTAGCTTCACCTGAATGCTGGTAGGAAGGGATGCTTTCCCCAATCTTACAGGAAAGGTACAGCAATGCAGATGAAACAGCTCCCAGGAAATTCTGAGCCATTTTCAAGACAAAAGGGATTGCATTTTAATAACGTCTTTCAGGATGTCCCACCGTGCTTTACATTCACTGAAATACTTCTAAAGTTAAGTTGCTGTTGTGATGTAGGAAAGATGGCAACACCTTCTGTGCGCAGAAAGCTCTCCCTGGTTACAATGATGATACAATCTTTTTTGTTGCGTACTGTTGACTGAGAGATAAACGTTGACCAGAAATCTCCAAAGAACACCCCTGCTCTTCTTCAAAATGGTGTCAGGGGATTTTTTGGGACCTACCCGCGAGGTGGACAGGACACTGGATTAACACCTCATCCAGAAGACAGTTGCAATGACAACACAGCACTCCCTCAGTACAGGTGTTGTGCTCAGGTCCCTGGAGCAAGACTTGAGCATATGCCCTCTCAGGTGTGTGTGCTGTCCAATGAGGCATGGGATAGAGGGAGGTTCAAGCAGAACAAAAAGAATGACAATGGAATAAATTTACAACAGGGATGGAACCACGACTGAGGTATTGGGTGAGGGAGGAGGTCAAAATTCAGATTGGCGTGACTTTGGCACAGGAAGATCCCATCATCCAATGAACTATGGTTGTTTTTGTCAGACACAAAATGGTGTCCAATCAGTAAGCAAGTAAATTATTTACCACAGTATTAGACAAGCCTTAACATTCAAAGAGCATGATCAAAGTGATTGGGGGAAAGGATGGGGATGAGGATGTGGGGTGGAGTGGGGGTACGAAAGGAGGTGGGGGAGCACAGCAGAGGGTAAGAAAGATTGCACCAGAACTAACTCTAACCCTATCACAGGAGCAGCAAATCCAAGACTGACCCATTAATCTCAACAGACAAGGAACATGTCAACGAGTAATCAGAGCAAGGACTTTGTTCACAAGTCACAAATCCCTAATGATGTACTGGAACAAACAACTTAAATACAACAATTGAGATGCTGCCTGATCAGGTAAAGCTTTTATGCCTGGATTCTAAAATAATATGGCTCTCTATCTCAACAGGAAGTGTACAATCAATTCTCATTATTCTGTTTGATGGGTAAATCCTTGCTAAGTATGGACTATAATTCAACATTGAAATAAATTGTGTCACATTAGATAGACGCTTCTATTAAAAAGCCTAAACCTCAGACATGAGTAATGTCTATAGTGATCATATGAAGAAACTTATTATTCTTACTTGCATAGAATTAGTGAAGCATCCAACAATAAAAATTGCAGATTGTTCAGTCCTTGATATCTCTTAAGTAATCAGAGTTAAATTCTCTCTCTACATAGAATGATAGGATGGATGGAAGCTTTTCGGCACATCACACCTGTGTTATTGCTAATTTTTACTGACTGAACTACAGTTGAATGTTACTTTTTAATCAATATAATGCAGAGCTACGACGATTAAATCATAGGCACAAACTAGTGTGTGGTGCGAGGTATATTGGAGCTTGTTACAGTTAATCAGCTAGTTCATCTTCTCATCCTACAAACTGATAGCTGCAAACTTTTGCTTTAAGATGCATTTTTAAAAATAATATAATGTTCCGCATATTTGCATCTTACTTACTTCTTCTTTCCAACTCGCTTAATTATAAACATTACAAGCTTTTTAATAATAAATATTAGAATGATGAATCCTATCAACCCTCCGATTACAGACAGGATGATCACTGTCACTGTGTTGTCCACTTCTACCACTGTAATACAAAGGGAAAGTTTTTCAAATTAGTACAATGAAAATCACCAGTTAGACTCATCACAAAAGAACTAATATAAAGTGGGATACAGCGAATATACATGAGGGAACAATGGGGTACAAGCAGAAATATAGAGATACGCACAGGGATATAGAGAAACAGGTGAACAGTGGATATACAAAATGAAGGGTTATCAACAGATAGGGGAAATATTATTCCTCAACATCTGGTTTTATCAAAGTTAAAAAAGCAAAAATCTGAAACAGAAACCCAGTTTTTGTTTCAGCAGAGGTAGGACAGCCAATCCATTTGCAGGAGGCAGGCTGGTTGTTCACGTATTTTCACAAGGCTGAGTGTGTTCACTTTGAATATTTTTCCTGAAATAACTCCCCAAAGGCCAGTATCCTGTCACCAAGTCACATTTTATTTACACGTGGAGAGTCCTTGATACTGATCCAGCTAGCTCAGAGCAGGTTCCTATAATGAACAGAACCTTTGACACTCCTGTTTATATGTGTTAGCCAGGGCTCCCTGATTGGACCAGATTAACAGCCCCAAACAGGGAACTCATATTCTATGAGGTCCACCTGGCTGACCTCGTTATAAGCACTACAATTCCATTGCCAAGCTTCAGGTAATTCAGCAGGTGAAAAGAGAAGAGCCATGTAAATGAGTTAAGGAACAACCCACTCCCGACACGGTGGTAGTGTCCCTACCCCGGGACCCGGAGGCCGAGGTTCAAGTCTCACTTGCTCCATAAAATCTCTGAACAGGTTGATTAGAAAAAAATAGGATAAATTAGTTAAGTGGCCTTATAGCACTGCTCGCGGGTCGTAAGGAACAGCAATCCTTCCACCAGGTTGAAAAAATAGTAGGGAATCACAGACCCGTCACTCATGCCCTCCCACTGATTGGACCTACCTGCTCTAAGGTCAGCTCCAGCCTTGTGCTGTCTGTCTTCCTGTCTGATAGGCAGGGAGAAACCTGTAAGTCTCAGCTTCCTGTTTCTACTCCACTCCACACTTTGAAGGATAAGTTTGAGGACAGGAAAAGAGAGGGATAAGACACACAAAGGAGGGGATAGAGTTACACAAGAGGACAGAGAGACATAGGGAATAGAAATATAAATGGAGACAAAGATAAGCAAGGAGATAAAGAGAGAGAGGGAGAGAGAGAGACACCCTGATGGGTTTAGAGATATAAAGAAGGAGGTGGAAATACACCAGCAGGAATAGAGAAGCACACAAAGACAATTAAAGACACAGGTGTATAAAGAGACAAGAATGAATACAGGCACGCAGGCAAACAGAGAGATTTGGACTTTGGAATATTGTGGCTATGCAGTGGGAAACAAAATTTTCACAAGTAACCTGTATCTCTAAATGAATCCCTATTTGTAAATGTGTAACATTGTTAGATCTAATCAAAGCCGCTTGATAAAGTGGTATTTTAGAAATGTTGTCACTCTGTATAAAACTAGCTTAGCACTGTGAGACCTCACCATTTGTTTCTGAACACAGTTTAATGAGATAGTTAAGAAGCATAAACCAGAAATGGACAGATGTATTTATGTGTAGATGTTTTGGTGGGGGGGTGGTTTTTGGATGGTTCAGATGGAGTCCAGTTAATCATTCACATATGAATACAAATGATCCAGAAGTGGCCTCGTGAGGCAAACAGAATTTCACCCCATTGCATATTTACATAGATGTTTGGACCAAGGAGCCCCAGTGCAGTTAGTCACAGCAGGAACAATTACAGCTTGAAGTGTCACATGTTAAAACACAGGAGGGAGGAGCCCAAGGAGATCAGGTGGAACATTAAGGTTAATGAGCAGCTGAGTAAATTCTCATGGGAGGTCACTGAAGGAGTTAAACTATGAAGGTCAATTGTTACAGATATTGGATGCCATTACAATCTCCCACCATAATAAAGTGTGGGTTGAGCATAAAGCTACAAAATTATGGTGCTGATTCTTTATTTGCATCCCAAGTTTTCTCGTAAGCACCAGAAACTCCGTGGTGTGTCTCAGGAGAAGGAACGGAATGAGAGGAATTGCATAGAGATTTAAAGCTCAAAAACAAGCAATTCAATCCACAGCACAGCCTTCTCCCACACTGCTTCAACTTCCTGGTCATCGTAATCTTCTGCCCATTTTGCTCACCCACTTACTCATCTGGCTTCCCAATAAGTGTATCATATTGACCAACTGGTGGTGAGCTCCACTCCCTGGGAAAAGACGTTTCTCTGGAAATCACCTCAGAGCCAATGGTGACCCTCACATTTATAAGCCACCAACACTGTGAAGGACTTTCTCTAGCTCAGTTGGCTGGATGCATGGATTATGATGCAGGTTGATACCAACAGTGTGGGTTCAATGCCCACATTGGCTGAGGTTATCCTGCCTTCTCAACCTTGCCCCTGGCCTGAGGTGTAGTGACCCTCAGGTTAAACCACCACCAATTGTCTCTCTCTAATGAGAAAGTGGGACTATGGTGACTTTATAAGTACGCTTGATGCAAGGACAAATGAGCAAGTGTGGTTATTGCCAAGCATCCATTCTGGTAGCTCCAACAAGCCAGAAATTTTAATTGTAAATCTTGCATTGCAAAGTATCACGAGAGAAAAAACAGAACACTCACATTCACTGACAACGCTTAGTTCAAGAGACGCATTAGCCTCTTGATTCATTTCCTGTGGGTTTTTGAAGTAACAAGTATAAAATCCATTGTCCTCAAAATCCACGTCAGCAAGCAAAAGGGAAATATTCTTCTCTTTAATATTCCCAATAAATGTAACTCTGTCATACTCCTCAGATGGAAAGATTTGGGGTCTCTTATCTTTCAGTTTAATATGAATAATCTGTGCAAGTAAAAAATAAATCAGAATTAGAAAAAAATTTTTGAGCGAAGAATGTTTTATTTCCCACCATTCACCTGCCACCACACCCAATCCTAATGACTAAAGTTGTTTGCAAACTCAGGATTTCCCAAAGCATTTTGAAGCCAATTAAATGTGCTTCTGAACTAGTAATCGCTGCTGTTACGTCAGAAATACAGCAAGCTCCACCAATCAGCAAGGTGGTAACAATGAGATAACATGCTTTGGTGATGTTTGTTGAGATTTGGCCATAGGACATAAGAAATAACTCCCATTTTACTTTGGTGTAACATCTCACATCACAGCAATGATGGGGTGGTGCAGTGGTTAGCCAGGGGCCTGGGCTTGATTCCACCCTTGGGTGACTGTCTGTCTGCATGGATTTCCTCCAGGTGCTCCAGTTTCCTCCCACAGTCCAAAGATGTGCAGGTTGGTTGATTGGCCATGCTAAATTGTCTGTAGTGTGCAGGTCAGGTGGGTTAGCCATGGGAAATGCAGGGTTACGGGGATAGGGTGGGTCTGGGTGGGATGTTCTCTGGAGGGTCAGTGGAGACTCAATGGGCTGAATGGCCTGCTTCCACACTGTAAGGATTCTATTCTATGTGGAAATTCCCTGTTTTTCTCTGCTTTTTCTGTTAAAGGCTTTGGATTGCACTTGAGGGGGCTGTGGGCAGAAAAGGCCACACTCACTGCCCACACAATTCACAGGATGAAGGGTGGTGGGGTGTTCTCCTTCTGTTTCTAACAATTTAAGCCCTTATCACTTTTTCACATTCAGGCCTCTCTATGGCCCTTGTTGAGGTGCCTTCATGGTTTATTAGCCTGCCTCAGCAATGCCTAACTCTCTCTGAGGTGCAGTTGAGGCTACACAGCTGGTGCAACTCTCATTGAACTGGTGGCACTGAAAGCCCATAAATACGAAGGCAACCACAGAGGCACTCAATCAGGAAGTCTACCCCAAGGGAGTCGGTTTTGGTGCAGGTTAAGGACAGGCTTGAAGGTCTCCATTCGACAACCCGCCACACCTCCACCTGGCAGAGGGAAACATGAGAGAACATTTCTGACCTGGGAAAATCCTGGTCTTTGTTGTTCTTTGCCCACGGACAAATCCTCAGTGAAGGGACGACCTCACTCAGTGACACTCACGAGGCTATTTGACTGCTGAGGTAAAGATAATCTAGTCCCTACCCAACACCCATCAAAAGGGACAGGAGTGGGGAGGAGTAAAAGGGAAGGTGAGATCTTCAGTGAATTTTGAACAGATTGTCAGAAGCAATGGCTTTGTATTAAAAAAGAACAAACTGATTTTCAAATGTTCAAATAAAAGTAAGGAGGGTTAACCAGATTGTTAACCAAATTGTAGAGAGAATGTTCAACATTCTTTGAGTTTTTAAAAACAAATTTACTGTAATGTGGTTACAATGCCATTAAATAAAATTGCTCCTAAATTAAAACCAATCCTTTCAGGAGTGATGTTATGAAATACCTCTTCACACTATGAAGTTCAGAATTTTATTTCCACAAATGGCAACTGATGCTTGATGAATTGCTAATTTTGACTATGAGATTGATAAATCTTTAGCTGAGTTATCGAGGAATTTAGGGGAAAGGCAAGTATATGGAGTTATGTCACAGAGAAGCCCTAATCCCACTGACTGATGCAACAAGCTCGGAGAGCTAGAACAGAAGTTGCTGGAAAAGCTCAGCAGGTCTGGCACCATCTGTGAAGAAAAAATCAGAGTTAATGTTTCGGGTCCGGTGACCCTTCCTCAAAACTAAGGGAGGGTCACCAGACCCAAAACGTTAACTCTGATTTTTTCTTCACAGATGCTGCCAGGCCTGCTGAGCTTTTCCAGTAACTTCTGTTTTTGTTCCGGATTTACAGCATCCGCAGTTCTTTCATTCTCAGAGAACTAAATGGCTTCCTCCTATCTTTGACTAGATTTATTTCTCTAATATTGATGTCTGTTTCAACTGAACTTGCTTATCTCAATTCAGATCTAAGCCTGTTGAAGAAACAGAAAAGACACAGTTTTCTTGTGGATAAAGTTTATTGACTACTCAGTCACATAACTCATGCCACACCCAGTACTCCCTGTTCTATCCTTTATAATTGCGTTGTCACTTAATTATTCAATTAACCACAGCCAGCATCTTAACTCTTGCTAGAAAGGCACACAAAATACAATTAGTCAGTGCATAGGCATCAATGGGCTAGAGTGTGCAGTGGGCTCTGAATTAGCTAGCAACTGAGATGAATCTCACCTCCCTATTTCCACCAAGTTCAATCCCTCCTAATCACCTCCAAAACTGGCAAATGTGCTTTCCTCAGGTTGTTTATTGTGTTGAAGAACCAGATAAAAGGCCCAGGATCACGTAGGCCAGGGAACAATTACCCGAGGTGGAATGGGGTCAGTCATAAGGGTGGTAATAGCACAAGCCAACCCCAGGCTTGAATTTCACCACAGCAGATGAAGAAATTTGGATTCAATAAAATTTGGAATAAACAGTTAGCCTAATGGTGATGATGTAACCATTATCGTAAAAACCCTTCTGGTTGACTATTGTCCTTGAGGGAAGGAAATTTGCCACTCTGACCTACATGTGACTCCATACCCATAGCAATGTAGTTGACTCTTAACTGCCCTCTAGGCAATTGGGGATGGAAAATAACTGCTGGCCTAGCAAGCAATGCCCAAATCCCATAAATGTTCTTTTCTTTAATAAGAGGTGGAGGAGTGAAATGAATCAGAAGTAAAGACTCAGTAACACCAAGCAGCAGATTTAAGAAAGGGAGATGCGGGAGGCAGTAAGGAGATCCATAAAATACGTTTGAGGAGTGGTCTTGATTTGAATACAGTGAGGATATGGAGGGAAGGAGAGCAGGGTAGGAGTAGGAGTCCAAAAGGCAGACTTGCAAATGAGATATGTGACACAGAGTTTGGGTCATGCAGTGTGGACCCCTCAACATGAGACTGAGGATATTGCTAAGAGCATCACCTCCAAGAAATACCCACTAGAATTTGAGGATAGAGGCACATTTCTTGGTGGAGAATGGGAGTTGCTGGGGAGTGAAAAGGGAACACGAATTTGCATGGCTCACTTTTGTTTCTTCACTTGTTTTGTTTTTCCGGAATGTCCACCAGAAGTCGGAGTTTTTGAAGTCCATGCAACTAGAGAAGGTACAGGGCAACTCGACATCAGAGCCATTCAGTACCACAATCGTTGGCAATTTTCCAGTGTGAACTTCTATAGCTTCATTATTTTGAAATACAACAAAACCTGCCGAGAAAGATAGTAGGTTAAAAAAAATACATGATCCTTCATTAAGAGTTCAGATTTCTCTCGCTCTTTATATTCTCGCTGCTATCTAAAGGGGTCCATGCCCTCACTGGGGGTTCCACAGCAGCCAGACTGGTGATTCTCCCAATCTTACCATTCCTCACAGGCATGCTCAGTGACTGTTAGGAGGACTCATGGAAATTGCAGAAATTGAGGAGAATGGGATCATCCATCCGAGGTAAATCACTGACTTCCAGATGTATCCAAACTGTGAAATCAGGGGATCTCTTCAACACCATGACAAATGGCAATCCAAAATGACTTTATTTGACCTGCAAATACATATTGTGTCAATAGGTTTTGGATCTTCATTTATGTCTATGTTACCTGGAAGACATAGCTACTCTATTATTCTACTGGCCAGCCTCATATGTTGGCAAACTCATGATTATCCAAAGCTGTTATTCCATAATTCACACTAAATCCCAACCAACCATCACCTGTACATTCACTGATATACAATAGGTCCTAGTCCTGCCATGGCTCACTTATCCCTGTCTCTGGAATCTTCTCCAACCCCAAAACCCTCTGACATCTGTTCCTGTGTGTTCAGGGTAAGGATTACTCACTATATAACTGTACAGGGTTCCTGTGTATTCAGGGTAAGGGTTACCCAGTGTGTAACTGTACGCTCACTAGTTATCAAAAACAAAGTCACACCCACATTGCTAAAGAAGCTTTAAATGATCAAGTGTGCTTCACAGCTAATTTGGTACATTTGAAATGTGATCATTGTTGTAATGTAGAAAATGGAGAGATCTACTTGCACACAGCAAGTTCACACAAGCAGTGGTGTTTATTGACCAGTTTTACTTACATATCTACCTGAAAAAGTAAAGGCTTCAGATACCTGGAAAGCAGCACTTTTGACAGTGTAGCACTCTCTCACTCCTGTACTGGGAGTATCAACCGGGATTTTTGCAGTCAGGTTCTGGAGTGAGATTATGAACCTGCAGCCTTCTGAATTTGAGGCAACAGTGCTACCCACAGAACCATAGTGCACAGCATTATCTGCTTGCAAATAAACAGGATTATTGTTGAGCTCAATTGCTGGCATATTTCTGAAACTGACTTATTTATTTCTGAGGATCAGACTGGACTTAGATTTGTTTGCATATACCCAATGCTCATTTATAGCATAGGGATCTGAAGGAGTCCCGATCGAGGGTATAAAACAGAAAAGCGTTTGATGATTTGACTCTCATTTAACTCCCATGTGTTACATTTGCCTAAACTGAAAACATGGATTACTAGACAGTACACAAAAAAGTTCCTAATGGCATTAGATTAAGAGATCAGAGACAAAAGAGTTGTGAAAATCTGAACCTCTCTCCCAAAATACTGCTGAATTTAGAGGAGAATTTTAAAACTGAGGTTGATAGCTCTTTTTAAGTCAACGGTTGCATCATCAAGGCAGGTAAATGGATTATGTTATCCATCAGGAATGATCTGACTGAATGCAGGAACAGTTTCTAGGGGCTGAATGGCCTCTTCCCCTGTTTTTTATGTTCCTTCTTAGAAGTAGAAATACCAATTGTCAGTCCCTGATCATCTGAGAATAGCTCCCCCTCCCCACATCTGCCCATGGGTGGTTTATAGGTCAGTCTCACCTTTATTCATTTTTATAGATTTCTGTCAGCTCCAACAATAAATTCACTGCCATTATGCCCATGGAAATTGCTGACAAAGCCAAAATTCCCACTTTTCTCTTGCTAATTTATTGCTTCCCTGCCAATTGAACCATTTTCACTGAGAGGGTCGTGTCTATTGCTATATTTAAGGCATTTCTTACACAGTGAAAGAAAGAAGGCATTTGCATTTGTACCTATGGTCATACAGCAATCCAAAATGCCTTACTAACAATGAAATACTCTTCTAAAATGTAGTCACTGTTATAATGTAGGAAACAGCAGCCATTTGTGCACAGAAAGATCCCACAACCCTTACATGATGATGACCAGATAGCTCTGTGTTTTATTTCATAATATGGCTGAGAAATAAGTACTAGCCAAGCATTCAGGTAAATTCTTTTGCTCTTTTCTTAGAAGGTAAAGGTAAAGTTACCATAGTCCCAGAGGACCTTCAGGCTGTTCTCTCATTAGAGAGAGATAACTGGCGGTTAGTTTAACCCGATGATCACCATGACCCAGGTGAAAGGTGAGGTTGAGAAGGCAGGTCCTTCATGGTAGCCTCAAGTAATGCAGGAATGTAATAATATTGTGGGAATGACATGGCCATTCTCATGGGATCATACTTTACAATGTCCCAGAATTCACCATCACCAGCCATAGGTATGTCCTGTCTCACTGATAGGACAGATCCATCAGAAATGCTGGTACAATGGTACACTGTTGGGCAGGAGTTGAGCTGGGAGTCATCAGACTCCATAAAGTCTCACGGTAACAAGGAAACCTTGTGCTGATTATGACCTACTAACTTCCCTCAGTTGATGAATCAGTTTTCTTTCATGTTGAGCACCACTTGGAGGACACACTAAGGATAACAAGAGCACATAATATATTCTGCGTGGAGGGTTCAAAGTCCATCCCAGAGAGTGAAATGGTAGCACCACAACTGACCAACCCAGCTGAGTTCTAAAGGATATAGCCTCTAGACTGGCACTGTGACTTGTGGTATGGGAACCAACACAACAGAAATACCCACTTGACCTTGTCCTCACCAATCTTACCTATGACTGTACCTGTAACAACGACTACTGTACAGTCCTTATGAAGACAAAGTCCAGTCTTCACCTTGACAATACTATCTATCAAGTTATGCGCATCATTACTGTGCTGAATTATAGAATCCCTACAGTGTGTAAACAGGCCCTTCGGCCCAACAAGCCCACACCGACTCTCGGAGCATCCCACCCAGACCCATTCCCCCATAACCCACCTAATCTACACATCCCTGAACGCTACGGGCAATTTAGCATGGCCAATCCACCTAACCTGCACATCTTTGGACTGTGGGAGGAAACCGGAGCACCCGGAGGAAACCCAAACAGGCACAGGGAGAATGTAGAAACTCCACACAGTCGCCCGAGGGTAGAATCAAACCTGGGTCCCTGGTGCTATGAAGCAGCAGTGCTAACCACTGAGCCACCGTGCCACCCCTAAACATTACGCGGATTGCTGGATTAATTATCTAGCAGCAATACCACTACGCTGAGAGGGCAAGATTTTGAAAAGATCTAGTAACTCAACATTGTGCATCCATGAGGCGCTGTAGGCCATCAGCAGCAGAACTACTCTCAACCAGTCATTAATCTCATGGCCCTGTACATCCATCGCTGTACCACTGCCATCAAGCCAGGGCATCAAACCTGGTACAATGAAGAGTACAGAAGGGCATGTCCTACAGAACGGCATGAGAGATCCCTGTAGATTAGTGTGAAAGAAAAGGCTGAACCATTTGCAAACGCATTCAACCAGAAATGATGACTGAATGTTCCATCTCGGTTTCTTCCTGAGATCCCCAGCAATACAGATGCCAGTCTTCAGCCAATTCAATTCAGTCCACATGATATCGAGGAATGTTTGAAAGCATTGGATATTGCAAAGACCTTGGGCTCTGGGACCATTCCAGGAATAGTACTGAGCACATTTGGTGCCAGAACTAGCTACATCCTTATTTGAGCTGTTCCAGCACAACTACAACACTAGCATCTACGCCTATACGTGAAAACTTCCTGGATATGCCTTGACCAAAACAAGCAGGCCTAATCCAACCTGGCTAATTAGTCTACTCTTAATAAACACAAATACTATCTAGTGGTCCTTACTTAACAGTAACTATTCCCTGAAGACTCACTCAGATCCTGTCATCACGACGGTTTTAGTCCAAACGTGGACTAAAGAGCTAAACTCAAGAGAGGATGTATGCCTTTGACATCAAGGTGAAACTGGAGTCAGTGGGAATTAGGAGAAAGACTCTTTGCTGATTGGAGTCATACTTAGCACAAAGGAAGATGGTTGTGGTTGCTGGTTGTCAATCATCTCAGCTCCAGAAATCACTCAAGGAGTTCTTCAAGACAGTGGCCTAGACCCAACTATCTTCAGCTGCTTTGTCTCTCTGCCTTCTCTCCTCTATAAGGATATTCACTGATGATTGCACAATGTTCAGCACAATTACAATGCCTCAGATCTGAAGTAGTTTATACCTAAATGCCGCAAGACCTGAACAACATCCAGGCTTGAGTTGATGAGTGACAAATAACATTCACACCACATAAGAGCCAGGAAACAATCGTCTCCAACAAGAGAAAATCCAATCATTGTCCTTTCATATTTAATGGCTTTACCATCATTGTCAACATTCTGAAGGTTTGCAGTGACCAGAAATTGAATTGTACCAGCAATGCAAATCCTATGGCTATAACAGAATGTCACAGGGTAAGCATTCTACTGCAAGTAACTCACCTACTGTCTTCTCAAAGCCTGTCCACCATCTACAAGAAACGAGTCAAGAGTTTAATGGAATATTCCCCACTTGCCTGGATGAGTGCATCTCCAACAACAAGAAGATTAACACTGAACAGGGCAAAACAACTTGCTTGATCATTCCCCTACTCACAACCTTCAAAAGTCACTCCCACAACCACTGACAGAGTGGCAGCCATGGACAACGAGCACAGCAGATACATGGAAACACCATCCCCTGCACATTCCCCTCCAAGCCACTCACCATCCTGACTTGGAAATATAATGCTGTTCCTTTACAGTCGCTGGGTCAAAATCCTGGAATTCCATTGTGGGCATATGTATACCCTAAGGACAGCAGCGTTTTATGAAGGTGACAGTGGGGTAATTAGGGATAGGCAATAAATATCTGGTCAACAACACACATCCTCTTAATGAATAAACAAAAGGTATCATTTCTGTCCATCTAAGAGGGCCAGTAGAGTTTTGAAATATCTCATTGGGTAGAGATAATGACGGAGGAAATTTCACTGAACACAAAGGTTTGTTGAAGGAGTTATGTACTAATTATAGAACGATTCAGAACAGAAACTATCCATTTAGATCACTGACTCCGTGCCAGGTTTTTGAGAGAGCTGTCCAGTCAGATGCACTGTTACAATCCCAGCAGAATTCCGATGTCACCAAGAGGAAGAAAACTGCTGGTCAGGAATTCACTTATAGAGTCATCGAATTATACAGCACCAAAACAGACCTTTCGGTCCAATTCATCCATGCCGACCAATTACATAAATTAATCTAGTCCCATTTGGCCCATATCCCTCTAAACCCTCCCTATTCATATACCCATCCAGATGCCTTTTAAATGTTGTAATTGTACCAGTCTCCACCAATTCCCCTGGCAGCTCATTCCATACACGCACCACCCTCTGTGTGAAAAAGTTGCCCCTTACGTCCCTTTTAAATCTTTCCCCTCTCACTTTAAACTGAGGTCCTCTAGTTTTGGATGCTCCTACACTGAGAAAAGTCCCTGACTATTCACCCTATCCATGCCCCTCATGATTTTATAAACCTCTATAAGAACATCCCTCAGCCTCTGACACTCCAGGGAAAATAGCCCCAGCCTATTCAGCCTCTCCCCATAGCTCAAACCCTCCTATCCCAGCACCATCTTAAATCTTTCCTGAACTCTTTCAAGTTTCACAACATCCTTCCAATAGCAGGGAGACCAGAACTGAATACAATATTCCAAAAGTGCCTCAACCAATGTCCCGTACAGCTGCAGCATGACATGCTGACTCCTATACTCAATGCACTGATCCATAAAGGCAAGGTTACTAAACACCTTCTTCACTACCCTGTCTACCTGCGACTCTACTTTCAAGGAACTATGAACCAACACCTTAAGGTCTCTTTGTTTGGCAATGCTCCCCAGGGCCCTAACATTATGTGTCAGAACGTTTACTGGAACGAACTCCTCTCCTCCATCAAAGATCAATGAAACAATTCCCCTGGTCCTCACCTTCCACCGAGGCATCCCTGTATTCAATGGATTATCCACTGACATTTTTGTGAGCTGGACACACCTTCCCCCACACTTCCCTTTCAGTATTTTGTCCCTTTGGGAACACCCTTCTGCTGCCTCTCGCACCTATTCCCTTCCCTATGGCACCTCTGTGTAAAGTGCAAGTTAGCAAGCCCTGTCCTTTCGCCTCCCTCCTTCTCACCAACTAAGGTCTCAAGTATTCCATCTGGATATGACAGCGATGTACTTGCATTTCACTCAGACTGGGTGACTACTTTGTGGAACACCTCGTCTTGGGCTGCATAGATGAGCCCAAACAGCCTGTCGCTGGTCACTTTAATTCTCCTCCTTGTTCCCACTCTGACCCTCCTGTCCTCGGCTGTTACAATGTACCAATAAACTCCAACACAAGCTCCAAAAACAGCACCTCATCTTCAGCCTCAGCACTTTACAGCCTTCTGGACTTAGCACTGATTTCAATATCTTTAGATCATAACCTGTGTCTCCATCTTGTTCTTGTAGTGATTGTAACGAGGTCAGCCAGGCATACCTCATAGAATATGAGTTCCCTGACTGGGATTGTTAACCTTGTTAATCCTTCAATCAGGGAGCCCTGGCTGACAGATGTAAACAGGACTGTCAGAGGTTCTGTTCACTCTGAGAGCTGGCTCAAATGGAGCTGGATCAGTGTCAAGGACTCTCCACATGTAGATAAAGGGTGACTAGGTGATGGGATACCAGCCTCTGTGGAGTTATTTCAGTTGTGTGTGTGTTTTTTTATCCTATTGATTTTTCTTTCTGGCTGGCTTCTCCCTTCATCTCTCCATATTGTGCTCAGGCCTCTGGAGCATGAACTGACTCCCACAAGTCTCCAGATCAGAAGCAAGAATCCTCCCCTCTAAACCACTGCCAAACACCTATGTGTTAGGCCAAGTCGCTGTCAAAAGTTGGAAAGGGCAAGGTATTCAGAAAATAGTGACAGGGGCCTGAGGCCTGGCTGCTATTTAGACACACAATTCTCATCCATACACAAAGTTCTGAAGAAGTCATATATTGGACTCAAAACATCAATTCTATTTCTTTTTCTACACATGCTACCAGCCTTGCTGAGTTTTTTGTTCAGTGTTATTTCTGCTGAGACTGATTTTATTACCATCTTTGACATTCTCGGTCAGTTATAACTGGATCTTTCTCACTAAGTTGTTGTTTTTAATGGAATGCAATATTGTCAAACATTTTGCATAGTTTCTTTGAATGTTTCTCATTGTTTATTCATCTTTCAGTTTGTGTACGCAGAATGCGTTCTCCTGTTGTTCAGATCTCATCTGAATGTAATTTAAATGCCTACATCATGGTTGGATCTTTGGTTCTTCAGATATAGGTGTAAGGTTTTGTTAAGATCATTATGTCAATAATATTGGCCTGGAGTTACACGTTATCCAAATTGGATGGCAGCCTGGATTCCCTTCCTTGATGGCACTTCCCGGACCAGGTCTCCTGGCTTTTTTTGTAATGCCAACCGACAAATCACCAGATCTTTCACAATTTTATCTCGGGAAATTTGGCCTTATACTCTCTCAGTTATTAGTCACTTACTATAAGAACTAGAGTATCATATGATTTCATACAGGACTGTACAATACTAACCTCCACAATATGAAGGGATATACATATATACATAAAGAAAACCATGCAATGAGAGAAAGGTCATTCACACCATTAAGCTTATTCCTTTTACACAGCAAATGCAAATTTCTCTACCTCCAACTCTCACCATTCAGTGTCTCCCCATTCATAGAGTCTGGCCAGTCTCAGAGTCTTTCCCCAATCACAATCTACCCCAGTCAGTCTTCCCCGCAGACCCTTCCCCAATCACAGCTTCCCCAGTCAGTTTCCACCACAGAGTTTACCTGAGTCAGTGAATCTTCCTCTGTCACAGAGCCTTCTGATTGCACACTGCTCCCAACTCAAAACCTCCCCCAGCATTGACCTTCCTCTTATCTTCCTGCAACCATCTAATGTCCACCAGAATGTACATTTACATCGTTGATTCCGAAAGAAAAATGAATACCACCCTGACATTTGGTCTATCTTAGGGTCACCTTCTTCACCTTTCAGCTCCTCCCACTGTGTTTTAAATAAAACACTATCTCAATGTCACCCTGTCACTATTTTCTGAATATCTTGCCCTTTCCAACTTTTGACAGCAACTTGGCCTAACACATAGGTGTTTGGCAGTGGTTCAGTGGGGTGGATTCTTGCCTCCAATCTGGAGACTTGTGGGAGTCAGTTCATGGTCCAGAGGCCTGGCCTAAAAAAATCCAAGATTACAGATAATGCAGCGCTGTCGGAGTATTGCTCTGTCAGAGAAATGGCCTGTCAACTGAGAGTCCGTCTGCCTTGCAAAGGATCCTGTGGCAGCATTTCACAGAAGAGCAAGGCTCCCAGTGCTCTGGGCAATACTTACATTTCAACCACCATCACTGAAAGGGACCATCTGGTTGTTATCATGTTATTGTTTGTGGGAGCTTGCTGTGCATAAATTGGCTGCTACATTTCACTATTATAACAATAACTCCACTTCAAAAATACTTCATTGGTTGCAAATTTTTTTGGATGTCACAAAGGGTGCTGTGTATGCGATCAGTTCTGGTCGCCCTTCTATAGGAAGGATGTTGTTAAACTTGGGAGGGTGCAGAAAAGATTTACAAGGATGTTGCCAGGGTTGGAGGGTTTGAGCTACAGGGAGAGGCTGAATAGGCTGAGGCTATTTTCCCTGGAGTGTTGGAGGCTGAGGGGTGATCTTATAGAGGTTTATAAAATCATGAGGGGCATGGATAGGGTGAATAGCCAAACACTTTTTCCAAGGGTAGGAGAGTCCAAAACTTGAGTATTAGATTTAGGGTGAGAGGGGAAATAAATAAAAACTACCGGAGGGGTAACTTCTTCACACAGAGGGTACTGCGTGTACAGAATGAGCTGCCAAAGGAACTGGTGGAGGTAGATACAATCACAACATTTAAAAGGCATCTGGATGGGTACATGAATAGGAAGGGTTTAGAGGGATATGGACTAAATACCAGCACGTGGGACTAGGTCAGATTGGGATGTCTAGTCGGCGTGAACGAGTTGGACCGAAGGGTCTGTTTCTGTGTTGTATGACTCTATGGCTATAAATGTATGTTCGTCCTGTCAATCATAAGAAAACACCATTATTCAAACTTGTTCCAGAAAATCCACCAACTGAAACTGCTCCACTACACACCTTGCTCAGTTAAAGCTGCAATTCAATGATCCCATCATATCAATTCAGGTCAGAGTTGGATGGGATCCAGCCATAGCTGCACTGGTAGTTAAGCTTTTCTCCTTTGCAGCTGGAATTTTTCAAAAGCATATTTTGTAGGAGTCTTTGTCCAGTAAACCCTAATCACTCATATCAAAATAATATCGAACCTTTGAGCTGCACCACCTCCTCGAACCATTGGAGTCTGTGCCCAGACAGCGACGTGTCTTGCTTTTCCTACCTGGCTTCCTATGCTGGCACTTTCTCTGCATTGCCTCAACATGTTTTAATATTCTATTAAACACTCTTAAAGGGACATTACCAAGGTTCGATCACTGGATGGATACACCATTATCAGGAGAGAATAAGTCACACAGACCCCCAGAACACCAGATGCAATGCCTACCTACTCTACACTGTTATTGAATCTCAGCTGGATGCTCAAATTAGCCTCAGTGTCCCAGACTAGATAGGGTCAAAAACAAAATCTAAAGCAGAGCTCTGTTCCTGATCAGTGCCCAGTGACTTCTGCTGAAACAACATACACATGAACTGTTGGGCGTGACTTCCAACCACCCCAGCCCTTTCCCTTCCCACTACCACATCATACAGCCTTACAAAGAAGGGGCCATTCAGTCCATCATGCCTGTGTTGGCTCATTCACAGCGCTATTACCCCCACTACCCTATCCAAACCTCTACAAATCATTGGTCAGACCACATTTGCAGTGGTGTGTTTAGTTCTTATGTAGGGAAGGATGTTAAAGCCCCAGAGAGAGCTCAAAGGAGATTTACTAGGAATGAAGGATATAAGGAAAGATTAGAGAAATTGGGATTATTCTCCTTGGAGCAGAGAAGACAAAGGGGTAACTTCATTGAAGTGTTCAAAATAATGAATAATTTTGACATAAAGAAGGATATTCTGTTTCCACTAGCTGGTATGTCAGTAACTGGACGCCACAATTTCAAGATCGTCAGCAAGAAAGCTAAGAGTAAGTTGAGGAGAAACTTCTTTACTCAGAGAGTTGTTAGGATTTGGAATGCACTGCCTGGTAGAGTGGTGGAGGTGGATTCCATGCAAGGTTTCAAAACAGAGCAGGATATATATTTAACAATAATAAATTTAGAGGTCTGGAGTGTGGAACTAGCTGGGTAACTCTTTTGGGAGCTGGTACAGACACGAAGAGACAAATGGCTTCCTTCTGTACTGTAAAATTCTATGATTCTATCTTTTCCCCATAGGCCCTGCAAATATTTTTTCCCTTCCCAAGTTTCTCTCTAATTTTGTTCTGATAGGTAAAATCACTAAAGACTCATTGATATCACTGGATATGTTTATGCAGAGTTTGGGAAATGGTTCACAGTAGGACCTCTGACCTTACCTCCATATGGACAATGGATATCGGAGGGCACTACCACTGTACGGCAGTATTGTCCAAGTATTTTATCAGTATGTGCTCACATAACCTTGAAACATTAAATGTCAGGATAGCAAGTTCAAATCCCTATTTTTCTTGTTGGTCGTTGATTCTAATGGATTCTAATAGTTTAAGATTCATCTGTAAGTGCAGCAATAACATTCTCCAAACCTCAAGTCTCACAAAATTCAAACAGATTAAACTGGAACTTAATACAGCCCTTCTAATGTGACAAAATGATCTGACACATTAAGATAATCAGCTGAAATTTGACACTGAGCCACAAGGAGATGGTTAAAGAGTTGGACTATAAGGTGCACTTTGATGAAGGTTAGATAAATGCAGAAGGTCAGGGATGAGCTTTCAGTGCGTCGGATCCATACTGCAAAAGTACTACCACCAACTGTGAGGCGATAAAAACCGGGCGCTGTGCAGGTCTGATTTGAAGAAGTGGAGAAGTGGACAAGCCATGGCAAGGGTGGGAATTGTATAACCAACAAATAAACAGTTTAAGTATTAATCAGACTGAGTTTTCTGAATTTCAAGAAGTGGGCCACTAGGAGAAAGGGTAATTCACAACCACAGGGCACAGATTGAACACTCCTCATCAAATCTAGACCTTCAAGTCTTGGGTATCTGAAAAGACTGTCATGACAAATTAGTCACGACCCCTCAAAAGATGGTGTGCTATACAAAGAACCTATTCACAGAATGGTTACACAATGGAAAGAAGCGATTGGGTCCATTTTATCTGCGCTGGCCCTCTCAAGGAGCAATTTAATCCTCACCTTCTCCCCATAACCCTGCCCATACTTTCTTTTCAGGTAAAAATCTAATGCCCTCTGGAAAGTCTCGATTGAAACTGCCTCTATTGCACACTCAGGCCACACATTCCATACTCTAACTACTCATTGCACAAAAACATTTCTTCTCAAGTCTCCATTGATCCTGTTACCATTTACCTTAAATCTGAGCCCTTTGGTTCTTGACAATTTCACTGATGGGAACAGTCTTTCTCTATCTTCTCTGACTGGAATCCTCATGATTCAGTGTGTCTGCATAAAATCTCCTTTCCTCCTTCTCTGCTCCAAGGAAAACAGACCCAACTTCTCCAATAAACCAACAAAGCTGAAGTTCTTCATATCTGGAACCCTTCTTGTGAATCTTTTCTGCACCGTGTTGCATACCTTCACATCCATCCTACAGTGTGGCACCCAGAACAGGATGCGATATTTGAGTTGAGGCCCAGCCAATGTTCCAACTTTTCCTGCCACTATCAATGATTTATGCATATATACATCAAGGTCTCTCTATTCCTTTTAGTGGTATCTCTTTGGTTTATATTGTCTCTCTGCATTCTTCCTACCAAAATGAGTTACTTCACACTTTTCTGTTAAACTTCATCCACCATTTAGTTGTCCTTTCCACCAGCCCATGCCCATAGCTTGACTCGATCCCACTAATGGTTCATAGTGAGACGATCAGAAACTGGACATTATGTAAAGTTGTTCCAGATGGCACATTAACCCTGAGACTCTCTTCCACTTTCAAGGCAAATGTCACAAAAAATCAGTTTTTACATCCTTCCTCATCATTTGATGGAAAGGAAGTTATATCCAAAATGCCACTGGATGCATGGGCAGTAGCTACAAACTGATAAAGAATTACATAAGAACATAAGAACTAGGAGCAGGAGTAGGCCATCAGGCCCCTCGAGCCTGCCCTGCCATTTAGTAAGTTCATGGCTGATCTTTTTGAGACTCAGCTCCACTTACCCGTCCACTCACCATAACCATTAATTCCTTTACTGTTCAAAAATCTAGCTATCCTTGCCTTAAACACATTCAATGAGGTAGCCTCAACTGCTTCACTGGGCAGGGAATTCCACAGATTCACAACCCTTTGGGTGAAGAAGTTCCTCCTCAACTCAGTCTTAAATCTGCTCCCCCTTATTTTGAGGCTATGCCCCCTAGTTCTCATTTCACCGGCCAGTGGAAACAACCTCCCTGCTTCTGTCTTATCTATTCCCTTCCATAATTTTATATGTTTCTATAAGATCCCCCTTCATTCTTCTAAATTCAAATAAGTATAGTATCAGTCTACCCACTCTCTCCTCGTAGGCCAACCCTCTCAACTCTGAAGTCAACCTAGTGAACCTCCTCTGCACCCCCTCCAGTGTCAATACGTCCTTTCTCAAGTAAGGAGACCAAAAAGGAGACCAAAACTGTACACAGTACTCTCGGTGTGTCCTCACCAGCACCCTATACAGACGCAACGTAACATCCCTGTTTTTTCAACTCCACATCCCTCTACCAATGAAGGACAATATTCCATTTGCCTTCTTAATTACCTGGTGCACCTGCAAACCAATTTTTTTGGCATTCATGCACAAGAACACCCAGATCATTGAGATGTGAACTTCTGAATCTAAATCTTAACAGGAATTTAAAAAAAATCCCCTTATCTGAATGTTTACCCAACTGGATCATGCCAAGGGGGTTACAATGGTCAAAATTCCAGTCTCAATTCTGCAGCGGGGAGTAATGTTTCAATTTAAATCTCGATCTGAGTCACAGTTTTTGGTTTTAAAACTCCCATTGGCCCCAGAAACCCAAAAGCAACATCTGTAATGCCAGGGGTATTTGCCCGGTCGCTGTTGACGATCAGAGCTTAGGGAGATAGGGTCAGAACAGCAGCGTGTGATCAGGGAAATGCGGATATCGGGTTATTTTCGGAGTTGGTGCAGGACGGCCTCTGAGTCTGGACGGAGTTACTCAACTCCAAGTAAACATACATTGGCACTTCACACACAGCTCCCAGCTAGCAACCAGCTCTCAGATCCAATCCCTATCAGCACAGCAGTCATCTGCATTTCAGTTCAATAAAACTTACAACAACATAAGCATTTGTTTGCACCAATCAGTCCAGCGCGTCCTTTCGATCAATAAATAAGCAGATAAGGGAGCAAACCCACAATCTGTCAGAAATGGGGGAACCGAGTAAACCACTTATATAAAAGAAAAGAAACAACAGCAAGCAAAAGAAAGAAAACCCGCAATATTAAGATTTATGCGAAACCTGTTCTCTGCGGATGGAGAGGACTCAATGAAATGCACTCACTGATTAGTAAATCATTTTTTAAAAGTTCACAGTCACCGCAATTCTGACTAGCTTGAGGTCCCTGTTCTTACCGATTAGAATGGCCGCTAAAAGTCTACAAGGGGAGGTTTTCCTTGCTTCCACTCCACCGAAGTCCAAGGGCACTTTCTGAGCCCTCATTCTAGGAGAGTTCAATCAATACTTGCGGCTGAGAATCGCGGGATGTTGTGGAACTGAAGGGGCAGGAGATAATGGGGGGAGTGCTGCTTTGAAACGTCTGTTGTTAACCACAGACAGAAAGACAGAGAGACGGGGTGGGGAAACAGCAGTTCTCACTGTGTGGATGGTCAGTGAGGATCTGCGCTTCCCAGGGACTGGGACTCAGAGAGCGAAAGAGAGAAAGGGGAGGAACTGCGTCTGTGTTTGGTGTACAGTAACCTCCCACTTGTTCTGTCTCCCTGTCTCCGCACACATACATACATACACACTGCGTAAACCTGCTCCTGGAGCCGGGACAGCAGCGAGAAATCCCTTATCATTCCGTTCACTGCAAATTCTGCATTGCAGTCACAAAACTGCTTTCGTCATCACCCAAGAGGGACCAAGCAAAACACCAGTCTGCAAAGACACGGCGATGTATTACCAAAATAAACCTTACCATCAATAACTTTGGAAACGTTGATGGTCCCAGACCATTGCAAATCGTTCTTCCCCCCAAAAATTTATCAAAGTTTAACAACTTTCTGAACTTGGTCTCCTGACTGTTTAACTTTAAGATTGAAGGTGTTCAGAGAAACTGGCTTGAATTTTTTAGGTTGATTTGAAATACTATTGCAGTGATCAATAGGTTTCAGGACATCTTGGGAATGCTCATTCTTGGACCATTCTGACTTTGATGGGATCACATTACACACTTCAGCGTCTGCCTGAACTCGCCGCTAAAATAGAAAGCTCTGTTAAATGAACAGTTCCGGTAGCTCAGCTTCCCAATTCCGCGAACATGCCACAAGATAGGGAGCTGGGGTAGAGCTGCTCACCTTCCAGCTTCTCTCCTGTCTTGGAGGGAACCAGGTTCCTATTGGGTTCAGATTCCACAGCCTCCATTTGGCACACAAGCCCAGTCAGTTTCAATCCCTGGTCGTACAGCTTCACCCAATCCCATCCCCACCGTCCGGGCACCAAACTGGCGGTGGGGGGCAGTCAAAAGTAGGTGTTTGCACCCACTTTGTTCAATCCCCTCCCCGGCCTCTCGCCTCCCTGTCTCTCCTAACCTCTCCCACATGACACCCTCCAATCTGCACTCCTCCAATTCTGGCCACTTGCACATTCCCAATGATAGCCACTCCACAACTGGTTGTGGTACAGCCTGTCACCTAGGCCCCAAGGTTTGGAACTCCCTCCCTCAACTCCTCTGCCTCTGGACATCATTTTTCTCCTTTAAGATGCTTCTAAAACCAATATTTTTGTCACCGGCACTCTGACTGGCTCAGAGTCAGATTTACTGTAACAATGCTTATGTCAAGTACCTTGACACATTTCAGGTTAAAGGTGCTATGTAAGTATTTGTTGTGATTGTCACTTGACATTCCCTCTTGAAAATTCAGTCCACACTTTGGATCCCAATTGTTAACCTGTTCTTTAGGTTGACTGTGGAACTCATTGATGCAGAGGGCTGTGGAGGGCAAGACATTGAGTAACTTTAAGACAGAGATAGATAGGCTGTTGCTGACGAAGGGAATCAAGGGTTATGCGGAGAAGGCAGGAGAATGGGGTTGAGAAACATGTCAGCCATGATTTAATGGCAGACCAACTCAATGGGCTGAATGGCCTACATCTGCTCCTATATCTTAGGGAAACAAAACCACAGGGTAGAGACGGGGCCCTTTTTCAAATAAACAGCTCAGCAGGGGTGATGGCCACAACATTAGTCAGAGCGCTGAGCTAGGGGAGCAGTTATGGGTGTCTCATTGAGTTAAACCTCCTTCTGACAGGGTGGGGTGGGATACCAGGTGAGAGTAGATACCGTGAGTGAACTTTTAAAAAATACTCATTTGTATTTTCTTTGGGGAGCAGAGATGTCTTTCTGAGAAGACCACCCTTCCTCAGTCACACCCTGAGCCTCCTCTCCACTTCCTTCGACCTCCTTCTCAGCTCTACCACTAATTCTCCTGGCCACAACCCTGTACTGTCGTCTCCAGTTTGCAACCTGCCTCCCCTTCCCAGTGACATCCAAGCCATTTCCAAGATCAACCATGATCTTATTGAATCGCACAGCAGTCTTACACCACCTCTGTAATACCTGACCTCAATACATCAATCTGATGGCACACCGATGCAGGAGTTAGCAACAACAATCATTTTTTTAAAAAATAAAACTTCCCATTACTTCACAGTGTTATATTTTGTTTTATGTTGTTTCTAAGCCATATAAGATGATATTGGTTCAGATGAGCAAAGGTTTGGTCAAGGTGTTAAAAGGCGAATTCACCATAGCCCCGTTCTGTCATTAGAGAGAGATGACTGGTGATGGTTTAACTGAAGGATCCCCTTACCTCAGGCAAGAGGTTGAGGAGGGAAGTCCTTCAACCTCAGCTGCTGCAGATCTGAACCCACATGATTAGCATTGCAAAATAACCAACTGAGCTAACTGAGCCCAAGTTAGGTATTAAGGAGTGTCTTAAAGGAGGGAGAGAGGAAGCTTACTCTAGTCAAGAGGAAGAAGGAAGCTTACTTAAGGTTAAGGAATCAAGGATTGGACAGGGCTCTAGAGGGCTACAACGTAGCCAGGAAGGAACTGAAAAAAGGTGTTCTATACTTAGGTGAGGAACAAGAGGATGGCCAGAGTGAGGATAGGGCCGATCAGGGATAGTGGAGGGAACTTGTGCGTGGAGTCGGAGGAGGTAGGGAAGGTCCTTAATGAATACTTTACTTCAGTATTCACCAGCGAGAGGGACCTTGACATTTGAGAGGAAAGTGTGAAACAGGCAGATATGCTTGAACAGGTTGATGTTAGAAAGGAGGATGTGCTCGAAATTTTGAAAAACATGAGGATATATAAGTCCCCTGGGCCAGACAGGATATCCCCAAGGTTACTATGGGAAGTGAGGGAAGAGATTGCTGCCCCTTTGGCGATGATCTTTGCGTCCTCACTGACAACTGGAGTAGTACCAGATGATTGGAGGGTGGCAAATGTCATTCCCTTGTTCAAGAAAGGGAATAGGGATAATCCTGAGAACTATAGACCAGTCAGTCTTACTTCTGTGGTGGGCAAATTATTGGAGAGGATTCTGAAAGATAATATTTATGATTATTTGGAAAAGCACAGTTTGATTAGAAATAGTCAGCATGGCTTTGAGAGGGGCAGGTCATGCCTCACAAGCCTTGTTGAATCCTTTGAAGATGTGACAAAACACACTGATGAAGGCAGAGCAGTGGATGTGGTGTATATGGATTTTAGCAAGGCATTTGATAAGGTTCCCCATGGCAGGCTCATTCAAAAAGTAAGGAGGCATGGGATTCAGGGAAATTTGCCTGTCTGGATACAGAATTGGCTGTCCAATAGAATACAGAGGATGGTAATAGATGGAAAGTATTCAGCCTGGAGCTCGGTGACCAGTGGTGTTCCACAGGGATCTGTTCTGGGGCCTCTGCTCTTCGTGATCTTTATAAATGACTTGGATGAGGAAGTGGAAGGGTGGGTTAGTAAGTTTGCCAATGACATGAAGGTTGGAGGAGTTGTGGATAGTGTGGAGGACTGTTATAGGTTGCAATGAGACATTGACAGGATGCAGAGCTGGGCAAAGAAGTGGCAGATACAATTCAACCCAGAGAAGTGTGAAGTGATTCATTTTGGAAGGTCAAATTTGAATGCAGAATACAGGGTTAATGGCAGGATTCTTGGCAATGTGGAGGAACAGAGAGATCGTGGGGTCTATGTCCATAGATCTCTTAAGTTGTCACCTAAGTTGATTGGGTTGTTAAGAAGGCATATGGTGTGTTGGCTTTCATTGGCAGGGGGATTGAGTTTAAGAGCCACGAGGTTATGCTGCAGCTCTATAAAGCCCTGGTTAGACCACACTTGGAAAATTGTGTTCAGTTCTGGTTGCGTCATTATAGGAAGGATGTGGAAGCTTTAGAGAGGGTGCAGAGGAGATTTACCAGGATGCTGCCAGGAGGGCAGGTCTTACAAGGAAAGGTTGAGGGAGCTAGGGCTTTTCTCATTGGAGCGAAGAAGGATGAGAGGTGACTTGATAGAGGTGTACAAGATGATGAGAGGCATAGATAGAGTGGATAGCCAGAGACTTTTTCCCAGGGTGGAAATGACTATCATGAGGAGGCATAATTTTAAGGTGATTGGAGGAAGGTATAGGGGAGATGTCAGAAGTAGGTTCTTTACACAGAGAGTGGTGGGTGCATGGAATGCGCTGCTGGCAGTGGTAGGGGAGACAGATACTTTAGACACTTTTAAGCGACTCTTGGATAGGCACATGGATGATAGTATAATGTAGGCGGCGCAGGGTAGTTTGATCTTACAGTAGGATAATAGGTCAGCACAACGTCGTGGGCCGAAGGGCCTGTACTGTGCTGTACTGTTCTACGTTCTATGTTCTAGAGGTGTAGGGGGATAGTCTAGAGCTTGGGATCGAGAGAATTAAAGGAATGGTCACCGATGTTGGAACAAGAAGGCAGATCACCACCACCTTGCCAAAGACACCTAGGGATGAGCAAGAAATGCTGGCCAGCCAGCAACGCCCACATCCCATAAATGAATAGAAAAAAAACTAAAATCAGTGAAGCTCATTAGGACAAACCTTGAGGAGTGCAGACAACTTGGAGGTTGTGGAGCCGGAGACGATTACAGACATGGGGGAGACTGTGTGACCATGAAGCGATTTGAAAGCAAGGATGAGAATTTTAAAATCATGAATTGCTTGACTGGGAGATAATGTAGGGCAATGGGCACAGAGGTAATAGTAGAATGGAATTTGGTGCCAATTAAGACATGTCCAAGAATACATGAACATTCCAGTGCTTTAAATACACACTAGCCAAATGTTGTGCAAATTAACCTATTTCCAGCTCAATATAACATTGAATTTCAGCCTGGCTTTGTGACAATGTTAGTTGATGTGTAGAGGCTCCATTTTAAACATTATGATCCACAAGCAGTCATATAGTGTGTAGAGTGACGTGAGAGCATATATTACAGTGCCCTATGAAGACAAGATCAATAAGAGAAGAGGTGAAATGAATGCTAATGAAATATTTGAGAGTGGACCAGTCAAAAAGGGATGGTGCTGGCACCATATGAAGACAGATTTGCCAGGCTTGTGTGTAAGATTATAAAGGTCAGTGCCAGTGTGCAGCTGCACCTGTCATTCTCTGGAAATTAATTTCACTTTTGTGCTTTGAAGTATAGCTAGGCTGAACTATGATTTAAAAGGGATGTCACATTCCAGGATTTTCAATGGGTGTTATGTCCAGAGACTATCCTGTGACAGCAGTTCATCTCTTTCCATGGTGCTGATTTGGTCAGATTGAGAAAAGCAATCTATTTACTGTGCTGCATGAAGTGTGTCAGAGGTTACACAAACATCAGTAATGATCAAATCAACTGTCTATGATGTTGGCTGGGGATTAATATTAGCCCAGGAGGATTCCTATTCTTGCAAGTGGAATGCATTGTTTTAAATCCACCTGCTAGAGCATATAGGATCTCTGTTTAACATCACATCTAAAAGACAATGTAGCAATCTCTCGATACCGTCCTGGGATTTCAGCTTAGACGACGTGCTAGGTTTCACCATGGGAACTGAACCCACAACAGCTAACTCAGAGATTATAATGCTAGCTCTGATAGCTGAGAGCTTGGTCGTAAAATTAACCAGCCCTACGTAATTTGGTTAATGCTAACTTAAAAAACAAATAAACCTAATCAACAGCACCTGATTTAGTTGAATGTAACTTCATGTGTTAAAGGTGGGGCATAGTCTGATTTTGCAATACACATCTTTCTTTCCAAGCATCTCAATGACCTAATCCCTCTGTCACAATTGTGGTACGTACTGTCAATTTTCACTTTCCATCATCTGATTTTAAAACCCGAGACCTTCATTAAAGAAAATGGTTTTACAAAGGAATAACCACAAGTTCATAAGTTAATAAGATATAGGAGCAGAATTAGGCCATTCAGCCCCTCGAAGTCTCCTCCGCCATTCGATCATGGCTGGTATGCTCCTCATCCCCATTTTCCTGCCTTCTCCCCATAAACCTTCAGCCCATTACCAATTAAAAATCTGTCTAACTCTTCCTTAAATTTGCTCACTGTCCCAGCATCCACTGCACTTTGGGATAGCGAATTCCATAGATTCGCAACCCTTTGGGAGAAGTAGTTTCTCCTCAACTCTGTTTTAAATTTGCTACCCCTTATCCTAAAACTATGATTCATCATTTTAGAATGCCCCACAAGAGGAAGCATCCGCTCCATGTCTATGTTATCCATACCTTTTATCATCTTGAATACCTCAATTTGATCGCCCCTCATTCATCTAAATTCGAGAGAGTATAGGCCTAAACTGTTCAATCTCTCTTCATACAACAAGCCCCTCATCTCTGGGATCAATCTAAAGAACCTCCTCTGAACCTGCCTCCGATGCCACTACAGCTTTCCTCAAATAGGGAAACAAAAAGTGTGCACGATACTCCAGGTGCAGTCTCACCAATGCGTTGTATAGTTACAACAATACTTCCTTATCTTTCTGTTCTATTCCTTTAGCTATAAAAGCCAACGTTCCATTTGCTTTCTTTATTATCTGCTGTACCTGCATGCTAGTTTTCTATGATTCAGGAATGAGGACACCCAGATCCATCTACACCGGAGCTCCCCGAAGTCTTTCCCATGTAGATAATAAGTCACCTTCCCATTTTTTCTGACCAAAATGCACAACTTCACACTTATCCACTTTAAATTCCATCTGCCAAATTTTGGCCCACTCTCCTAACCAATCTATATCCATTTGTAAGGTTCTTATTTCCTCATTGCTATTTACCGTTGTGCCTATTTTTGTGTTGTCCACAAATTTGGCCATAGAGCCTTCTATCCCTGTATCCAAGTCGTTAATGTAGATTGTAAATAGCTGGAGTCCAAGGACCGAACCCTGTGGCACCCCACTAGTTATTTAATACCATCCAGAAAAAAACCCATTTATCCCGACTCTCTGCCTTCTGTCCATCAGCCAGTCACCTCTCCAAGCTAATAAATTATTCCAATCCCATATGATCCAACCTTGTGAATTAACCTTTTGTGCGGCACTTTATCAATAGCCTTCTGGAAGTCACAAATATTCCATCGACAGGATCCCCATTATCCACTTTGCCTGGTACATCTTTGAAGAGCTCTAGCAAATTAGTCAAACATGATTTGCCCTTCATAAAACCATGCTGACTCTGATGGATAGCGTTTTGACTTTCCAAATTTTCTGATATTGCTTCCTTGATAATTGATTCTAACACTTTACCAACATCAGATATTAAACTAACTGATCTGTAATTTCCCACATAATGCCTCCCTCTTTGAATAAGAGTGTTACTTTAGCATTTTTCCAATCCACTGGAACCTTTCCCGTGTCCATGGAATTTTGGAATATTGTAACCAATGGGTCTACTATCCCTACCGCCACTTCCCTTAATACCCTAGGATGTAGGCCATTGGGCCCAGGGGACTTGTCTGCCCATAATCCTAACAGTTTGCCAAGTACCTTTTCCCTATTGATGTTGATTGTTCTAAGTTGTACCCTTTCTATTGTCTCCGACTTGCCTGTTCCAATGGGAATGGTACTATTGTCCTCCACCATGAAAACTGAGGCAAAGTATTGATTTAACATCTCTGCCATTTCAGTGTTCTCCACTATTAACTCTCCAGTTTCATCCTCCAAGGGACCAACATTCACTTTAGCAACTCTCTTCCCTTTTATATACCCGTAGAAGCTTTTGCCATCCTTTTTGATATTTTGCACTAGTTTTCTTTCATAATTTACCTTAGTTCTTTATAATAATTTTTTTAGTATCCCTTTATTTATGTTTGAAAGTTTCCCAAATCCTCCAGCCTGCCACTGGCCTTTGAAATATGGTATACCTGAGTTTTCGACTTTATATTGTCCTTGACCTCCTTGTTTAGCCATGGATTGTTTTTCACCCCCTTACCATCTTTCTTCCTCACTGAGATATAATTTAGTTGTGAGGAATTGGGTAGCTCCATAAACAACTGCCACTGCTCATCTGCCATCTTACCTTTTAGCCTTCCTGCCCAATTTACTCGGGCCAAATCTGTCCTCATGCCTATGTAATTTCCTTTGTTTAATTCCAGAACACTACTGTGGGACTGCACTTTCTCACCCCCAAACTGAGGTTTGAATTCCTGTCGTACTACGGTCACTAATCCCTAGAGGATCCTTAACTATGATGTTATCAATTAATCTCTCTTCATTACACAATACTAAATCCAGAGTAGCCTGCTCCCTGGTTGGTTCCACAACATACTGCTCCAAGAAACAATCTCTAACATATTCAATGAACTCTGTCTCCAGCTACCCTTGCCAAGTTGATTCTTTCACTCTATGTGCATGTTAAAAATCACCAACGCTTATTGCCGTACCTTTCTTGCAAGCCTCTAATATTTCCTGGTTTATACTGTGCCTCTCTGGAGAACTACTGTTTGGGGACCTATAGACTATTCCTACCAAGTACTTCACCCCTTTGCTGTTTCTTATTTCTATCCAAACTGATTCCACAGCTTACAGGCAAAAAAATCTGCAGATGCTGGAATCCAGGTAGACAAACAGAAGGCTGGAAGAACACAGCAAGGCGGGCAGCATCTGGAGGAAAGGAGCAGTCAATGTTCCCGACTGTAATACCCGAAATGTTGTCTATTCCTTTCCTGCAGATGCTGCCTGGCTTGCTGTGTGCTTCCACATCTTGATCTCCCGTGCTTATGTCATTTCTCATTACAGCACTGATCCCTTCCTTCACCAGCAAAGCTACACCACCCCCTTTTCCTTTCAGTCTATCCCGCCGAAGTGTCGAGCACCCTTGGATATTCAATTCCCAGACCTGTTCTCCTTGTAACCATGTCTCAGTAATCGCTACTAAATCGTAACTGTTTGTTTCTATTTGCGCCATTAACTCATTAATTTTGTTTTGAATGCTTTATGCATTTAGATATAAAGCTTTTAAATTTGTACTACTGGTAAATTTCCCTACTCTTCTATAAACTCATGGTGCATAAAGACAATCACCTGTTCTGTCCCTCACCTTTATTGTCTGGTAACCATCCTCCACATTGCCAACTGCATAGACTTAGCATGTTGACTGTAGTCATCTGACCAGTTTGAGCCAAGCTGAAACCAATGCAAGATAAAGACAGAGAGACTGCACCAAAATTAATATTTTATCAAAAAGTATTGAAACTCAGTCAGGCATGAAGAAACCATATCTCTGGTTTTGACTACTCTGCAAGTTTCACATGCTGTGATCAAAAAAGTCACCTGCTCATCAACCAGCTTGAGAAAAAAACACCCTGCTGGCTGACAGGGAAATACACAAGTGAACTACATTTCTGGAAAACAGCTTTGGGCAAGAGAAAGAAAGAATATGAATGGGCTAAGGAGTGACAGATGGAGTTTAATTTGTATGAATGCGAGGTGTTGCATTTTGGTAAAGCGAACAAGGGCAGGGCTTCGACAGTAAATGGTAGCACCCTAGATAGTGTTGTCAACCAGAGAGATCTAGGGGTTCAGTATATAGTTGTTTGAAAGTTGTGACATAGGTAGACAGGGTGGTTAAGAAGGTGTTTAGCACACTTGCCTTGATTGCTCAGACCATTGTGTTTAGGAGTCGGGACGTCATGGTGAGGTTGTACAAGACATTGGTGAGGCCTCTTTTGGAGTACCGTGTACAGTTCTGGTTGCCCTGCTATAGGAAGGATATTATTAAATTGAAGAGGGTTCAGAAAAAAATAACCAGGATATTGCCGGGACGAGAGGGCTTGAGTTATAAGGAGGCTGGATAGGCTGGGACATTTTTCATTGTAGCAAAAGAGATTGAGGGGTGACATTATAAATGTTTATGTAACCAGGAGGGACATCGATAAGGTTAATAGCATAAGTTTTTTTCCCCTAGGGTGGGGGAGTTCAAAACCAGGGAGTTTATTTTGACAATGAGAGGAGAAAAATTTAAAAGGGACCTGAGGGGCAACTTTTTCACACAAGAGGGTGTTTTATGTGTGGAATGAGCCAGAGGAAGTGATAGATACAGGTATAGTTACAACATTTAAAAGACATTTGGATAAGTACATGAATAGGAAAGGTCTAGCAGGATATGGACAAAACGCAGGCAAATGGGACTAGTTTAGTTTGGAAAACTTGGTTGGCATGGTTGAATTGGACTGAAGGGTTTGTTTCCATGCTATGACTCTATGACTTTCTCCGTCCCCATTGCCTTCTCCTTATTTCGAAAGCTAGCACCAGTGATGAAACAAATCAAAGAAACCTCCATTCATCCAGAATTCAAGATTCCACAAACTTTAATACTACTGAAGATACAAGACATCTTCTAAACAGCTGTGATATCTGGCTCAACTATAAAAATTCCAGGACTCTTTAAGAACTTTTAAAGCTGCATATTCTTTACCTTCCCACCTATTAGATTTTTCCCCTTTTAAAAACAACTTATACCCGTATTTGTGTCTTTGTTTGATGTTGTGTTTTATTATGTTTCGCACAGTTAGTAGGTAATAAATGAATCATTCCTTCACTCAATAAATCCCTATAAGTGGCTCCTTAATTTTGACTAACGCTGGATTTTGATTGAGGTGTGATGTAACTGCATGCTGTAAAGAAATAAAAACATTTGTTGTGACTGACTAAATGGGTCAAAAAAAAAGGAGCCCCTCCTTACCTGGTTATAATACCTCCCTATCTCTGTGATCACCTCCAGGCTCACAACCCTCCATATACTTCTCCGGTCCTCGCCTCTTGCACATTCCCTTTTTTTCGTACTAAATGTGACTATACCTTCAGCTAACCAGGGCCTTAACTCTGGAATTCCTTCCCTAAAAACTTTTCTGCTTCTCCTTCCTCCTTTAATGTGTTCCTGAAAACCAATCTCATTGACCAAGCTTTAAGTCACTTGTCCTAATATCCCATCATGCACCTTGCTGTTAAACCTTGTCTGGCAATGCTTCTGTGAGGCTCCTTTGACAGATTAAAGGTGCAACATAAATGCAAGTTGTTGTTGCTGTTTGAGCAGGACTCTCAGCCACCTGTCAATGTCCTCAGTCGACATTCAATTTGAAAAGAGTCAACTATATTGTTTGTGGGAGTACAGTCACATGTACGCCAGACCAGCAGTTTCTTTCAGTAAAGGACATTAGTGAGCCAGATGGGTTTTGTCCCCCAACAATGGTGTGATGGTCATCAACAAACTCTTAATTCCAGATTTTAAAAAAAAAATTGAATTCAAACTTCACCATCTGCCATGGTGGGATTCAAATCTGGGTCAATGGAATAAGAGATAACAAGGTGTAGAGCTGGATGAACACAGCAGGCCAAGCAGCATCAGAGGAGCAGGAAGGCTGTACAAAACTCTGGTGTGGCCGCACTTGGAGTATTGCGTACAGTTCTGGTCACCGCATTATAGGAAGGATGTGGAAGCATTGGAAAGGGTGCAGAGGAGATTTACCAGGATGTTGCCTGGTATGGAGGGAAGGTCTTATGAGGAAAGGCTGAGGGACTTGAGGCTGTTTTCGTTAGAGAGAAGAAGGTTAAGAGGTGACTTAATAGAGACATACAAGATGATCAGAGGATTAGATAGGGTGGACAGTGGGAGCATTTTTCCTCGGATGGTGATGGCTAGCACGAGGGGACATAGCTTTAAATTGAGGGGTGATAGATATAGGACAGATGTCAGAAGTAGGTTCTTTACTCAGAGAGTAGTAAGGGCGTGGAATGCCCTGCCTGCAAAAGTAGTAGACTCGCCAACTTTAAGGGCATTTAAATGGTCATTGGATAAACATATGGATGATAATGGAATAGTTTAGGTTAGATGGGCTTCAGATTGGTTTCACACGTCGGCACAACATCGAGGGCCGAAGGGCCTGTACTGCGCTGTAATGTTCTATGTTCTATGTTCTATGCTGACACTTCGGGCCTAGACCCTTCTTCAGAAGGGTCTAGGCCCGAAACGTCAGCCTTCCTGCTCGGCCTGCTGTGTTCATCCAGCTCTACACCTTGTTATCTCAGATTCTCCAGCATCTGCAGTTCCTACTATCTCTGGGTTAAGAGTCTGGTATTAATACCACCAGGCCATCACCTCCCTATGGTGCACCAATGAGGTAGCAGACTCACTCCTCACTTTCTGCTATGGATCCATGTGCTCACAATGTCAATCCAGACTCCATCTTTTACTTTCTATTCTTGTTGAAGCATCTGATCTGAGAACCCAGTCCTTCGCAGTACACAGGCGAGTTACATAGGAGTGGTATCCATGTTTTTTTGTTAACTGTGAGACGTCCTTTCCCCTATTTCCTTCAAGTGGTGAGGATTTGGTGTAACTGAGGTGTCTATTAGCAGTTGGTCTCAGTCTCTGTGTTGCATTTGGTCAGTGTGTTCAACTGTAAACCAAAATGCTGGTGGTTTAGGACCATCCAGGAACAAAGGTATCACCAACGGAGCTCTTATAGTACAGTGGCAGTGTCCCTACCTCTGGGTCAAAAGACCTAGGTTCAAGTTCTGATTCTTCCAGAGGTGTGTCATAACAGGTTGAATTTAAAAATGTCAACATAGCAGTCACATGAAATTCTTGTGTTGACTGTTATTATTTGAACCAACCTGCTTAGATACACTATGAACTACCTTCAGACTTGAACCCAGATCACCTGGCCCAGGGGTTGGGACACTGCTGCTGCACCACAAAGCCCCTTTTCAAATAAAATGCTAGTCTCATACCCAATTTTTAAAATTTAACCTATTTTTCTAATCAATCTGTTCAGAGATGCTATGACACATCATTTGAGCTAGTGGGACCTGAACTTGGACCTCTTGGCTCAGGGGGAGGGACATTACCACTGCACCACAAGAGGACCCCAACACAAAGTCCTCTTTTGTTTGACTCTTTATGGAAAGCACACAGGTTGTTGAGTTTAAATTAATTGATACTTTCATTACTTACATCCCACGTCACAAGTTACTATTATTTTCAGAACGGTGAAGATAAGTATTTTAGTCATTTTCTGAATATGGGATGAAGCCCGTGATCTGTTCCGCTTGGGATTATTCATTTTGCATTATTGTTAATTTTTTTTATGCAAGTGATGCAATGCACTTAACAAAGAAGGTTAAAAAAGCTGAGACTTGCGTTTCTGTCAAACTTGACTTAGAGAGAGAGCACTACACAAGCGCATATTTGTCCAGCACCTTCACTTTAACCTCAGTGGTGGGGAAGCTTGCAAAAATGATACTAATAACTCAGGACAAAAGTAACAGTCAGTTGGAAATGTCCATATTAATTAAAGAAGGTCAGCATGGATTTGTGAAGGGAATTAATTATGTTGGGTTAACATGATGAGAGGTTTTGATGTGGTAATTGAGAGGGATGATAAAGGTAGTGCGGTAGATGTGATGTTTATAGATATTCAAAGTGCCATATAGCAGGCTTCTCAGCAAAGTTTAAAAATGTGCAGGCTAGGTGGATTGGCTATGCTAAATTGCCCATAGTGCCCAGGCATCTTTAGGTTAGGTGAGTTAGACATGGGAAGTACAGGGTTAGGGGAATGGCTCTGGGTGGAATGGTCTTCAGAGGGGCAGTGTGGACTTGTTGGGCCGAATGGCCTGTTTCCATACTGTAGGGATTCTATGATTCTATGATCTAAAGTTGAAACCTAATTTAAAAACAGGGACAGTAACAGCATGGATGCAAAGTTGGTTGAGTGGAATGGTGGAAGTAGGTTCAATTAAGTCATTCAAGAGGGCATTGGATAAATTAGATAGAAATGGTGTTCAGAATGTGGGGAAAAGGCAGGAAATTAGCACTAGGGAATAGAACCAGTGCAGACACAATGGGCTGAATGGCCTCCTTTTGAACTGTAACAATTCTGACATTCTGATGGACAGGAAATAGAGAGTAGAGGTGAATGGTTGTTTTCAGTTTACTGTGAGCTCCCCAAATGCCAGCTCATGCACACAGCTTCTCTTGTTCTATATAAATGATGGGGAGTGAAGTGTGTTGGGCATTATCACAATTTGTAGATGACGCAGAACTTGGAAGTATTGTGAAATGTGAGGAAGACAGTGATGGACTGCAAAAGGATATATATAGGCTGGTAGAACAGACTGATAAACATACAACAGGGAAGTGTGCAACGATAAATTGGGTAGGAATAAGGAGAAGACCAAATATAAAGGAAAAGTTGATGCGGAAATAGGGTGACTTGGGCCATATATGTGTGTATGAACCATTGAAGGTATCAGGGCAAGTTGAGAAAGTGGTTATAGGGCATTAAGGACCCTGTGCCTTATATAAAACAAAGATAAAGTCTTCATAGTCTTACTGGACCATAGAGCTGCTCTTCAATTACAGACAGACAACTGGTGGTAATTTAACCTGAGGGGCAGCACGTTTTAGGTAAGAGGAGAGAATGAGAAGGAGAGGCCTTCATGGTAACCTCGGCTGATGTGGGAATTGAACCCATACTGTATGTATCACTCCACATTACAAACCAGCTATCCAGCCAACTGAGCTAAAACAATCCCCATATATGCATATGAGGTCCCCAATTTATGAATATCTGACTTACAAGCATTCATACTTACAAACGCAACCCATATAGGGTTGTAATTTTAAAGATCCAAGCATTTCCTGTGCTTATGAATGGCTCCTTAATATTGTCCTGCATTGTGTTCCGATTTATGCACAAATTGATTTGCGAATAGACTTGAAATCAGAACCTGTTCACAATTCAGTGAAGCCCTGTGGAGGCATAGACCCTGGAAACAGGAAACTTATTGCGAACCTTTGCAAAACCCTGGTTAAGCCTTAACTGTGTGCGCTGTACTTTTGAGAAAATGTGTAGGATTTAAAGAAGCTGCTGAAACAATTCACATGAACAATTCTAAGAATAAGGCATTTCAGTTACTGCATAAATTGGAGAGCTAAGGTTATTCTCTTTACAGGAGACAATGTTCAAAGGAGATTTGGTAACAGTTTCCAAGATCTATAGAGCTCTAAGCAGAATGGTTAGGGAGAAGCAGAGGGCACAGATTTAAGGGGATCAGAAAATGTGGAAACTGAATCAATGACAACGTGAGGAAAGTTACTTTTACGCAGTGAATGCTGAAGATGTTGTTCAGCTTGGCGAACATAACCGTTTCCATCAGGAATCTGGACATGGTGTCCAGTTTGCTGTCAACCCCTCTGGATTGACCATCCGCACCGATGATGCAGGTGAAGTCTCCAGCCTGGATGACCACCTGGACTTTGCTAGCAGCAGTAGGAGGTGCGGCAGGATGGCCAGCCGCTTGCTCTGTAGCACTGGGGCATCGACATTAAATAGTCTCAGGGGAAAGTTTGTTGATCATCTTTCGTGGGGGACCTCAAAGTTCACATAATCCAAGTCATTGAGTTTTCAACACTCTCCTGAAGTTGTCACTTTACATAAAGGAGTTGAGGATGTTAATGAGGCAGCACCTCCTTTCGCATCCTCTTTTGGAATCACAATGCCACTGTCTATTAAACTGATTGTGCAGATTGATTTCAGTGTTTTCCAGCATTCCTAGGACTGGTGCCAACATGCCCCATTCCCTGGACACTACCATCACCATCAATTCCTTCCAAACCAATCTCTTAAAATTGGGACAGAACAAAATTTGGATACCAGAACAACTGAACATCAAAGAGATGGAGACTGAGGGTAAGTTGGACAGTTAGGAGATACAGATGTGATGGCAGCAAATTTTCAAAACTTTCCCACCAGCACAGGAGGTTTGGTACCCTCATAGGACCGAATGCAGTTGCTACACAGTTGGAACACAGCCTCCTCCATACTGGAAAAATGGTCCCTCACATCCTTTTTAGTTCTTTGACAAGACTGTCTCTGCCAAGGCCAGCATTTTGAATTAACCTTGAACTGAGTAACTTGTCACAGCCATTTCAGAGACTGGTTGAGACATTTATTTGTTCATTAATGTGAGTTTCACTGGCTATGGCAGTGTTTATCGCCTGTCCCTAATTGCCCTGAGGGCAGTTAAGAGTCAACCACATTGCTGTTGGTCTGGATTCACATGTATGTTATACTAAGTAAGGATGACAGATTTCCTTCTCTAAAGGGTAATAGTGAACGAGGCAAGATTTTCAGATAATTGACCATAGTTTCGTGGCTGTCATTAGACCCTTATTTCCAGATTTTTATTGAATTCAAATCCCATCATCTGCTACTGTGGGATTTGAACCCATGTCCCCAGAACATTAACCTTAGGTGACTGGATTACTAGTCACGACATTAGCACTATGTCACCACTTCTCCAAAACCATACTGTGGGGGTCTGGAATCACAAGTAGGCCAGACAGGGAAAGGACGGCAAATTTTCTTCCCGAGAGGACTTAGTGAATCAGATGGGACGTTGCAACAATCAGTTATAGTTTCATTATCACCATTACAGAGACCCTAGATTTTTATGAATTTAATTGAATTTCCATTAGCTGCTCTGGTTGAATTTGAACCCATGGCCCCAGAAGTTTAGCCCTATACTAATGCGCAGTATTACCACAATATCACCATCTTCTCAATTATCCATTTACTCCCGTATTCTTACTCTTTCTCCTCATTACGTTAGATTCAAAGAATTATTGATATGCCAGGGTGCAATTTCATTGTCAATTTGGCTTCCCTTTAGGACCAGGATTAGATTTGAAAATGTGCCTGACATCGCTCAAAACATAAAACATGCAGCTCTTAGAATCTCGGCTGAGTATAGACAAAGAGGGTGACATAAATCAAAAAAACAAACCAAATAAACACATTGAAATACCCTTTAGATACTTCAGATGTAGAATTGATGTACAACACATTAATAATATACATAGCTCATTGACAGCTGCTCATTGGTCTTCCATCTGATGCGTGCATTAACTAATCTCTATTTACTGCACTTACATCTCAGTTACAGGAACATTGCCAGAGGTCACTTCATGCAATTAACACTGCAGGCACTGAACTTTTGTTATCAAATTAATTTTGAAAGGGTTGGCATTGTGGCAGGGTCACTGGATTAGTAATTGAGGGTGGCTAGGATCTGGGGATGTGGGTTGAAAACCCAAGTTGGTAATTAGTAAAATTTGAATTCAGTAATTCCAGAAAATAAAGCTGGTCTCAGTATTGGTGATTGATGGTTATGAATACTCAAGTGCTCACTAATACCCTTTAGGAAAGGAAATCGGCCATCTTTACCCAGTCGGGCCTTCATGTGACTCCAGATCCACAATAGTGTGGTTAGCTCTTAGTAGCCTAGTGGGTCATTCAATTCAAGGGCAATTACAGATTGGCAATAAATCCCTGCCAGGTCACTGATGCCCATATGAAAGAATAACTAAAACATTTTGCCTATAATGGTTTGAATGATCTCCTACCATGTTGTGCCAGTCTATAATTCCAAAGAGGCAATTAGAATCATAGAAACAATTAATAAAATTAACTAACATTAATTATTTCAGAAGCACAGAATGTTTACAGTGCTGAAGGAGGTCATTCAGCTCATTGTGTCTGTAGCTGAAAGCACAGATATCTAGTGAGAAGCACAAGGGCTTGATGAAGAATGGGAGGCTCAAGATCATTTGGCCCATTCAGCAACATCCTCCACAGATTTTGAACCATTTGCTTTTGTCATAGGTTCTCATGATTCCAACAACAACTTGCATTTATGTAACACCTTCAATGCAGTAAAACAATCCATTGAAACTTTAAACAAACTGACCCAAAATTATGCTTCTGTGACACTTCTGTCACCCCTCTAAGCTAATGAGGAAGTTCTCCTATTAATTAACATTAACAACTTTAAGACAGTCCTCACAGTCAATGGATATCCTAATGGTCAGATGATTCTGACAGCAATGCACATCAGAGCTGCATTAGAGCTGAAGACCTGTGAATGAGAGAACATCAAGAGTTCAGGAAGCCCAGGTGAGAAAATGTCCCAAGAGAGGTATATTTGATATGATGCTAATCTGAGAGCAAATGAAGAGTTTTCAGTATTGCAGAGAGTGAGAGTCTTACTCCATGTTGAGGAACAACTGGAGTTTTAAGGGATCCAGACTGGTAGCAGCGAAGTTAGAGAGGGAGCAGCCATTACGAGTGCAGTATAGACACCCAAGACCCGGGGAACAAAGTAACTCACAGTACAGTTATAATAGTGTTCCCAAGAGATAAGAACAATGGTTTTGGCACAAACCATAGCAACTGGACAAAATTCTAGGTATCCCAACAGATTTCACAAAGGACACAGCCAATAATCCAATCATGTCAGGAAATAGCATTGCAGTGTAGCATTTGATGACTTGCAGCAGGAGTAGGTCAAGGAATTTGAGCAAAGTTGGAAAGGTTGAGTTCAGACACTTAGAAAGTGTGGGGTCAACAGATTTACCAGGAATTTGGTGGATGGGATTATGGAATACAGTCCTGAAAGTGATAACAAGATGGTAGTTAGTTTGGGTTAAAATCAACCAATGGCAAAAGGTAGTTAGCCCTAATTTTTGTGTCTATTTACAAAAGTATAACATTGCTGATGTCAAATCCATTTGCTCATCTTTACTTCCTTACTCCTTCATACCCTTTACCTAACCATGAGAGCTCTGTTCATTTCTGTGGGACCATTATGTTGGAATCAGGCAATGGAGTGAAGGAAGACAATTAGAATCATCACTGGTGAGGACTCCATACTTTCTCTTGCAGAATAAAAGAAAGTGTTACACTCGTCTGCACAGCCCTGACACCTTGAACGCATCATGAAGGAACAGGCAGCTGTTACCCACGAAATAAGAACCCAGCAGTTCCAAGTGAGCCAGGATCAAGACAAGGAGCTGCAGTAAGCAGAAATGTTTACTTGTCCAGATAGATTGCTTTGGTATGTGGCACAGTGAGGGCTGCTTGGCTCAGGATCTATTGCAGACTGCTCAGAGGGCAAGGGATATGAGTCTAGAAATAGGTACCTGCTCTATGTCGGACAGTAACTCAAACCTCAGCCAGGAAGCAACTCTCATTCCAAGGGCAGCCTTGAGATAAGCTGGAGCTAATTAAATAAGGTGGCACAGAGACAAAATGGTATCATGCTTGGACAGCGGGTAGGGAATGTAACAAACAGAATGTTATATTTGTCTTTCTTTCTTCCTGTTTAGAAATAACAGGGCACTGGAGGATAGGATATGGCTGATATAAAAACAAAGTTGCTGGAAAAGCTCAGCAGGTCTGGCAGCATCTGTGAAGGAAAAAA
>NC_063363.1:5732308-5803225 GCF_021869965.1 Rhincodon typus
TTAAATCTGTTTTTTCCTTCACAGATGCTGCCAGACCTGCTGAGCTTTTCCAGCAACTTTGTTCTTATTCCTGATTCACAGCATCGCAGTTCTTTTGGTTTTTATTTAGTATAGGCTGATGTCTTGCAACCCAACCTAAATAACCACGCTGGCTGATCCCTTAACAAAACGTTATTGAAATAAGGAGTCCCATGTCCTGTTATTGTGGTTTCTTGTTAAAACACACTAAGTGCACTTAAATCAAATTATTTTTCAATTCTTGGTATTACACAATGGGAGTTTCACACCAGCACAGTCCGAGTATAAATCTGTTTTTACCATCAACATGTGCTTCACATTGTTATCTTGCATTCTGCTTTGTTTCCAAGAGCATTAACTGGCCTTTCGTGCATTTGTACGATATCTTTCACAATCTCTGAAAACCCTAAGTAATTTATAGTCAATGAAGCAGTTATGAACTTGAGTCAATATAGGCTGTAATATGGGAAAAATGACAGCCAAACGGACACCAGCACACATGGCCAAATAGATTGTTTCAGTGACAGTTCAGCAAAGATGTCTTACTACAATTGTACAGGGCATTAGTGAGACCACATCTGGAGTATTGTGTGCAATTTTGGTCTCCTTATCCGAGGAAGGGGTAGGCCATTTAGGACTGAGATGAAGAGAAATTTTTTCACCCAAAGAGCGATGATCCTGTACAATATTCTGCTACTGAAAGCAGTCGAGGTCAAAACATTGAATGTTTTCAAGAGGAGTTAGATATAATTCTTAGGGCTGAAGGGATCAATGATTCTGGGGAGAAACTTCGAACAGGGGACAGTGATCAACTGAGCTGATCATATTGAATGACAGAGCAGGTTTGAAGGGCAAAATGGCCTACTCATTTTTTTTTAATGTTTCTATGTTGGTTGTGGAATAAATTTTAACCAGGATACAGTGCAGAACTCCACCGTTACCATTCTTTATTGACTAGTTTCATGACGGACTTCATGAGAGGGCAGAGAGGCCTTCAATTTTCAATTTGGACCAAAAGATGGTACCCCTGACAATGCAGTACCTCCATGGCATGGCACTTTGGTGTCAGCCTAAACTTTATGTTCAAGCCTCCAAAAGACAACATTTGCCATGGATCCTGAGAAGGTGTCATTAGTGCAGACAATTACAAGCTTGGTCAAACAGCTACATCTTTAATGAAGGTCTTGAAGGAACTGTTGGAAGGGCAGAGATGTTTTGGGTTAAAATTCTTAGAGGCTCAAATCTTGTAATTTCCTAGAATGGCTGTTATTCATGCTGGATGCAAATCTCAGTACATTGAGCAGGCTCCAGGTTTGTCCGAACTGAAAGGAAATGAAAATGATGGTTACAAATGGGCCTGAGCTTCTCCAAGATGGGGAATATTGAAAAAAGAAAGGTTAAAGCAACAATCAGATCAACGACGATCTTACTGAATGGTGGAGCAGATTTTATAAGTCAAATAGCCTACTCCCACTCTTAATTATTTTGACTTTATGACTTCCACTCTAGGTCAGAGTCTTTTCAGTCTGCATTGGAGAGTGGACAGTGTGTAGATCAGGTATGGGCTGCATTAGACTGAATCAACATGCTATTATGTTAAAATAGCTCAGTGGCAGCCACTATATTCAACCTCAAAGATAGCAAATGCAAACACAGTTTAGTTACTGCATAGGCCCCATTCTCAATGATGGCTAGGCTGGTAGGCTGAAGAAAATATAAAAGAAACTTCAGAACATTGTGCAGTGTTATTTGAATCACATTTACTTTATTTTTAACCTTGTTACAGCTAACAGATATCCAGTACCCCTTACAATCCCCTCATATAATATTGGCAGTACTGAAAACATCCCCCCCACAAAGGGGGAAAACACCATGTAAAATATATAAAAACAGTAACAGTTCTCAAATACCTCAACCCTCTTTGACATTAGTCGACAAAATGTTTTAACAAGTCAATGCGTACTTGAGCATTGCGGAAGGAGATTTATGGTGGCTATTTGGAGTGGAATTAAAAGCATAGTTCCGTTGGGACATCACACAAATAACAAAGAGGGCTAGGGATGGAGGCTTTGCTGGTGTGTAGAAACTGGGAGATTTACAGAAATAGAAGTAAAAAGGAAGTCTCTTATTTGTCAAGCAAAGCAAAGTTCACTATTTCCTCCCAGATTGCTGAGGAGTTTCCAGCAATTAAACAATGTCTCCTGGACACTGTCATCAGCTGAATCCCATAGGAAGAATATCATCTTGTTACAAATGATGGTCATTTCCTGCAAACACCTTCATTGGTTATAAAAATATCAAAATGGGTGGGAAAGAATCAAAACGTATTGATATTTCGTCAAGAATGATCCATTTAGGTCACAAAGAATCTATTTGTTTTCCTGTTACCTGTGGTAAGAGAGGGCACTGCAGTGATGGATATGTGGGACGGATAATGACAAGAGATAGGGTGGGGGTGGGGCATTGGTGGCGTGCATTGGGTTGTGGGGAGGTTACATGTCCTGCGATGAAACTGCCTAGATTATGGCAACTCAGAATCGACAGCTCAAACTAAAGTGGAAATATGTCCTCCACCACCAAAAGGGTCAGGAGCTGAGGCCCGATTGTAACTAAAACATCCAACTTACAATTGCCTTTCCCATCTGGAGTAGGAGAGGCCTGTTCAGCCCATCAACTCTTTTCAACCATTTAGAGAGACCTGTGATGTAACTCCCCAAACAGAATCTCCCACTCTCAGAGTTGGTGAGTTTGGAGGTGGGATGGTTATTTCACTAGGGGACATTGAGACAGCCTCAGAACTCCACTGCTTTCCCATCTCTGCCAGAACTAAGTTTGAGATGGCTAGTCTATGGTCGACTTTGCCACATCGTTGCTGGCTGGGGCCAACTAGTGGTTGCTTAAGGACCTCAACATGTCCCTACCATTAGAATTGTCCCAGCTACAGGTAGGTCTGTAGCTATTCAGTGTGGGTGCTAGCTGTGAGCATCTTGACATCTCAGAGATGGGGGATCCTGTGATCAAAGGTAGTCAATACCCAATTGACAGACTGGACATGGGACAGTGGGGAGCCTGCAAGGAACCACCTTCCTGCCCTTGCTTTTGGTCCCCACGAACCCCAATCCAGGAAACCCTCAAATTAGTTACTTACCTCTGTCTTGGTTCCACTGTGATCCTTGGGAATTCCTACCATTGACAGCCACGGTTGCCTCCTACTGAGTGCAGGAGATGCCAGACCTCTGACTGACTAATGAAGGGCTGTCAGCCCCAGGGGAAGACCCTCTGGTGGCCTGGGCTTGGGCTTTCCCAAAATGAGGTACTGTGGGTCTCTCTCACTGGTTCTCCAGCCAACAGATGATACTCCAGCAAGATTCTATCCCATATCCCTTTACACATCAGGTGAACAAAAGTTTATCATTTTCTGTTTTTTGAAGTGAGTTTCAAATTGATAAACTTTTTTAACCTCACTCCTAAAAGGATTGACACTGGGATTTTGAGTCTGCCCGCAAACATTTGGCTCCCTCTCTATTTCTCTGGGCTGGGCATTATGCGCCTCTGCTAAATGTGTTTTTTTTTAAATTAATTCATGGGATGTAAATCTCACTGGCTTGGCCACATTTGTTGCCCAACCCTAATTACTCTTGAACTAAGTGGCTCACTCGGCCATTTGACAGGGCTGTTAAGAGTCAACCCCATTACTGAGGGTCTAGAGCCACATGTAGGCAAGAGCAGGTAAGGGTGGCAGTTTTCCTTCCTTCAAGGGCTTTAATGAACCAGATGAGTTTTTACATAATTGACAGTGGTTACTTGGTCATCATTAGGTTAACTTTTACTTCCAGTAGGGGTGGAAGGGATATGTAATAGAAGGAAGGTGCTCAACTTAAAACCAATCACTGAGCTTATCCCCATAATAGAGGGTGGGGCAAAACTGGCAGTCCGCCCACCATGTAAATATAATTAAAGGTCAACTGAACTTGTTAAAAGCTTGATCAAATTCACAACTATGCAGCCCAAATCTTAATACGGTGGGCATATAAGTGGGATTCACGCTTTCTTTATAAAGTGTTTAAAGTGACAGGAATAAAGGGTTACTATTATTGGAGAGTCCCCCTTGCTTATCAGGAATATAGCATTTCCCCTTGTCCCCTTTCTGTTCTTTAAAGCCTACCCTCAGCCCAAAGCCCTGCCCTCAGATATACCTGGCTCTGGGGTTGTATTGGGCCTCCGACAACCTGCCTGTAGTTCCAAAAGTGTTCTCTAGGTAGCTCTGGTGCTGTCAAAGTTCAGATAATGGGACACTTTCCCATTGATGGGCAGAATTCCCATTAAGGGTTTGTTTAGTAACACCATCCCCACCCCCACAGTCTTTCTGTTTGTGGGGTGGGCTTATAACTGGTCAGTTGGCTGGCTACTGACCTTTACTCTGCAGTATTGGAGGTGGGGCAGTAGCCAGTATGCCAAACCTTTGCCTATAATTTTTGGCACTGTGTACCTGCTTCAACTATACACCACTTCAGAACTTTGATCAAACCACTCCTCAATCTTCTAAATTCCAAGGAATGCATCCCTAGTTTGTGTAATTTAACCAGGTATCATTTGGATTTATCCCTATCTGTTCCAATTGTACACTCACCAAAAGTGTTTGCAATTAGCGGTGACCTTCAGGCTGAAGCACACTCATGTCAAATAAAATAATTGTCTTATTTCAATCTTGTTTGTGAACAGCTCCTGGGCACATTCCATACAGAGTGAGTCTAGCACACTTGTTTCAGCAAACAAATGCAGCTCGGCTGGTAAGGGGCTGAAGGTTAGTTGGAGCACTGAAGCCTGAAGGAGTATTCCAAATACAGCAATGCAAGGAAGTGACAGAGAGGCAGAGTTTCAGACTATTTCTCACTTTGTGAGCTGACTCAGTCTCACTCGGCTAACTTGATACAAAGTATCACACACATGGGATACCATCAGCACAACCCAGGAGAAGTCAGGATGGAATTCCAATTTACCTCCATTGGGAAATCAGGAAAATAGGACTGCTATCTCTGGTTGGAGGCATTCCTGGAGGTTCGATTCACATGATGTTCTGACCATGTGATGTCTGATCACATGATCCAGTATTCCTACACTTCCCTTCGAAATTACATTTACTGTATTATCACTGACCAGATGTGGTGAAGAATCTCAAGGTCTAACACAGTAGGCCAGGCAGCATCAGAGGAGCAGGAAAGTTGACATTTCATGTCGGGACCCTTCTTCAGAAATGGGAGCAGGGTTGGAGCTTAGGAATAAATAGAGAGAGGAGGGGTGGGGCTGGGGAAGGTAGGTGGGATGGTGATAGGTGAGTGCAGATAGGGAGTGGTGGGGATTGGTCAGTGAGGTGGGAGGGGCGGATAGGTGGGAGAGAAGATGGACTGGTTGTGTCAGGTCAAGGATGCAGGGATGAGAGGGAAGGTTGGTCATGGGATGAGGCCGGGGGTGGGGAGATCTTGAAACTAGTAAAATCCACGTTTAGGCCATCAGGCTGTAGGCTCCTGAGGCGAAATATGAGGTGCTGCTCCTCCAGTTTGCCGGTGGCATCATTGTGACACTGGAGGAGGCCCAGGATGGACATGTCACCGAGGGAGTGGGAGGGGGAGTTAAAATGGTTCACAACCAGAAGGTGTTGTCATTTGTCCTGAACAGAGGGCAGATGCTCTACAAATCAGTCTCCTAGCCTCCATTTGGTCTCACCAATGTAAAGGAGGCCACATCGGGAGCAGTGGATGCAGTAGACCACATTAGCAGATGTGCAGGTGAACCCCTGTCTAATGTAGAAGGTTTGCTTTGTGTCTTGAATGGAGGTGAGGGGAAAGGTGTAAGGGCAGGTGTAGCATTTCCTGCGGTTGCAGGGAAAGGTGCCGGGGTTAGTGGGGAGTGTGGAGCAGACAAGGGAGTCATGGAGTGAGCAGTCCCTATGAAAAGCAGATAGGGGTGGGGAGGGAAATACCTCTTTGGTTGTGGGGTCAGATTGTAGGTGGCGGAAGTGGCGGAGAATGATATGTTGGTTGCGGACGTTAGTGGGCTGATATGTGAGGATAAGGGGAATTCTGTCTTTATTTTTGTTGGGGGCAGGAGATGTGAGGGCAGAGGTGTGGGAAACGTAAGAGATGCAGTTGAGGGCATTTTTGATCACCAGAGGGGGGGGATGTGTGGTCCTTGAAGTAAGAGGACATCTAGGATGTTTGAGAGTGGAACGCCCCATCTTGGGAGCAGATGCAGTGGAGGCGGAGGCTTTGGGAGTAGGGGATCGCATTCTTGCAGGAAGGTGGGTGAGAGAAGGTGTAGTCTATGTGGCTATGGGAGTCAGTGGGCTTGAAATAGATATCAGTTTCAAGGCAGTCACCAGAGATGGAGACAGAGAGGTCCGGGAAGGAGAGAGAGGTATCGGAGATGGTCCAGGTGAAAGGTGTTAGTTAAGTTGCTGAACTGTTCAAGCTCCTTGGAGGAGCACGAGGAAGCACCGATACAGTCATCAATGTAGCGGAGGAAGAAGTGGGGGTTAGCGCCAGTGTAGCAGCAGAAGAGGGACTGTTCCACGTTTCCTACGAAGAGGCAGACATAGCTTGCGCCCATGCGGGTACCCATGGTCACCCCTTTAGTCTGTAGGAAGTTGGAAGAGTTAAAGAAGTATTAGTTAAGAGTAAGCCACTCGACTAGTTCGGTTCAGTGGATGACGGTGTTGGTGGAGGGGGACTGGTCAGGCCTGCAGGAAAGGAAGAAGCGGAGGGCTTTTAGGCCATCTGCATGGGGGTTATAAGTGTACAGGGATTGGACATCCATAGTGATGATGAGGTGCTGGGGGCCAGGGAATTAGAAGTCTTGGAGGAGGTGGAGGGAGTGGGTGGTGTCACAGACGTAGGTGCGGAGTTCCTGGACCAGGGGGGAGAAAACAGAGTCAAGGTAAGCGGAGGTAAGTTCAGTGGGACAGGAGCAGGCAGAGACAATGGGTCAGCTGGGACAGTCAGGTTTGTGGATTTTGGGAAGGAGATAGAAACGGGCGGTGCGGGGTTGGGGAACGATGAGGTTGGAGGCTGTGGGCGGGAGGTCACCTGAGATGATGAGGTTGTGGATGGTCTGGGAGATGATGTTTTGGTGGTCGGGGGTGGGGTCATGATCGAGGGGGCTGTAGGAGGAGATGTCAGAGACCTGGTGTCTGGCCTCGGCGATGTAAAGGTCAGTGCGCCATACTACAACTGCGTCTTCCTTGTCTGCGGGTTTGATAGTGAGGTTAGGGTTGGAGCGGAGGGAGCGGAGGGCAGCACATTCCTTGGGGGGGCGAAATTGGAGTGGGTGAGAGGGGTGGAGAGGTTGAGGCGATCAATGTCGCAACAGCAGTTGGAGATGAAGAGGTTGAGGGAGGGTAGGAGGCCTTGGGGTGATGCCCAGGAGGAGGGGGTGTGTTGGAGGTGGGAGAAGGGGTCTGTAGAGGGTGGGTTAGACTTGCGGTTAAAGAAATAGGCGTGGAGGCGGAGGCAGCGGAAAAACTGTTCGATGTCCAGGCGTGAGCGGTATTCGTTGATGTTCGGGTGGAGGGGGATGAAAGTGAGTCCTTTACTGAGGACTGACCGTTCATCCTCAGTTGGGGGGGGGGGGGGGGGGGAGGGGTGGTGGGGGTGGTGGGGGAGGGGGGGGGTGGTGAATACCAGGCAGGGCTTGGGGTTGAAACCGGGTGTAGAGTTGGGAGCTGGGTGTGGGGGCGAGTCTCACCCACCTTCCTGAAAGAATGCGATCCCCTACTCCCAATTCCTCTGCCTCCGCTGTGTCTGTTCTCAAGATGGGACATTCCACTCCCGAACATCCCAGAGGTCCTCCTATTTCAAGAACTGCAGCTTCATCCCTCCAGTGATCGAAAATGCCCTTAACCACATCCCTTACCTTTCCTACACCATTGCCCTCACACCCCCTCCCCCCAACAAAAACAAATCCCCCTTGTCCTCACATATCACCCCACCAACCTCCGCATCCAACATATCATTCTCCGCCACCTGCAATCCGACCCCACAACCAAAGATATATTTTCGTCCCCAACCCATCTACCTTCCGTAGGGACCACTCCGCAACTCCCTTGTCCGCTCCACACTCCCCACTAACTCGCAGGAAGTGCTACACCTACCCCCTCACCTCCATTCAAGACACAAAGCAAACCTTCCACATTAGACAAGGGATTCACCTGCACATCCATCAATGTGGTCTACTGCATACGCTGCTACCGATGTGGCCTCCTCTACATCAGAGAGACTAAGCGGAGGCTCAGAGACCATTTTGAAGAGCATCTGCGCTCTGTTCAGGACAAACGACAACACCTTCCGGTTGCGAACCATTTTAACTCTCCCTCCCACTCCTTAGACGACATGTCCATCCTGGGTCTCCTCCAGTGTCATGATGACACCACCCACAAACTGGAGGATTAGCACCTCATATTCTGCCTTGGGAGCCTATAGCCCAATGGCCTAAACGTGGATTTTACCAGTTTTAAAATCTCCCCACCCCCGGCATCATCCCATGACCAACCCTCCCTCTCATCCCCGCCTCTTTGACCTGACATAACCTGTCCATCTTCTCTCCCACCTATCTGCTCCTCCCACCTCACTGACCAATCTTGACCACTGCCTACCTGCACTCACCTATCACCATCTCACCTACCTTCCCCAGCCCCACCCCTCCGCTCTCTAGTTATTTCTGAGCTCCCACCCCCCTCCCTATTTCTGAAGAAGGGTCCCGACCCGAAATGTCAACTTTCGTGTTCCTCCAAGCTGCCTGGCCTGCAGTGTTCCTCCAGCTCCAACACTGTGTTAACTCTGACTCCAGCATCGGCAGCTCTTACTGTGTCTATCTTAAGGTCTAACTGCCCTCAGTGTCAGGACCTTCCTCCTTCCTTCCCCCTGTTGCTTATAAAAAGAATTATAAGAGACTACTCTGAAAGGCACTGTATCAAAAAAAAATTGGTTTTCCATTTCCCAATTGCTCACTCCATCAGTGAGAAGATCCTTTCTCTCTTCATCACAGTGAAGGCCCCCAGGCTCTATCTCCCCTGAGCCCTCACCTCCTCTCCCACTCCCCAAAAAGCCCCAAGTCCCCAGTTGACCCTGAGATCCTGAGCTCTCATTCCCCAGTGTCCCACTTCCCAAAGTCCCCATTCCCCAGCCTCTCTCTATCCCTTGAGCCTGAATCCCCTACCTCCCTCTCTCTACCTTGCTCTGACCCCACATTCCCCTGTCCCCTTCTCCTGAGCTCCCCTCTCCTTCTTACTCCCAAAAATCCCAATTCTCCAGTGTCCCCAAGATTTTGACCCCCCCCCATTCCTGAGTTCTCTTCTCCTCTGAGCCCCCATCTCCAAGCCCAAAAATCCTCAATTTCCACTGCCCCCAAGATTCCAAGCCCTCATTCCCCAGTGTCCCCTTTCCCACTCACATTCCCCTCTCCCCTCACCAAGATCCCACTTCCCAGTCTCTGTTCCTCCTGTCAGACTACAGAGCCACCTTGCCCCTTGGTTGCTTTCAGCTCCATGTCTATGATGGCTTTGAGCAGGAACAGCTGACGACCTCCATGGGAATGGTTTGGAAATAATTCCGTTTAAAACAAAAAACAGATTCATCTGTTTCTGGCTCCTACTGCTGGGTAACAGTTGACCATTAACAGACAGATCTGCTATTCCAGTCGACACAAAGCAGTGAGATCATTAAATCAGAGATTATCAAGCTACTGGAGGCAGCACTTGGGATAGGAATTCCTGATTGTGGGAAGTTCCTGGTCATTCCCAGAGGACTGTGAAAATCCTTCTGTAGCACTCCCCCGTTGATGACCAGAATAATAAATTTAGACTATTTTTTGACCAGTCAATATATTCTGACTTCAATAATTCTAATCCTGCTGAAAAACTGTTCCAAAAATGTTCTTTTCTGTTCAAGGATTGGTCCTCGCAGTACAAGACTGAATTAATTTACTTCCTCGACACAAAATTACCCATACATCCTGCACATGAAAACAGCCTTCACTCTCTCTTCTTCCAAGGGAGAAAGGCGGCAGTAGATGTTTTGAAGTGGCCAATTGACAACCACCATGTCTAAACCTCCATTTTCAGAGTTTTCCCTACTCTTAGACTTACAAGGATTGTGGACAATAAAACACTGTACACCGTAATACATTCAGGACCTGTTAACCATATCAGTACAGACATTAGCTCCCAAGTTTTTACAGCAGATGTTTTGTGGCATTGTTTAATAAGAAACAAAGTCAACAACAATATTAATCTTGAGGGCAATTTTGACCTTACCCGCCCAATGGAAACAGGGGATTGGGTGCACAGGAAGAGGCCATTTAGTCTCTTGAGCCCTGAGGCCATTCAATAAGAACCCTATCAAAAACTTCTGTCTGAACATAGCAGAACTACAATTAACTCCATAACTAATTAGAGTTAACTAACTCTGTCTTTGCCTGTTCCACATCTTTTAATGCCTTCAGTTAATAGAAATCTATCAAAAGTTAATATTAACAATAGATGTAGCATTAATTTCTGTTTGTGGAAAAGAATTCCAAACTTCAACCACCCTTTTTATGTGTTAAAATGTTTCCTAATTTCTCTCCTGAAAGATCAGTCTCCCATTTTTTGACTATGCCCTAAGCTCACAACCAATGAAAAATAGCTTCTCTCTCTCAACGCTATCTGCTGCCCTTAATATCTTGAGAACTTTGATCAAGTCAGTCCTTAACCATCCAAATTCCTAGCCATGTTTGTGCAGGCTCTCCCTGTGATTTAACCCTTCGAATCCAGGTATCCTTCTGGGAAATCTACACTGCCAGCTGCCCTAAGGTCAACATCTAACCGAGGGCACTATGTCCAGAAAAGTTTACAATGTCTCCAGGAGTGGTTTAACCACGACTTCTACCCACTTGCAGTAAGCTCCTTGGGATACATAGGCCAACATTCTAAAACCATTTTCCATCATTTTCTGTCCTTGTTCATGGCATTTTAATGATCTGTTCACTTGTATCTCCTCAAGATACCCTAGTCTTGCACTGTTTGCTGGCTTTGTAGCTCACCTGATTTTACTTCCAACTGAAGGCTGATTTTGAGAGAGATGTAAAACCAACATTGCACCCAATCCCTTGGGAATGCTGCCGAGTGGATTAGGTTAAAGTTACCCTCACCAGTGTGTTAGAAAGCCATGCAGCAATCAGCCTGGGTGTGCACTATTGGTACTGGAAGGTACAGTGTTGCTGTTCCGTTGAAACATGCACAATTGATATCCTCAGTTAGAAATCACCACACTGATAGAAGACTTGGCATGATTTGTAGTGCAATATACACAGCGATGGTGTGAAGCTTATGGTCTCGTTGGGTACTTCTGTATTTTCCAGTTACACCTATGTGTGATTTGGAGGTTGATGACATGCATGGCGGAGCTAGCATGGTTTCCACAGCACGGCAGAATTATCTCAGCGCTCATGTTTCATGTGACGAGGCAATGGATCAAACACAGGGACGAGTCGGAAATATCCCACGAAGCACGGAGACCAACAGTTCTCACCAGAGGCAGATCATTGTCAGCCTCCACCTTTGCTCACAGTTCCTGTGTTGGTTTAGTGCTGCCTGTGGAAAAAAAAACAACAGAAATGGCATTGGACCAAAACAATGCATGAACTTCAATCTCAATGTCAGGGATCTTGACAATTACAACAAAAATAATTCAATGTACATGCTCTCTTGCGCTCAACATTACGTGTCTTCTTCTGTGATAGGAGGGACAAGCAAGACTTGCATTGATATAGTGCCTTTCAGAGTAGTCTCCTGTAAACAGCAACTGTCAATATATTGGAGAGTGGGGATTGGGTTATCAGTGACCAGGAACTGAACTGGACAAGTCAAATAATTACTGTGGTTACAAGAGCAGGTTAGAGGCTAAGAATTCTGCATTTCCTGACTCTCCAAAGTCTGTCCACATTCTACAAGGCACAAAGCAGGATTGTGATGGATTACCCTACCCCACTTGATGAGTGCAACTCTGAAAACACTCAAGAAGTTTGACACCATCCAAAACAAAGCTGCCTGTTAGATTAACACCACATCCAAAAACATCCACTCCCTCCACCACCAACGCTCAATAGCAGCAGTGTGTGTACCAGCTACAAGATGCACAGCAGAAATCCACCAAAGATCCTCAGACAGCACCTTCTAAAGGCAGGACCATTTCCATCTAGAAGGACAAAGACAGCAGATGCATGGGAACACCACCACCTTCAAGTTCTCCTCCAAGCCACTCACCATTCTGATGTGGAAATAAATCGGCATTTCTTCATTATCGCTGGGTCAAACTTAGAAATAAGAGTTCTTAGAACTTCGAAATAAGAACTTAGAAATAAGAGTTTCCACTGAGCCATAGCCAACACCTTTTCTTTCACTCATTTTTGTATGCCCCTGGGGATGTGGACATCGCTGGCTCGGGTGAATACATTATCAGGAAGGAAAAATCCAGAATTTTGACCCAGCAACAGTGAAGGAACGGTGATATATTTCCAAGTCAGGACAGTGAGGGCTTGGAGGGGATCTTGCGGGTGGTGGTGTTCCCATATATCTGCTGCCTTTGTCCTCACAGATGTAAGTGGTCAAGGGTTTGGAAGGTGCTGTCTGAGGAAGTATAAGCTAATAATTGGTTCTGACAGAGAGCCTTACTTTTCGTCTTCTTCCTGATTGCCTTCGCCATCTGTTTTTCCTTCCTCTTCTGTTTTCTGATCTTCAGAATGATGATCTTGTTTCTTTTTCCTCCTCACACACTTCACAATGACTAAGACCAGAATGACGATAGCCAGAAAGCCTCCAACTGACGCCCCTATAATCACAGCCACTGTGGAGTCACGCTCAGGGGGAACTGCAAGGTAAATATCACTGGGTGAGGGAAACGTTCCTACAATGGACAGAGGAAGTGTTGTGGCAAATGCACACATTTGGAGAAAACAAACACATCCAGGAACAAGAGGCTTTCTGTTACATGTTTAAATAAGAGCATTTTGACAGGGTTTTGTGATCAGCAGTAAGTCAGTTCAGAATTCCATCAGTGACAAATTGTACCAGAGTCCTGATGAAGGGTGTAAACTCGAAACGTCGACTTTCCTGCTCTTTTGATGCTGCTGACCTGCTGTGTCCCACCAGCTTCACACTGTGTTAACTCTGAATTGTACCAGATAGTCAGATGTCATACTGGCTGTGGAAGGGACCTACCAGAAATCAACTGGAGCTCAATGTTTCTTTTATAGATGCACAGAAATCTGTAATGTCTACCTTTTTAGCTTTATTTCTTACTTTCCTAACATATACCACATATATCTGTAATGTAGTGTAACTTTTTTTTCTTCACTTTTTCTATTTTTTGTAGCTAAGATTTGTACCTAAGATAGCGCCGTATGTTGGGAACATTGTACACTTCCACTGTACTCTTGTTCTTTTGTAACTTGAGTACACACGAAAATAAACTTAATCTTAACTCTAATTCTAATTCTAAAATCCCTGTGTTCCAATTGTTGCATTTGAAGGTAGTGCTCACACACCCCCATGTTAACAGCACCAGCCACCCACTGAGATAGATAGACTATGAGCAGAAAAACAAATATAGGAGCAAACATTGGAATTGAATGTACATGCCATCTTGCATTTGTACAGCACCTTTGATATAGTAAGGGGGTGAGTTAGCTGAGGTGGCTGGAGAGCGATGCAAGATAAAGCCGAAAGCACAGATTCAATCCTTGTACCAACCATGATAGTTCCTGGAGATCCTGCTTGTTCACCTCAGCCTGTGCAGTAGTTAGCCTCAATCTTTACAGAAACAGTGGTCTCTGCCTCTTTCTCTCTAATGGAGAAAGAGGCCTACAGTACATTGTGGACTAAAGCTTCATGCTACTACCAATGTCCTGAGGTTTCAGTGAGCCATGTAAGGAGATACGAGGACAGAGGACCAAAAGCTTGGTCAAAAAGGTAGATTTTAAGGAATGCCCTCACAAAGGATAAAGAGTTGGACATGTTTAAGGAAGGAATGCCAGCGTTTTGGCAACTGAAGGCACAACCTTGCCAGAGCGAAGGGTATAAGGAATACAGCAAAGGACAGGATCGTAGGGCTAAGACCTTGAAGGGTGACAAGATGGAGAAGATTTCAGAGAAAAAGAGAGATAGAAAATCTGAGAATATTAAACAGGAGGCTTTGGCAGACAAGGATTAGGAAAATGAATAAGGAGGTGATGAGTGAACGGGACCTGATGAAAGTCAGGAAATGGGCAGCAGAGTTTTGGATGAGCTGAGGTTTACAAGGATGAGAGGTGGGGTTAAAAAGAAGGCCTGGAGAGCGCTGAGTAGCTGTGGATGAAACTGGTTACGTCCCAGTCATCAGAGAGACAAGACTTCTGCTGTCAGGGAGTGAGCCCAGCTTCAATCCCAGAGGCAGCTTTCTCCTCATCCTCCTGCCAAACTTCAACAGTTCTGTTTTGTGGAACAACTCACGCCTTGTCAAGTAGGAGGTTCAAATTTATTTTAATTTTCATAGAATCCTTACAGTGCAGAAAGAGGCCATTCAGCCCAGTGAGTCTGCACCGACCTTCTGAAGAGCATCTCACCCAGACCATGGCCGTATCCCCATAATCCCACATTTCCCATGGCTAATCCACCTCGCCTGCACACCCCTGGACCGTGGGAGGAAATTGGAGCACCCGGAGGAAACCCACACAGACACGGGGAGAATATGCAAGCTCCACACAGACAGTCACCCGAGGCTGGAATCGAACCCAGATCCCTGGCACTGTGAGGCAGCAGTGTTAACCACTGAGCCACCATGCTGACCTTCTTTGTTGTCTCTTCGAGAATCAGATAACCACTTCTAAATCTGCATTAAATCCAAAATTTTGTTTACACAGATAGTTAGTCAGCGGTGGGGGGGACAATATTGAAAACACAACACAGAAGAGCAGAAAGTATTACTACAAAGAGAGAAAATGCAATGGACAGTCACAGAAAGGGGATGTGCAGGCAAGTCAAAGATGGGACAGAAAGTGATGGAGACGACAACATTATTTTACAATACCTTCTGTGACCACTCGCAGGTGGATTAATCCCCACCCGTTATGTCTGTCAGGTGGATTTAACACAGAACAGTTGTAAAAGCCTTCATCACTGAGCTGGATGTCGTGAATTGTAATAGAGACATCGTTCCTTTTGAGGTTCCCTGACCACTCCACCCTGCCTGCAAAGCGGTCATCTCTGGGGATGATAACCTTGCGCCGGAATTGGACAAGCTATAGGGTTGTGGGGGAAAGAAAAGAGAAAAAGGTAAATGGTTGTGTGGGAGCTTTTGTCAATTCATCTCCACTGGAAGTCTTTTCTTGACCCAAAAACTCTGCCTGAACTTATCCAAAACACTGCAACCAGTATGCTAACATACACACCAATTCCCACTCAACCATGACCCCTGTGCCTACAAAGAGAAATATGCATGGAGTTTTGCATGACTGGGAGCCAACGTGAAAATTCTCATCCTTGTCGTCAAATTCCTCCGTGGCCTCACACTTGCAAACTCTGCAATAACCTTCAGTCCTACAAACTTCTGAGATCTTGGTGCTTCCAATCTGTCATTCACAATTTTCACAGTATCACCATTGGCAGATGCTGAGACCTGAGTCTCTGGAATTTATTTCCCAACCTTCTCTGCTTCTCCAGTTCCTGCTGCCCTTCTAAGGAATGTTCCTGAAAGCTTATTACCTTCAAGCTATTGGTCAACAGCCCTAATGACTCTCTATGTGGCTCACTGCTGAATCTTGTTTCATTCCAATGAAAAGCCCTCAAAAAGTATTTGTCTCTGTTGATAACACTGTATAAATGCAAATTGTTGTTGCTAAGGGAGACATTATGGTCTGCCCCAAGATCTACAGCAGACTACAGCCACCAGGAAAATCACAGCACCCCTTCATGGGGGTTGATGCAGTTTGGTACAACGAACATGCAGAAACAGCAAAAAAACAAAGGGTACTATCCTAAAGTGTACGCAGGAGCAGAGAGACCTGGGTGTACGTATACATATGTTAGTAAAGGTGGTAGGGCAGGTAGAGAGAGCTGGTTAAAGCACGCCGTAAGCAGACTGCGTTAATATGGGCATAAAGTACATGACCAGGGAGGCTATAATGAAAGTATGTTAGACAATGGTTACACATCGGATGGAGTATAGTATATACTTCTGGGTGCCACACTTTAGGAAGCATTTAAATACATAGGATAGAGCACAGAGGATGTTTCTGAGAATGGTTCCAGGAGTGAGACTGTTGGGACTGTTTTCCTTAGATAGGAGAAGGTTAAGGTGAGATCAAATTGAAGTTTCCAAAACCACAAGTAGTTTGTGCAGAGTGGTTAGGGAAACCATGTTCCTGCTTGTAATGGAGCAAGAAGCAAAGGGCACCGTTTTTAAAGTGCTTTGCAGAAGAAGCAAATACGAGGTGAGAAAAAAAACTCAGCCAGTGAGTAGTTAGGGTGTGGAATGCACTGCCTGGAAGTGTGGTGGAGGCAGGTTCAGTTGAGGCATTCAAAAGGGATATTAAATGATTATTTAAATAGAAACAAAATCCAGGGTTATGGGAAAAAAGACAGGAGGCTGGCATTGTTAAAAGCTCAGAATGCAAGTGTACACACTATGGGCTGAATGGCCTTCTTTGGAGTTGTAACAATTTTGTGACATATTTGTCTCACTGTATCCATCTAACTAGACCATCCTGGCTGGTCTTAAACGTGGTGTTCACAGTCATTATCAAGAAGTTGCATTTATACAGTGCTTTTAAGGCAATAAATACAACTCTTTGTGCTTTACAGGGGCACGATCAAAGTAAACTTGATCCCAAGGCAAGGAAGAAGATAATGTGAAGAATATAACCAAAAGCTCGACCAAAGCGGCGACGAGAAGCCAGCCTAAAAGGTGGAGACATTAGGGACGGAATTCCACAGCCTCGAGTCTGGGCAGTTGAAGGCACAGCTGTCTGTGAATATCCGAAAGTGAGGGGTGCACAAAATGAGGCTGGAATTGAAGGAGCACAGAGATCTCAAAGGGTGGTGGATCTCAAGGATGCAACTTTGGGAAGGGATGTAGTTACGAGTGACGTGAACATTAAGATGGGAATTTTAAAATTGATCAGAGGCTGAATCAGGAGCCAAGTTAGTCAGAGGTGAATAATGAATGCAAGTTTAAAAAATAGATTATGTTTTGGATGGGCTTAGATTTATAAAAGGTGACGTGTGGGAAGGCTAACATTTGGAATAGTTGAGTTCGGAAGTTACAAAAGCAAGGGTCGACAATTTCAGTAGTAGATGATCTAAGACAGGTGCAGACAGATGACACAAGGAAGGTGAGGGTAGTGGTCTTTGTGATGAACAGGATTTGAGTAGGAGGACCGCAAAGGATATGGAGCTTGTGAACAGCCTCAGGTGAGAGACAGAGACAATCACTTCGCTCTTTCTGATGTTTATTAACAGGAAAATCTGGCTCATTCTTGACTGGATGTTGGACAAGAAGTCTGACAAATCAGTGATTTTGAGAGAAGGGCTGAAACAGAACTCAGTGTTTCCAGCGTGAACATGGAACTGGATGGTGTATTTTCAGATTATGTTACTGAAGGACAGCATGTAGATGATGACTGGGAGAGTGACAAGGTTAGATCTTTGTGCAGCTCCAGGGGAAGCACTGCGAGAGTGGGGGGAGGAACTGTTACAGGAGATGCTGTGACTACATAAAATTATGGTATGATTATGCAGCTGAACCCACTGTAGGCCACTCCCTCATAGTGGATGACAGAGGAGACTTGCTGGAGGATTGTGTGGTGCAAAGCTGTAGACACGTCAACTAAGAGAGAGAGGAATAGTTTACCATGGTCACAGGAATATTGGATATGATTTGTGACGTTGTAAAGAGCAGTTTCATGGCTACCACAAGTGACAGAAACTGGATGGAGAGAGCAACACAGGGAATTGAGAGAAATGGGCATGGATATGTGAGGCACCAACATCTTCAAGGACTTTGGGGAGCCAAGGAAGTCTGGAGATGGGTTGATACTCAAGGAGACACTCTTCCAAAATGAAAATACCTTCCATCTCCCAATTAAATTATACAGCAAAGAGCAAATCACTTACCACATCTTCAGTGCAGTTGTCACATTCAGAGTAGGTCCAATTTAAGGAGAATTGCTTTTCACTCACGTCATAACAGGAGTTGAAGGTGCAGCTCAGTTTGGCTGATGTACCATTCAGCCCAATGATGTAAGGTGATACCATAACTTCCATAGCAGAGCCAAGGTGGACTAAAGAGAGTGGGGAGGGTGTGAGAAAGAGACTGTCAGAAGCCAAAGCATTGGGAATTATGGACTGTTCCATAGCTGTAAAATACAGACAGTTTCTTCAACAATGAAAAAGGAATTGGAAGTCCACTATTACAATTATGTAGCCTGAGTGTCCTCTCAAATTGGGAGGAGCAAAAGTTTAATTAAGTACCTCAATTAAACTCATATATCAACAATTGGACCTAAAACCTAAGCCACCTAATTACCTCCACAGGACTGAACTGTTAAGGAGAACAGAGACCAACAAAGACATGCCTCACTCTCTCAACGCGTAACCTCAAACAATACAGTAAGGGAGAATCAGACACCACTACCAACCCCCAAGCTCAGTCCTGGTGCAGGGGAGGCTGACAGCTAGCCTCCTCCTCACCAAAACTCACAAAGACAACACTCACATTTCTACTGCATCTGCCTCTCCCGATGTGGCCTCCTCTACGTTGGTGAGACCAAGCGGAGGCCCAGAGACCGCTTTGTAGAGCACCTGCACTCAGTTCGCGACAAACGACAACACCTTCCAGTCACGAACCACTTCAACTCCCCCTCCCACTCCCTGGATGACATGTCCATTCTGGGCCTCCTCCAGTGTCACAATGATGCCACCGACAAACTGGAGGACCTCATATTCCTCCTTGGGTGCCTACAACCCAATGGTCTCAATGTGGACTTTACTAGTTTCAAGATCTCCCCACCCCCAACCTCATCCCATGACCAACCCTCCCTCTCATCCCCGCCTCCTTGACTTGACACAACCCGTCCATCTTCTCTCCCACCTATCCGCTCTTCCCACCTCAATGACCAATCTCCACCACTGCCTACCTGCACTCACCTATCACCATCCCACCTACCTTTCCCAGCCCCACTCCTCCTCTCTCTATTTATTTCAGAGCACCCTTCCCCCTCCCTCATTTCTGAAGAAGGATCCCGACCCAAAATGTCAGCTTTCCTGCTGCTCTGGTGCTGCCTGGCCTGCTGTGTTCGTCCAGCTCCAACACTGTTATCACTCATTTCCAATATTAGTCCCCACAGCAAGAGGCCAACAATGTGTATTTGTGTGGCACGGTAAAAATAAAAATCCAGAAGCCCTTCACTGGACTGATTATCACAAAACAAAACTGGACACAGAGCTGAATAAAGAGAGATGAACTAATGTTTGGCTGCAGGAAGAGCTTGAAGCAACCTTAAAAGCTAAGAAAGGGTTTGAGCAAGGCTCAAAGGGATAAGGTGATGGCCTAGTGGTATTATCACTCAGCTGTTAATCCAGACACTCAGGTATGTTTTGGGGACCCGGGTTTGAATGCCACCACAGCAGATGGTGGATTTTGAATTCAAACAAATATCTGGAATCAATGGTGACTGTAAATCCATTGTTGGAAAAAGCCATCAAGAAAGAAAATCTGCTGTCCTTACCTGGTCTGGCCTACAGACCTACAGCAATGTGGTTGACTCTTAACTTCCCTCTGGGCAATTAGGGATGGCCGTAAATGGTGGCCTAGCCAATGATACCCTCATCCTGTGAATGAATCAAAAATATGGATCCTGATGATGACGGTACCCTAGGTGAGCACGGCCCTGACAACAGAAGTCCGCATTAATAAAACTGCTCTGATGGTGCCCAAACTGCACCAGCCCCAGTGCTGCTGTTATCCTGCAGCCATGCCTTCACTCTTTGCAGCTTTATTTGCATATTGCTGTGCTTTAAGGCTCTGTTAAAAGAAAATCTATATTTCCAAACACTGCATCAATCAGAGGGCGATGCAGCTGGGTTCCAGTGCTGACTCTGCAGGACCGATATTGAATAATACTAAGTTGGGCCTATCCCTGGGGATACTGCAATGGAACAAGATTCCATTGCAAAAAAAAAGACAGACATGAGGAGGAATCTCATCCTGTCTGTCAGCCTGAGCTGTTCAATTTGCATTACTCCAAGAACTGAGCTCCAGAGAGGAGCTAGATCTCTCTCGGGGAAGTTAGGAACAAATTCCTGCATTGCTCACTGAGCGTTCGAGGCCAGGATACTTGGAGATTGCAGGACGTTTGGCTGAGCTGGAATCTCGCCATCTGTGAAGGTTACCGTTAAGAATTACGAAGGTCCTCGTTCGGCTGGTTCTCTTCAGGAGTCAGTGCACGCTCAGCATGCACTGGCCGGACACAAAAATCTCTCTAACAGCGCAAAGAGGGATACCAATGCCCCGCACCGCAGAATGAAAACCCTCGGATAATGTTCCAAACCGGTCCTGGAGAGCAGAGGTGGCCCGTGCCAGGATTAGGACTGATGTTCCAACCTGAGAACACACCCCGGACGGTCTCGCCTCGGATGGTGACTGCCTTCCCAACACCAATGTGTAACTTCACACAGCTAACCTCACCTTATTGCCTGCATCGGGAAGCAATGGGTTAATAAAGGGTGCACCTTCCCACAAGCATGATGTCTCCACTGAAAGGCTAACTCCTTTTGCTCAGCTGCCTGCCTCACTTCAGTGAGAAATTAGAGCAACTTGAAAGAATCTCTTGTTCATTTGCCTCCCTCTGGTTGAACAGTGACAGTGAGGTTCCCCAGTGCAGGTACGTATAGAGGGATAGCAACGAAAGGGTTAAGGACTTGTTTGGTTTTCTCACATTAACCTATTGATCGACAATCGGCATTTAAAGTCTCTCACTGGCATTTGCTTATTTATTTGTTCCGCAGAGAGAAAGACCTATTGAGATGTAAACCAGGAAATGTAGGCTGACCGTTTAGAGCGAGCTTTACTCTGTATCTAATCCTGTGCTGTCCCAGTTCTAAGAGTGTTTAATCAGGACAATGTAGTTGGAGCTTTACTCTGCCTCTAACCCTGTGCTATGCCTGACCTAGGAATGTTTCATGGGGACAATTTAGAGAAACCTTTACTCTGTATCTAATCCTTGTTGTCCCTGTCCTGGGAGTGTTTGATGAGGGCAGTGTAGAGGTAGCTTTACTCTGTATCTAACCCTGTGTTGTCCTAGTCCTGGGAGTGTTTGATGGGGGACAGTGTAGAGGAAGCTTTACTCTGTATCTAACCCAGTGTTGTCCCTGTCCTGAGAGCATTTGATGATGGCAGTGTAGAAGATGCTTTACTCTGTATCTAACCCTGTGTTGTCCCTGTCCTGGGTGTATTTACATCAGAACATAGGACCAGGATTACATCATTCAGACCCTCGAGCCTGCTCTGCCATTCAATAAGATGATGGCTGATCAGTAGCCAAATTCCAAATACCTGCCTTTGGTCCATATCCTTTAATATCTTTGCTTAACAAAAAGTATCTAAAAGTAACTGATGAAGTGCTAACTAATGTTTCTGGAAAAGAGTTCCAAACCTCTACCAGATTTTGTGTAGAGGTACTTCCTAACATTTCTCCTGAATGGTCTTGCCCTAATTTTAAGAACATGACCCCTAGTTCTAGAATCTCCAAACAGTGGGAATAGTTTACCTTTATCTGCCTTGCCTTTTCTTGTTAATATCTTGAAGACTTTGATCAGATCACCCCTTAATTCTAAATAAAACAGGCCTAATTTGTATATGCCTTCCACATAACCCATAGAGTTTTTTTTTATTCATTCACAGGATGAGGATGTTGCTGGCTAAGCCAGTGTTTATTGCCTATCCCTAATTGCCCAGAGGGGCACTTAAGAGTCAGCCATGTTGCTGTGGGTCTGCGGTCACATGTAGACTGGACCAGGTAAGGATGGCAGTTTCCTTCCTTCCTTCCCTGAAGGACATTAGTGAACCAGATGGGTTTTTCCTTTGACAATCAACAATAGATTCATGGTCATTACTAGATTCTTAATTCCAGATATTTATTGAATTCAAATTCCACCATCTGCTGTGGTGGGATTTGAACGCAGTTCCCCAGAACATTATCTGGGTCTCTGGATTAATAGCCCAGCGATAATACCACTAGGCCATCACCTCCCCCCATCCAGCTATCATTCTTGTAAACTTACATTTTATTCCCTCCAAGGCTAATATATCCTTCCAAAGGTGTTGTGCCCAGATCTGCCAACAGTACTCCAAGTGGGGTCTAACCAGGGTTTGTATAGCTCTAGCATAACATTTGCATCCTTGTACTCCAGTCCTCTAGAATTAATGGCCAGCATTCAATTGGCCATTTTGATTATTTTCTGCAAATGTGCTTGGCACTTTTATAGGTCTATTCACCCAAACCCCTATGTTTCTTTGGATATCCATTATATTTAACTTTACACCATCTAGGAAGTATGCTGATCTATCCTTTTTGGGTCCAAAATGGATAATCTTGCACTTGATTACATTGAATTCCATCTGCAACAGTTTTGTCCATTTACTTAGTCTTTCATTATTCTTTTGTAATTTCACGCTATCATTCATATTGTCCATCAGCAAATGTGGATATATGACATTATATGCAATTATCCAAGTGATTAATAATTAATGTGAATAATTGAGGCCCTAACACAGATCCTTGTGGAAACCATTGGTCACATCCTGTCAATTTGAGTACCTACCCATCATCACCATTTTCTGTTGCCTGCCACTCAACCAATTTCCCAGCCATGTCAGTAATTTGCCCTCAATTCTGCACACTTTTACCTTAGTTAATGGTCTCTTGTGTCAGACATTATCAAATGTCATCTGGAAGTCACTGAGTCATAGAGTAGTACAGCGTGGAAATAGACCCTTCGGTCTGTCTTGTCCATGCTGACCAGATATCCTAAATTAGTCTAGTTCCTTTTTGCCAGAATTTGGCCCATATCCCTCTAAACTTTCCAAATGTCTTTTAAATGTTGGAATTGTACCAGCCTCTACCACTTCCTCTGGCGGCTCATTCCATATACTCACCACCCTCTGCATGAAAAAGTTGCCCCTTAGGTCCCTTTTATATCTTTCCCCTCTCACCTTAAACCTATGCCCTCTAATTTTGGACTCCCCTACCCTGGGAAAAAGACCTTGACTATTCACCCTATCCATGCCCCTCATGATTTTATAAATATCTATAAGGATACCCCTCAGCCTCTGATGCGCCAGGGAAAATAGCCCCAACCTGTTCAGCCTCTCATCCAATCCCAGCAGCATCCTTGTAAATTTTTTCTGCACCCTTTTACGCTTAACACCATGTAAGCAGCATCCACAGACGTTCTCCTGTTCACTACCTTGTTACCTCTTTGAAAACTTCACTGAGGATTGTCAGGCATGATCTATCTGTCATGAATCCATGCTGGCTCTCCCTGTTTAACTGAAAATCTTTGAGGTGTTCTGTTACACCATCCTTGATTATAGACTCCAACAATCTTGCCACCACAGATAGTAAGCTAACTGGTTTGTAATTCCCTGGTTTTTCATCCTTCTTAAAAATTGCAGTGATGTGCAATTTTACAATCCAGAGGGAGTACTCCTGTGTCAGAGGAACTCTGAAAGATTATAGTTAGGGAGTCTACAATGTGCTCCTGTACTTCCTTTAGCACCCTTGATGGAAACCATCAGGTCCTGGGGATTTGCCAATCTTTAATTCCATTAATTGCCTCATTATTGGTGTTGTACTTACATTAATTTTATTCAGTTCCTGTCCCTGATCTACTATTAATTTTGAGTAAGCTATCCTCCTTTTCTGCTGTAAGTACTGAGGCAACTTAATTATTAAACATGTCTGCTGTTTCCCATAGTCACTGACGATGTCCCCACTTTCAGTCTTTCGTGGGCCAACCTTACTCCTGACTACCTGCTTTCCCTTTTCGTAAATATAAAATTTCTTCCTATTGATTTTAATGTTCCATGCAAATTTCCTTTCATAATCCCTTTTGGTATCCCTTTTGTTCGTCTTTGTATCTTTGCCATCTAGTAGGATCTGTGCTATTATTTAAATTTTTGTAAGCCCTTTCTTTTAGTTTTAAGTGATAAAGTCCCGTATCACTTTAGTTGTCGATGGCTCTTTTTTGTGAAACGAAACTTCTCCCTCTCAGGGTACAAACTGATTTTGTATTGTATTGTATTTCTTTATACATCCTCCACCATACTTCAGCTGTTTGATTCATTACCAGATTTTCCCAGTTTACTATGGACTGCCTCTGTCTCATCTCATTAAAGTCAGCTTTACTAAATCTAAAATTCTAGTAAATGATTCATGCTTTTTGCTTTCAGATGCTACATTGAACTCGATCATGTTATGATCATTATTTGATAAATGTTCACACTTTTTAAATGATTGATTAAATCCAGCTCATTATTCATTACTAAATCCAATTTTGCTTGTCCCCTTTTTGCTTCAAGGACATATTGCTGTTGGAAATTATCCCAGACACACTCTGGACATTCATTACCTTTCTGACAAGTGCTTGTCTGCTTCTCCCAATCTACGATAAAGTTAAAATCTCTCAGTAATACCATCTGCCTTTGTTGCACTTGTGCCTAACTTCTGCATTTATACAATCTAACACTTTAGACCTGCTACCAAGGGGTACACTTATTACTGTTTTAGATCCTTTAATATTCCTCTGTTCCACCCATAAAGTCTCCACTGAATGCTTTCCCCTCACTATATCCTCCCTCACCACTGAAGTAATTTTGTTTGTAATAAGTAAGGCTATTCCACCTCCTCTGCCATTTTCCCTGTCTGTCCTGTAAATTTTATAGTCTGGTATATTTAGCCCTCAATGCAGACCATCCTGCAGCCATGCCTCAGTAATAGTTACTATATCAAAATCTCCAATTTGAATTTCGGACTGCAACTCATATAGTTTATTCCTTATACTCCGTGCATTCATAAATAGAACTCTTTTTGGGCCATACACTGTAAACTATCCCTCGGAACCAATGCTTCATTCACCTGTTTATTATTTCTGATGGGAACAGTATAGAGGGAGCTTTACTTACAGTTGAAAAGAGTACAGAGAGCTTTACTCTATGTCTGTCCCCTTGTACTTGTCCGGGGAATGTTTGATGAGGAGAGTGTAGAGAGAGTGTTACTCTCTATCTAACCCTGTGCTGTCTCTTGGGAATGTTTGATTGGGACAATGTAGTAGGAACTTTACTCTGTATGTAACCCTGGCTATACCTGTCCTGGGAGTGTTTGCTGGGGATTACTCTTTATGCTGTACCTGTCCAGGTAGTGGTTGATCGGGACAATGTTAAGGGAGAACTACTTTCAGTTTAAAAGAATAGAGGGAGCTTTACACTATATCTAACCCTATGCTATCCCCTGTCTCAGGAGTATTTGATGGGGACAGAATAGGGAGGCTTTACTCTGGGAGTTTTAACTTCTGTTTACTTTTAGTTTGAAAGAGTGGAGGGGCTTTACTTTCAGTTTGGAGGGAGCTTTGCTCAGTGTCTGACTCCGTGCTGTCCCTGTCCGGGGGGTGTTTAATATAGACAGCATAGAGGGAGTTTTATTTTCATTTTAATACAGTAGAGGCGGCTTTACTGTCTATCAAACCCTGTGTTGTACCTATCTTGGGAGTGTTTGATGGGGACAGTGTTGAGGGACCTTTATTCTGTCTCTAACACAGTATCTTAAAATATTATAAAACAGCCAGAATTAGGCCACTTGAGGGTCAGGACTCTGCCCTTGCAGATAGTTATGCTTACAGCAATCTCCTTCCATTGTACTTAATGTGTCTCTATTAGGATATCCTTCTTCAGTCTTTCCTGGAGGGGTTAATGGATCTTTAACATTTCAGCCAATGAAAACCAATTGTTCAAACTTTGTTCCCAATTTCCAAGTTAGCACTGTCCAATAGGATAGTGGATATAAAGATTTAAGTAGAACCTTCAAAGAAGAATTGAATAAAACTTGAGGGAGGAGTAAATTTGCATGGATATGGGGAATGGGAGAGGAATGGGAGTAACTTGATTGGTGTTTGGAAAAGTTAGCATATATTCGGGGGGGGGGGAGAATGTCCTCCTTCTGTGATGACCAATAATTCTATGGAATAATGCAGATGAAGTTTTACATTACATCTAACCAGTACTATACCTTTCACAGGAATGTATCTTGTGGCAAATGTAGTTTTTTCTAACCTATGCTTGAGGGGAAAGAAGGAGTGAGAAGGTGAGAGTGGAGTGCGGGGGGTAAAATGTGTGACTGAAACTATGGAAGACAGTCCAGAGATGTGCAGGTTAGGTGGATTGGCCATGCTAAATTGCCCGTAGTGTTCAGGGACGTGTAGATTAGGTGGGTTATAGGGGAATGGGTCTGGGTGGGATGCTCTGAGGGTTGGTGTAGACTTGTTGGGCCAAAGGGCCTGTTTCCACACTGTAGGGATTCTATGATTCTATGAATAATGGGACTGGGCAATGAATTGAATCAGTGCTGAAGATGGTGCAAGGAGGGTGAGTAGGAGAGGGACGAAGTGAGTCTGGAGAGGGAGGGAATGAGTGGGACAGTGTGGTTGAGCTGGAAGGAGTGAGAGTTGGTGAGGGGAGATGCTAGTCTATTGGCAATATCACTGGACTAATAATCCAGATGCCCAGACTGATGGAGGCCAAAGGTAGTGTTTTGTCTTCCCATGACAGCTGGTGGAATTTAAAGTTGATTAATTGTTTTAAAGAAAAATGTCGGCTTGAGATTAGTCTCAATAATAGTCATGACACTGTCATAAATTGCTTTAAATACCCATCTGGTTTGCTAATATCCTGAAGAAACCTACTGTCTTTACTTGGTCAGTCTGACAGATGACCATCTTCCTTGTGGGTGAGTCTTAACTGTTCTCCAGTGCCATTAAGAATGGGTGGCAAATGCTAGCTTCACGAGCAACCCCCATATCCCAGCAACAAATAACAAAGTAACTGGGCCCTCTGATTAGGTCCATAACTAGCTAAACAATTAGTCAATCCTTTTAGGTTTTATTAAATTCCTTAATCTTTTGTGAATGATGAAATGACAACCAGGGCATCATGATTAGATGGGCAAATGGGCTGAGGAGTGGCAGCTGGAGTTTAATTTGGATAAATGTGAGATGCTGTATTTTGGAAAGGCAAATCAGGGCAGGACTTATACACTTCATAGCAAGGTCCAGGGGAGTGTTGCCGAACGTAGAGACCTTGGGGTGCAGATTCATAGTTCATTGCAAGTAAAGTTGCAGGTAGACAGATACTGAAGAAGGCATTGAGTATAGGAGTTGGGAGGTCATGTTGCACTTGTACAGGACATTGGTTAAGCCACTTTTGGAATATTACATTCAGTTCTGGTCTCCCTGCTGTAAGAAAGATATTGTGAAACTTGAAAGGGATCAGATAGATTTGAAAGGATGTTGCCAGGGTTGGAGGGTTTGAGCTACAGGGAGAGGCTGAATAGGCTGGGGCTATTTTCCCTGGAGTGTTGGAGGCTGAGGAGTGACCTTGCACAGGTTTATAAAATCATGAGGGGCAATGGAGAGGGTGAATAGTCAAGGTGTTTTCCCCAGGGTAGTGGAGTGCAAAACTAAACGGCATGGGTTTAAGGTGAGAGGGGAAAGATTTAAAAGGGACCTAAGGGGCAACGTTTTCACGCATATGATGGTGCGTGTATGGAATGAGCTGCCAGAGGAAGTGGTGGAGGCTGGTACAATTCCAACATTTAAAATGCATCTGGATGGGTATATGAACAGGAAGGGTTTAGAGGGATATGAGCCAAAAGCTGTCAAATAGGACTCGATTAAGTTAGGATATTTGGTCATCATGGACCAGTTGGACCAAAGGATCTGTTCCCATGCTGTATATCTCTATGTCTCTATGACTCAGAAGTTATCCATTCCTCTGGAGCCCAGTTATTCTCGGAGCAACATTCCACAGGAAATATTGAAACTCCCCAGTACCTCATCCAATACTTGTCCATGAGAATGGGTAATGAGTGGCAACAGGACATTCTACTGTGGGGCCATCACATTAGAGTCATAGAGTCATTGAGTCATACAGCACGGAAACAGACCCTTCGGTCCAACCACTCCATGCCGAACATAATCCCAAACTAAACTAGTCCTCTCTGCCTGCTCCTGGCCCATATCCCTCCAAACCTTTCCTATTCGTATATCCATCCAAATGTCTTTTAAACATTGTAATTGTACCCACATCCACCACTTCCTCAGGAAATTCATTCCACACATAAACCACCATGTGTGTAAATAATTTGCTTCATCTCTTTTTTAAATCTTTCTCTTCTCACCTTAAAAATGTGCCCTGTAGTCTTGAATTTCCCCATCTTAGGGAAAAGACAACTGCCATCAATTCTATCTATACCTCTCATTATTTTATAAACTTCTATCAGGTCACCTGTCAATGTCCATGGAATCCCTACAGTGTGGAAACAGGCCCTTCAGCCCAACAAGTCCACACTGACCCTCAGAGCATCCCACCCAGACCCATCCCCCTAAAACCCACCTAATCTACACATCACTGAGCACTACGGGCAATTTCTCATGGTCAATCCACCTAGCCTACACATCTTTGGACTGTGGGAGAAAACTGGAGCACCTGGAGGAAACCCACACAGACACAGGGAGAACGTGCAAACTCCACACAGACAGTCACCCAAGGGTAGAATTGAACCTGGGTTCCTGGTGCTGTGAGGCAGCAGTGCTAACCAATGAACCACCATGATCATTCTACATTTCAGTGAAAAAAGTCCCAGCATATCCAGCCTTTCCTTATAACTCAAACCTTCAATACCTGGCAACATCCTGGTAAATCTCTTCTGAGCCCTCTCTAGTTTGATAATACCCTTCCTATTACCTAGACCCCACCTTGAAGCAAAGCCATTCACCTTCCAGTCAAAGAAGGTTCAGTGCATCCATAGCTGACTTTTGGCTTCTCTAATGAGGAGATGCTGAGGACAATTGTTGCTGCCCCATCTCTGCTACATTAGTCCATCAAACAATTATTTGTGCAGCTACAGAAGGGTTGGGTACAGAGTGAAATGCTGACTTACGTTGGCTCACAATAAGTATCAGATTTAGATTTCTCATCCTCGAATTGAAATTTGACCATCACCCCCATACTATCTATAACCTTCTCTAGCCCCATAACTCACTGAGAGATCTATTTTCCTGCTCTCTGGTCTCTCATCCGTATCCAATTTTCATTTGTCCACCATTGCTGTACGTACAGACAAGATATTGAAGGGGCTTGACAGGTTGGACACTGAACAGATGTTTCCTCTTGTAGGAAGACCAGGGAGGAGGGAATATCTTAAAACTTAAAACTGGGTCTCCCATTTAAAACAAAGAAGATTAGAATTTTTTTATCTCAGAGAGTCGTGACAGTGAGGAACTCTCTTGCCCAGAGAGGGGAGGAGGTGGGGTTATTGAGTACTTTTAAGGCTGAAGTAGACAGATTTTTAATCAACAAATGAATCAAAGATGGGGTTGAGGCTACAATCAGGTCAGCCACAAATTTATCAAATGGCAGAGCAGGCTTGAAGGGCTGAATAGCCTTCTCCTGCTTCTAATTGATGTGGTTACATGCTAATATATACCTTTAGGTGCCTGGTCCCCAAGCCCTGGAAGTCCTTCCCTGCACCTTTCCACTACTCTGTCCTCCTTTAAGAAGCTTAACAGCCACTACTTTGGCCAAACCTTTAATCACCTCTCCTAAAATCTCCCATCATTCTATTAGTGCCAACACTTGTGGCTGAATAAATTCCTCCAATGTTTTACTAGGGGTGTTTTACTTGGGGTTTTCTAAATGCAAACTGTCACTTCTAAATGCAACAAAGGATGCCAAATGTTTTCCCTGAAGTATATAGGCCTCCAGTACTTCAATGGGCAAGGCCATCTGGTGTCAGATTTAGGAATGCCACAGTTTCTAACCTGTGTGATGGTGGGCTTGGACAGGAAGGTAAAAGCAAGCAGAATGACAGCAGGGATCACTGCTCTCGCGGGACACTGAATATGTGGAATGGACTGGCTGAGAAATGTCTTCGGAAAATAAATGGATCATCCTTGTTTGAGGGTTACAGAGGTATTAATAGATCAGATATGTTCTGGAAGGAGGTTATAAAGGGTTAGAGAGACTTTAATAGAGTAAATTATCTTCAGTAAGGGAATGAATGACTGATATGAACCTGTATGAACTGTGGAATGAGTTGTGATCTATTGTTCTTTTTTTTTGGTTCACTCAGAGGACATGGTCGTTGCTGGTTGGATTGGCATTTATTGCCCGTCCCTAGGTGCCTTTAGAAAGTTGTTGTGAGCTGCCTTTGTGAACTGTTGCAGTCCACTTTCATAAGGTAGATCCAATAATGCCCTGAGGGAGTGAATTCCAGGATTTTGTTCCAGTGATGGTGAAGGAATACGTTTCCAAGTCTGGATGGCGAGTGGCTCGGAGGGGAACTTGCAGGGGGTGGTGTTCCCATGTATCTGCAGCCCTTGTCCAGATGGAAGTGGTTGTGGGTTTGGAAGGTGAAGGTGAAGCTTTTCTTCTCTTGCACTCATCAGGGAAAATACAGAAATGTCAAATTTGAGATCGCAACAATTTTTACGACAGAAGAAAAGACTGATTAGTAAGTTGACACTAATTGGCTGAAGCATTGCCATGGAGAAAGCAATGGGAAACTATAGGTTCCCCCACGATCCCAATCAGGCCAATCAGAGTCAACCTGCCAAAGAAATCATCCTTTTCTCCTCCTGTACTCTAAAGTGTTCTGAGCTTTCCAAATTTAGCATTTAGCATTCTTGTTTTAGTTTGTAACATGTCAGTAACAGGTCTCTGATTTTAGCAAGGTCCAAGCTCTGCACTACCAAGTAACTGTTTAATTGCCTAATTCTCATTTTGAGCTTTCTTGCATCCTTAGAAGATCTACCCATTAGACCTGAAATCAAACAGATTCTACTCCCGTAATTGATACAAAAACTAACAAGCCATTAGTGAAAATACTTTCACAGTTTGGATTCATTTTCTAATTTGATCATTGAATTATTACAATTTGCAATATGGACTGCAATCAGTGTGGGATTTTTGTTAAAAATCGAAAGAACTGCGGATGCTATAAATCAGAAACAAAAACAGAAATTGCTGGAAAAGCTCAGCAGCTCTGATAGCATCTGTGGAGAGAAATCAGAGTTAACCTTTCAGATGCAGTGACCCCCTCCTCAGAACCGTTTTTTGTTGTTACCTTTTAATTAGACAGTTTATTTTGAAAGAAATAAGATTGGTCAGCATTTATTGCCCATCTGTAGATGCCCTGAGAAGGAGCTGGCAGGTCCTTTTCATGAAGATGACATTTGCACTATGGTAATTGTTCAACCCTAGTCAAGAACCCATGGTATTGGGATAATATATTAGCATGGGTATAGGATTGGCTAACCAACAGAAAACAGAGTTGGGATAAAGTGGACATTTTCAGCAAGGTAACTAATGGAGTGCCACAGAGATAAATGCTGGGACCACAATTATTTACAATATTAACCACTTAAGGGCTTTTGGAGTGGAGCGGCAGTCTCCCCACCTTGGAGCCCAGAAAGCCCAAGGATTCAAGTCCCACCAACTCCAGAGATATGTCATAACATATCTGAACAGGTTATTTAAAACTATCTACATTAATGACTTGGATAGGGAAAGTGAATATACTACAGTCAGATTTAAAGATGACACAAAAATAGATGGAAAGGTGAGTGATGAAGATGACATGGTGAGTTCACAGAGAGACATAGACATGTTAGGTGAATGGGCAAAAACTTGACAAATGTTAAATGATATTGGAGAATGTGAGGTTTTGTACTTTGGTGGTAAGAATAGAGGAGCTGAATATTATTTAAATCGAGAAAGCTGCAGTGTGGAGTGATTTGGGAGTCCTAATGCATGAATCCCAAAAGGTAGCATCTAAGTTCAGCAGGTTATGGGGAAGGCAAATGGGCTTTGGTGTTTATTTCAAAGGGAATAGACGATAAAAACAGTGAGGCCTTGCTAAAAGATACAACGCACTAGTCAGACCACATCCAGAACACTGTGAACAATTTTGGTCCTCTTAGCTAAGGCAAGATATTCTGGCAGTGGAGGCAGTCTAGAGAAGATTCTCTATGTTAATTCTGGGTTTGGAGGGATTTTTTCAATGAGGAGAGGTTGAGTGGATTAGGCTTGTACCTAATGGAATTCAGAAGAATGAGCGGAGAGCTTATTGAAGCATATAGAATTCTTAGGGGACTTGAAATGGAGAGGTTGTCTCCCCTTGCTGGAGAGCCTAGGACCAAAAGGCATAATCTCACAGTGAAGAGGTTAAGACAGAGGTGAGGAGGAATATTTTTTCTCCTGTGGAATTCTTCATCACAGAGGGTTAATGAGGCTGGGTCATTAAATGTATTCAAGGCTGAGACAGACAGGATTTTAATCAGCAAGGGAATCAAGGATTATGGGAAAAGGCAGGAGGTGGGGGTTGAGGATTATCAAATCAGCCATGATTTTATTAAATGGCAGAGCAGACTTGATGGACTGAATGGCCTACTTCTGCTTCTATGACTTATGGTTTTATGGTTTTATGGTAACTAGCATTCATTTCAAAATTACATCAGGAGTTGCAGTCAGACAATTCAAAGTTGCAGCTACTCATCCAGTTCACCAGATGGAGTCAGATTTCTGGGAGAAATCTTCACGTTTTTTGTGTCTTTCACAATCTCAAAATGTCCCAAAGTGCTTTATGACCGATAAAGTAAATTTTAAAATGGAGTCGCTGTTAGATATTTTCTTAAACAACCTTATACACCTCCAGAGAAATTGGCACTTGAACTCAGGCCTCCTAGTCCAGAGATAGGCATACTACCACTACACCATTAGAGCCCTCAGGTAAACAAGGGAAACATGGCTGTCCATTTGTATACACCAAATTGCCACATAGGAGTGATCATGCCCAGATTACCTGTTTTAATGGCATTCACTGAGGGATAACTATTTATCAGGATCTTCTTGCTCTTCTTAAAAATAGTTCAATGGGAAAAAGGGAATTATTTAACATCTCACCTGGAAGACAGGTACCCACAGCACTCCCTCAGTACAGTACTGGAACATCAGCCTGGCTTATACAGTCAAGTTTCTGGTGTGGAACGTTCTGAGTCAGACATGAGAGAACCATTGGGCTGATACCCAAGACTGAATAATATTCATTTCTGCTGAATGTCCATGTTGTTAGGAAGCCAGATTTTTCAAGTGGGATTCTTTAAAATACGCTACTTGTAACAATATATTAATATAGCTTCAAAATTTAGCCATTAAAATTGAACAATTTAACAAACTTACGAATCCAGGTGGGCTGATTTAGGTGACATTTGTCAGGGCTGCAGTGGAAATTTTGTGGCCAAGCTAAGAGACATGATAGCCAAATTTGCTGATGATACAAAACAGGTAGGGAAGTAAGTTGTCAAGAGTGATACAGATAGATTATGTGATTGGGAAAAAACTTGGTAGCTAGAGTCTAATGTTGGATAATGTCAGGGTGCCCACTCTGACAGGAAGAATAGAGAAGCAGCATATTATTTGAATGGACAGAGCAGAACTCAACCATAGAGATCTTGGCCAGTGTTCCTGCAAATCTTCTTTTCTTTTGCACCGACTTCTAAGTGACTTTGGAATCATAACTTAATGCCAGAAATGGTATTGGCATGCTGATCACCATGCCAGACCCTCAGAGTGGCTACAGTCATGCAGCTTAGAGGGAACATTGATCCTGGCAGAGTTAGTACTCAGTCATCATCTAACTGGTGCATTTTCCATGCCAACACTTCCATCAATCACTGCCCACCAGTCAGCACCTTCATTTCAGACAGTACAAATTGTTATTCCCCTTTACATTGGTATTCTTGTGAATGTCCTGATGAGCTCAAGATGAAAAGCTTGGATAAAAGTTATCTCTTTCAGCAAAACTCAACCAAATGTCTACCAAATGACTAAATATAGAATTAGAAATGTCATCTCCCTTTTCTTTTGTTTCCCATTCTTTGTTCTCGTTTAGCCAGGATGTTAGATCTGTGGTATTTCTGCTTCTCTTTTTCTTCCCACTCATGATGCCCCTCTGGTATTACATTTTTACTTGGATACCTGACTACCCCAACTACATGGTGTTTTCAAACTTCAGCCTGTATATCAGCTACTCAACTGTGATTCCTCCACAGGAGAATAGCCATCCTCCAAAATACTGGAGAAAGCTACAGATTGACAAATGCGGTAAAGGCTCTTCACCAAATGGTTTATCCTGGTCCTTCTTCCCATTTGATACAATAACAACATCTTTACCTTCTGCCCAGACTGGTCTTTGGCTCTTCCTCATCCACCAGTGGAGGGAGGGTCATCAGATATTTTTAAGGTAGAGACAGACTTAACTAACAAAGGAGTCAGATGTCGTTGTAAATTAGAGAGAAAAGTTGAGTTGAGGCCACAATCAGATCCTTATTGAATGGAAGTGCACTCAAGGGGCTGAATGGCCTACTCCTGTTTTTAGATAACAAGGTGTGGAGCTGGAGGAACACAGCAGGCCAGGCAGCATCAGAGGAGCAGGAAAGCTGACGTTTCGGGTCAGGACCCTTCTTCAGAAATGGGGGAGGGGAAGAGGGCTCTGAAATAAATAGAGGGGGGGAGGGCCGCGGTGATAGAAGGTGGATAGTGGAGTGGATAGGGTGGGAGAGAAGACAGACAGGACAAGGAGGCGGGGATGAAGCTAGTAAAGGTGAGTGTAGGTAGGAAGTAGGGGTGGGGGTTGGTCAGTGAGGTGGGAGGAGCGGATAGGTGGAAGAGAAGACAGACAGGTCAAGAAGGTGGGGGTTAGAGGGGGTGCTGGTCTTGGGATGAGGTCGGGGTTGGAGAGATTTTGAAGCTAGATGCCACCCGGAAACTGGAGGAACAGCACCTCATATTCTGCCTTGGAACCCTACAACCCAATGGTCTCAATTTGGACTTTAAAACCCTATCATCCCCGCCTCCTTGACCTGTCCTTCTTCTCTCCCACCTATCTGCTCCATTATCCACCTTCTATCACTGCCCCCTCCTCTATTTATTTCAGAGCCCCCTTCCTCTCCCCCATTTCTGAAGAAAGGTCCAGACCCAAAATGTCAGCTTTCCTGTTCCTCTGATGCTGCCTGGCCTGCTGTGTTCATCCAGCTCCACACGTTGCTATCTCCGACTCCAGCATCGGCAGTTCCTACTATCTCTACTCCTGTTTTTGATTTGTACATTTGTAGAACCAGTTCCGAGGACATTAATCTGTCCTTTCTACTCCCTCTGCTTCTCTCTCTCCTTCAGTATATATGTGGACCTAGTCTGTGTTTCTAGCGTCTTCATGTTTTAAGTTCAGGTCCCCATTGACAGCATATGTTCTTTTTAAAACCTCCCATCCACTGAGGTACAGAAACAATCCATCAACACAACACTCTCCCACTGTGGAGCGAACATTAGTGAAAGCAAAACAAACAATGAGAGCTGGGAATTCCTTTGAAGACCAGCGAGCTGCAGTACTGTGTGTACACTGTGGTGAGGAAGATCTGCGAAGATGTGTGACACGGAGGACACATATCTGATGAGGAGGACATTTTGACACACCCAGTAACCAGCGTGGAGAGAGCAAGCATTCTATTTCAATCTGAAAGCTGGCTCTATGTGTGGGTGTCTTTTTAAACAATGCACAATCTGATACATATCAGTAACAACAGAATCTGCCCTGACAAATTTAATGTACAACAGGCTGTGCAAAAATACATTATTAATGTGTAAACAGATAATGGGAAGCTGGTAAGGAATTGCAACCTAGGGTCCTTAATTCACACATTCAATATTGGATCATACCTTTTCTTTTATTCTATATTTTCGCTATTAAACGAACGAAAAATATGTTAACCTTGTCGTTTTGGCAGGTTCTTGCTGGTTCAGTCTCGACCCTCTCTCTCTCTCCTCCTCCATCTCTGTCTCTTTCCCCCTCTCTCTCCCTAAACGAATAAATGCAATGACAACTTACCCGAGCCACTAGACAGGAGCATGAGCCCGAGGAAGCAGGAATGTAGGGGAGAAAGAGCCGGGCTAACGTGAAGTTTCATTGCGAATTAGCCAGGGATGGAGGGCCAAACGAAGGAGCAGGGGAGGAAGTTGCTCCGGCTGGGTAGCTGACAGGACTGAGCGAGCTGTGTTCTGGGCTGGAGCAGGAAGGAGCTCACATTGTGTGGCTTGGGGAGCAGCCGAAAGGGGTCCGGGACCCCTTCGAATCCGTGACAAATGAACGCACCGCAACTGGAGTGGGTTGAGATGTGAACCAGCTCCAAATCAGCAGGGTCTGCAAAATTGGGGCCGCTTTCCTGGAGAGGTGGGGTGGGGAAGCCTTGTTGCTGGGCGCCACAGTGTGCTATTCCTGCACACTTTTATCCCCTTATTTGGGCTTTGAATAAACAGGACATTAACCATTTCAGGTACATTATAAATGCTGCGCCTAAAGGGAAGGAGGAATAAAGGAATGGAAGGATAGATTTGTCATGAAGAGGGATGACAGGAGGCTGGAGTGAAGCTTAAATACTGGCACAGAATAGTTGGGCCGAATGGCAATAACGCAAATACTCTGTAAAATGCTTTCTGAAATTAAAATTATTCAAACTTGACTTGCCTATTTACTTCCTTTCCATTCAGAATGTTTTTTTTAAATTGGTGTTTATTATTTTAATCTAAATCTTAGATTTTAGCTCTTTTACACATTCTAAGATTGATCTCAGTTTCTGTTTGCATCCTTTCTTCTCCACCTTTGCCCCGCCCATTCATCATCCCCTCTCTCTCTTTCTCCCCTCTCCTTCCATACCCTCTCTCATCACCTCCCTACTCCCTTTCTTTCCTCTCCTCCTACTCCCCTTTTGCCATTTCCACATTCATTCTGTCAAAGTCCTCACAATTTAAGAAGAAGACCCAACTGCATCTCCTCTTAACAATCTTTGTCATTGTGGAAAAGATCTTACGTGTCAATAGACATTGAATATCTCAATATTGTGAGATAATTCTTCATAACTAAAATTTCTTGGCACTGGATTTATCCTGGGAACTTATACTACATGTATCCAATATCTAACCTGCTTTAGGTGATCAAAGCTTTAGTACTCTGCACCCTTTTACAAATTTATCACTACCTCCTTTACTGTTTCAGCATGTATCCCATTTATAAAAAAACATAATGTGTTGGCCTTGAAAACATTTACCTACTGCACTGACACCTTCAGTCTTCTTGCATCCCTCTACATACACTTCACTATCTTTCCATTGGCTGCCTTCTCCCTGTTACTCCTCAGAATATTTTACCTTGCACATGAAACTGCATTTGCCTCTTGCTTGCCCAACTCACGAACGTATTTTATTGTCCTTCTTGAAACTCTTCACTTTTTCTATAACTCAGTTGCATGGAATCTAAACCAAATTGCAAATTATCTGCACAACAAGAGGACAAGTGGATCATGGGGTGCACCATCTTCACCCTTTTCTGGTCCACTTGATTTCCTTTTGGCCCACTTTCTATCCATTCTGTTACATCTTCTCCTGTAACAGAGTCTGGAATTTTTGCAACAAGACTCCTGAGAGAGAGTATTAAAAGACATCTGAAAAATATCAGCCTGGAATCCCTTTACCTAGCCAATCAGTCACTACTTCATAAAAATCTATAAAATTTGGCAAACATGACTTGCTTTTAATAAATCCACTTTCAGTTAACCGATCCGTTTCTAGATGCTCATTACTTTGTTCTCAAAAATTACTTTCATAGAATCGAATTTGGACTGACATTAGGTTGAATAGTCTGCAGTTATCTGGTTCATCTGTGTGTGAACAAGAATGTTCCCTTCATTACCCTCCATTCTCACCTCACAATTCACAATGTTTTACAACTATGGCCCTTCTTCAGTTTCTTTCAACTATCTAAGGTGTATATATACAGTGATTTATCAACTGTGAGTGGGCTAATTGCTTTCAGAGTGTCTTCCTAATGTTCAGTTTTTTTAAAATCCACTCATAGGAGGGTCCCAACACCTGGAGGTCTGCCACACATAGAATCCATTGAGAGAGTTGCTGCTCGGTCCAGGATACTCCTGAAAGGACTGGTCTTGATGATTAGAGTTATGTATGCTCCTCTCTCCCAGGCTTTGGAGCAGGGAGGTGGTAAATGTTAGTGGATGTGGTACCAAACATTTCAGCCTCTGAGCCAAGGAGTTATGGGGCTCAGGCTGGGGGCCCATGGACTTCAAAACAAAATGTAGTCTAACATTCCTAGTGCAGTGCCCCAAGGGAGCACCGCAATTTTGGAAGTGCCATCTTTAGATTGAGACCTAAGATAAAGGCTGTGTCTATCCTCTCCAGTGAGCGTAGAAGATCATGTGGCATTAAATTGTAGAAAATCACAGCAGTTCCTCCTATGCCCTAAGATCAAGCAACATCGTAAAAACAGATTATCTGGGTCATTATCACATTGCTCTTTATGGGATCTTGCTGTGCACAGATTAGCTGCATCACCAAAGTGACTACACTTCAGAAGAACTTCATTGCCTGTAAAGCATTCTGGGATGCTCTGAGACTGAGGAGAGATGTTGTACAAATGCAAATGTTTTCTGTGCAACTCCATTATTCCAACAAAAGGCCCTCCACTCAAAAGTTTAACTTGGTTTCCCTTCCCATTCAGAATGCCAAAGCTGCTGAGCATTTCCAGAGTTTTCTGTTTCTGTGACCCAATGTAATTACTTCCTCTTTGAAGTTCTGAACACATAAGGCTTCAAAACTGCACAGTGAAACTGTGTTTAATGGGCACACTCTTTGTGAGTAAACTGCTTTGTTGATAAAGAGGATATTTTTCTTACAGAGGGAGTCAATCTGTGGAATTCTTTACTGCAGAGGGACGTCAAGGCTGAGCTGTTAAGTACATTCAAGGCTGAGAGATATTTTTAATCAGTAAAGGAAATCAATGTTTTGAGGGAAAAGTCTGGGAAGTGGAGTTGAGGATTATTAGATCTCAATGAATGACACACTTCTGCTCTTACATCTTATGGTCGTATGGTAATTTGTATTCATTACAGACTTACATCAGGAATTGCAGTCAGATCATTCAAACTTGTAGCTACTCATACAGTTCAGTAGATGGAGAGAGTATTAGCTTCTGGGAGAAGTTTGCAGTACAATGATGTCTTTCACAACCTCCTACATCTTGTGGTCTTATGATTTGTTGACAGGATCTCAATGGAACAGCGTTCAGATGATCAGATGTCACTGCGGAGCTCTTGTGGTGTAGTACCCTGCCCTGGAACCAGCATCTCTGGGTTCAAGTCTCACTTCAGGACCTGATGGTCAAGGAAGACACATTCACAGCATGGTCAAAGGGTTGACCATCAACATGCCAATCCTTCCACCACATACCAGTGGTAAGAGTGAGAGAAATTCCAGGAAAGTAAGTTGGAGCCTCTACCATCACTATTATAGCCTGAAGCTCCACCATGCATGGAGCTGTGCACATTCTCAGTAACTTCCCAGACACCTGGGATGAGCATCCAGATGGCTGTTGTGGATCTGGTCAATACCCAGAGCAGGAGCTTTAACCCCTGTTCTGGCTCTAGTAGATTCAGGGGTTGGTTCCTTGCCCTACCCTGGTGGAGATCATGACACTGTTGGAGTGGGGGAATTGGGCAGAGAAGAAGAAGAAGGAAGTGTCTCTGAGATACTTTTGAGTTATGAGAAATAAGATGACTCGTTTTGCTCTTTGTCCCCCAAATTTTAAACAAAATCAGAACAAGTTTGACACAGGTCTTTTCACTGAAATGGTATTTCCTTAATATCATAATCCAGATAGAGCATTTATTAATACAATTTTTTTTTGACAGGTATTGACATATAACACTTTTATAATTGGATCCAGAAGTTGTGTTGTGCTTTTTAATGCGCTCAGATGGAATCATTTTGTCGAGAACAACTGGAAGTTCAGGAACCAGTCTTGCAGAAGGAATTTGAGTCACTCCATGTTGTTTTTCTCTATTCTTTCATGTGATGTCAGTCTCACTGGCAAGGCCAGCATTTTTGCTCATCCCTAATTGGCCTTGAACTGAGTGGCATGCTCAGCCATTTCAGAGGGTAGTTAAGAGTCAACCACATTGCTGTAGGTCTAGAATCACAAGTAGACCAGACAAGGTAAGGATGGCAGATTTCCTTCCCTAAAGAACATCAGTGAACTGGATGGGGTTTTACAACAATTGATGATAATTTCCTGGTCACAATTACTGAGACTGGCTTTATATACCAGAGTTTATTAACCAAATGTAAATTCTACTAGATGCTGTGGTGGGACTTCATCCACCAATCCCCAAAAATTTTATCCTGGGCCACAGAATTAATAGCCCAGTGACATTACCCATTATCCACCATCTTCATCAAACCAGAACAATCTGACTTAGTCTGGAAGAATTGTGTTTGTCTTTGCTGTTAACAAGATAATGAATACAGCCTCAAAAATTCCAATGATCGACCTGAAAATCCAAAGGCAAAACCGCATGGGAATGTTCTCCAGGTATGGGAGCATTGGCTACAATAGGTTTCGGAAGATCGTTGGGTGTCTTTGATTGTAAGATTGAGCGCTGGAGACAGAACAGAGACAAGAAAATGTTAGGTACAAAATATGCAGCAATCATTTACAAATAGCAGGCTAATTTTCTGAGCGTTCCCAAATGGTTCACCCAGGAACTGTCTCCACAAACCCATAAGACCATAAGACACGGGAGCAAAAATTAGGCCATCCAGCCCATCAAGTCTGCTCCGCCATTCAATCATGGCTGATAAGTATCTCAGCCCATTTTTCTCCCACCTCCTCCCCATAACCTTAGATAGGTTCCTGATTGTTAGGGGTATCAACCTCTGTCTTAAATGTACTCAATGACCTGACCTCCACAGCCTTCTGTGGCAGTAAATTCCATAGGTTCATCATTCTCTGGCTGAAGAAGTTTCTCCTTAAAGCCATTCTAAAATGTCTTCCTCTTAATTCTAAGGCTGTGCCCTTGGGTCACAAACTCCAAAAATATACAATAAATGAATTTTGAATTGCTAGAGATGCCAATGGTTTTAGGTTGGGAATCCCAGATCTGAGGCAGTGTACTATTATGTGAGAAGATACAGAGGTGAGCAACAATAATAGCTCCTTTTGTTTGGAATCTATGCTTTACCAATGATGGTGAATTTGGAGGTAAGAAAGGAAAAAAAAACTCCCATATAATGTTTGAGATTGTGAGTAAGACCAACCATACTGAACTGGACAAATTGTTCACTCTGTCGCATGACTCAAATCCGAACATACTCAAGTGAAAAGTGAGGGACTGAAGAATAAGCAGAAAAATCTTTTAGAAGTGAATTAAATTGAAGCACATGTTGCCAGACTAGCCAAACGGATCAGAAAGCAATCAACCATTCAACTTAAGTTGTACTTCTCAAGAAAGAAAGGTGTTGGGGAATTTGGTGAGGTGATGGTAGCATGGAGGGAGTGATTTGATGAGTAGATGGGATTGAGAGGAATGGTGGGAATATAAATAAGAATGAGGGATATGGTAGGAAAATGAATGAGTGGGATTTAGAGATACAGTAGGAAGGTCAGTGGGTGGGATTGAGGGATACAGTGGGAAGGTTGAGTGGGTGGGATTGAGGGATACAGTGGGAAGGTCAGTGAATGAGATTGAGAGATACAGTGGGAAGGTCAGTGGGTGCGATTGAGGGATACAGTGGGAAGGTTGAATGGGTGGGATTGAGGGAGAAGAAGTGGGAAGGTTGAGTGGGTGGGCTTGAGGGAGAAGAAGTGGGAAGGTTGAGTGGGTGGGATCAAGGGATACAGTAGGAAGATGAGTGTATGGGATTGAGGGATGGGATGGAGAGATACGTTGGGAAGGTTGAATGGATGGGATTGAGGGATACAGTGGGAAGGTAAGTGGGTGGGATTGAGGGATACAGTGGGAAGGTGAGTGGGTGGGATTGAGATCACTGAGAGAGTGATGAGTCTGTTGGCCACCTTCTCTTACTGGAGCATCTTTACACAATTTGTGTACCCAATGGTTGATAGTACTCAAAAAAAAATACAACTTGGATAAGCACACGAGATGCCATAAAATGCTTGAAGCTATAGACCATTACATTGAGGATTGGATTAGACTGAATTGTTCCTCATTGACTAATGCAGAAAAAGATGGTCCAAATGACTTCCTCTTGAGCTGTAAAACCTATTATGTTTCTCTAATTCACCACTGATTATGGATATCAGTTAGTCACGCAGGCAATGTCATGTCCTGACCTCATTCTCCCAACAATATTACCATTGTTACATAAGTTTCCTCTTCACCGTTCTTTGAGTCCTTATTTTTCATTTCCTCCATGGCTTTATTTTGTCTCTCGATCTGGACTGGGTTTCGGTTGGTCACAGTGACGTAGCGCACTATTTCCTGATGGTTAGTGAACATATTTGTTTAATCAGCTGGAACTGCATCTTCATGTCACCTTCACTTTCTAATTTAAGTCCATCCCCTACTCCTGCAAAACCCTCTTGTGTTTCTGCAATGCTGCACGGGTCAAGGTAGTGTGTGGGTGGTAACTGCCTGGGCCATGTCCCACAATTGATCTGCTGATTCCAGCTGTGGCAGAATTAGAAAATTGACTCTCTCACTGTTGGAGAAACATCCTCTCCCATTCCTGCTCCAATATGACCACATTGAATAGCAGAGCAGGCTCAAAGGGCTGAATGGCCTACTCCTGCTCCTATTTTCTATGTTTGTTCACAGGGTTAGCCCTGGGACAGAAGCTGAACGAAGCCTGCAGATATAAAAATGATGTTTAGCATGTCCCCCAATGTGCCTATCATAATAGGCATATCATGTTGGGTCACATTACTGCACTGTTAATCTAGATTAATGCACTGGAGAACTGAGTTTAAAACCCATCATAGCAAATAATTCAAGTAACTTAATATATTTGGAATAAATAGATATTTGGCAGTAATGATGACCGTGAAGCTACCAGATTGTGGCAAAGAGCCATCTGGTTACTTAATGGACCTTAAAAGTGGATATTGCCATCCTGACTCAATCTGGCCTCCATGTGACTCCAGACCCACAGTAATGTGGTTGACTCTCAGCTGCCCTCTGAAACAGCCATTCTGTTGATCAAACTGCTACAGAGAAGAAGCAATGTGGGTGAAACTACACCATATAGTTCAGGAAGGCAGCTGGCCACCATCTTGATGGACAATAAGCATTGACATCGCCAATCATGAATGGATTAAGAGTGAAAGCTCTCTCCATCCCTCTCCACTAAAAGCCATGCCATTTCCTGGGAGAAGCAAGAAGCCAGATTGAAAAACCTAAGCTGCACTGGGGAGGAATATTTGGGAGATTCTGTTTCCACCCTCCTACACCATGAATTCCTTGAAATACATGTACTTTGTAAGAGGTTACATCAGTCTGAGCCACACAGATTCAGTTCCTACTTGAAAGAATTCAGAAAATGGGTGCCAACCCATGAGCCACCATCTTGATCTAGAGGCTCACTGTACCCTGGTAAAAGGACCAGCCCATAACATCTAACTTCAGCCCGGCCTCACACAACAAAAAAATTGTGAGTCCTGGTTCTCCCTAATCCACGTAATTGGATCAAACTGTCAACTAGGACACAAGCCATTCCCCCCGCCCCATTACCATATACAACCTCAATCAGATCATTGGGTAAGGGAATCAAAGGAAAAGGCAGGAAAGTGGATTTGAGGATTATCAGATCAGCCATGATCTCATCGAATGGCGGAGTAGACTCAATGGGCTGAATGGCCTATTTCAGCTCTTGCAACTTCTGATCATTCATCCTTGTATCTATGCTGGGAAAGTAAGACTTCAGTAAATGCTGCACTAACTGTGAAGAATCCCTGGATGAACTAAGGTGGCTCAGTGGTTAGCAATGCTGCTTCACAGTGCTAGGGACCTGGGTTTGATTCCACCCTCAGGTGACAGTATGTGTGGAGTTTGCACATTCTCCCTGTGTCTGTGTGGGTTTCCTCTAGGTGTTCTGGTTCCTTCCCACAGTCCGAAGATGTGCAGGTTAGGTGAATTGCCATAGAAAATGCAGGGTTTAGGGGGTTAGGTAGGAGAGTAGGTCTGGGTGGGATACTCTTCAGGGGTTTGGTGTGGACTCAATGGGCTGAATGGCTTGCTTCTACACTGGAGGGATTCTATGATCACTGAATCTGTGTTGACTGTAGTTAACATGTTTCAGTGACTGAGAAAATAAGTGGATATTCAATATTCTGGATTGTTAAAAGTTTACACTAAAATCTGTACATTAAAGTGCGCCTTACCTCTGAGTCTTCAAGCCCTCCTGGATATCTCCTGCTTATTGATGCAGAGAATAGGGGAGAAAGTTAAAGATTATTCATTGTGTGAAAAGGAAGATGACAGTTCAACTCATTTAAATTCTTGCGCCTTGATATACGTACCTTTGACTTCTTATTGACCATTTCTTCCATGTGCTTCCAAGGATAAGTGCAACAAAGAAAATGATAACACCTGCTGCTGTTGTATATATGATTATATTCTTTGGAACTGCTTCCACTAACATGGATGGTCTTAAGCTCCGTGTACGTTTGGTGTCTGAAGGAAATAGAAATGTTCAGATAAATTTAAATGTAAAATCTCTGCCTCGTTGCCCAAAGAGGCATTGATATCACAAAGTTAACAAGTCAGTTGTGTTTCAGGAGAATCTCACCAATAACTGTCAATTGATTCAAGCCCTGATCCTGGATTTAAATGAGGAAGCTAGACAAACACATCAGTGTAGTACACTCAGAGGTGTGGATGGGATGCTAAACCTCACTGTTTTGTTGAATCTGCCAATGTCTTACTGAAAGCAACTCAACATTTCCATGACCAAGATCTAATCATCAACTAACACTGGATTAATCGGTTGTGATAAATTCGTCATTCTTTGTGGTATTTTGTGTGCTAAATGTTGGCCATTTTTATCCACATTACATCAGTGACTCTACTGAAAGTTATCCACCACTTGGTGAGCATTTTGGGATGTATAAAGGACAAACAACAGTGGCACAAGTGCAGGTTCTTTCTTTTTTTCATTTAATTTTCTGAATATTTAGCAGTCCCACCAATACAGATTTAGTGATTGCTCTCTCTTTATGGAAAGTTCCATCCATTAGCTGTGTGTGTCAGAATATGGGGAACGCTCTGCTTAATTTTGCATCCATTAACTTAATTCATGAGGCTATTGTGAACAGGCGGCCACGTAGACAGGTTTTACATAATTGCCCACTCACGTTGTACTATCTCACAACATCGAGATAAACTTTACATAAAACACATATGACGTAAACCCTTTCAATTAATTCCCAGAGGATTGAATTTCAAATGATCAGACTCATTCCCATTCACAATCAATACATACAATTCCAACAGACAAAATCCCTTCACATTCAATTCCAAATCCACCCCTAATCCACTCTCTCACCATTCCCAATTTATGGAAGTACATCATCTTAGTTCTTAGACCATAAGACATTGGAGCAGATGTAGGCCATTCAGCCCATCAAGTTATCTCCACATTCAATGAGATCATGGCTGATCCGATAATCCTCAACTCCGCTTTCCTGCATTTTCTCCTTAACCCTTAATTCCCGTACTGATTTAAAATTGAACTATCTCAAACTTATATGTATTTAATAGCACAACCTGTACAACCACAGATTCACCATCCTCTGAGAAAAAAATCCTTTTATCTCACTCTTAAATGGATGACCTCTTGCTCTGACATTATGCCCTTTGTTCCTAGATTCACCCACAACGTAAACAACATCCCTGCATCTTACCCATCTGGTTCACTAATGTCCTTTAGGGAAGGAAACTGCCATCCTTACCTGGTCTGGCCTACATGTGATTCCAGACCCACAGCAATGTGGTTGACTCTGAACTGCCCTCTGGGCAATTAGGGATGGGCAATAAATGTTGCCGGGCCAGTGACACACTCATCCCGTGAATGAATAAAGAAAAAATTTCTGCGCTGTGGTTCTTTGTTGGAAAGGTAATTCAGATAGATGTTGTGGATATTTTTAAAGCCAGTCTTTCTTTTCCACCCCCTCCCCTTTTTATAGAATCAAGTGCAGCGGGAGATAAAATATGCTTTGAAGTCAATGCCATGGATGAGCATTCCAACAGTGGCGTTATTCTTTGCAGAGGTCAGAGGCTACAGCAAATTGTACGACAATATCGAGGATTCCCATTATGGTAAATGTTGTTAACAAAACAGGGAAATGGGAATTCCACATGGGGAAGTGGATTTTGGCCAAAATTTTACTTGATTCCCTCACACTGGGCAGCGAGCTGAACTTTGCATTGTTCTTGAAACCTGAGACCAGGTGACATGGAGGAGCAAGAGTAAGTCATTTTAACCCCTCACATCTGCTCTGTCTTTGTAGTCCATAGCCATAAAAAAACCCTGTCAAGCCTTTTAAAAATTCTATATTTCAATAAAGTCTCCCTTCATTTTTCTAAACTCCAATGAGTACAAGCCCAACCAACCCAATCTCTCCTCAAAAGAAAATCTCTCCATGCCCAGGATCAGCCAAATGAACCTTCTCCGGACTGCCTCCAATGCCAGTATATCTTTCCTTAGATAAGGGGCCCAAAACTGTTACAGTATTCCAGCTGTGTTCTGACTTACCTTTGCACAATACTGTTAGATCAATTCTGCTTCTATAGATGCTGCTGGATGACCTTGGGATCCGCATATCACAAGTGAAGGAACCTCTGTCACTGCATTCCACTTCAGATATGAGAATGGAGCCATTGCCTTGTCCAATATCACCCATCCACTGCAGTCTCGGGGAGAATACACTGTCCTGCACAATCACACTGAGGTTTTGGTAGTGAAAGAAAATCTGTGTCGGAATCGACAAAGAAATTAACTAAAGATTAAGCATAGCATTAGATAGAGCAAAACACCCTTTACATACTCCCCGTCAAACACTCCCAGGCCAGGGACAGTACAGGGTTAGATACAGAGTAAAGCTGCCTCTACACCGTCCCCATCAAACACTCCCAGGCCAGGTACAGTAAGGGGTTTGTTCAGAGTAAAGCTTTCTCTACACTGTCCTTATCAAACTCTCCCAGGACAGGGATGGCACAAGGTAAGATACAGAGTAAAGCTCCTTCTGCACTGTCCCCATCAAACACTCTCAGGCCAGGCACATCACTCATTGGATCTACAATTAAACTAATTGATCTCATTGAAACTAAATTGAAACTGAACTCTAAAGAAGTGCAGATTAGTGACAAGGTTCCAACACCAGTCACTTCACAATTTCCCCTCAGCTGGAGAACAGCACAGTTCATTGTACAGTCCTTGGTTAACTGTTCTCCGGTGCATTCAATGTGAAAACATCTCTAACAAACATATTCCATATGCTAACCAACCAACACTCTCTTGTTGGCCATTATTAATTGTTGTAGCCTTTGAGATTTGGTACTCTTGTGATTCTATCCTGATTTTAGCACAAGACAAGAAACTTTGATAAAATGCAATACACAGCCCATTATATTAATGATGTCAGGGATGGTTTCTATGGAAGTGGAACGATGTCTGCAAAATGGGCTGAGAAATCAAACCTCACCTGCAGAAACCTGCTTCAATTACGGGATAAAATAAGTTAGGCCAATCAAGTTCACTAACTAAAGTGTGTCAATGATAGTGGGCTGAGGCAACATGAACTGACAGAGAATTCTGTTATGGGTTGTATCACTGCATAATCTCTGATTGATGGTAGTGGTTTTGTTACTCTTAGGATCATAGAATCCCTCCACTCCGCCCATCAAGTCCACACTGACTCCCCGAACAGCACCTCATCCAGACCCACCCCAGTAACTCCCATAGCTAATCCACTTAACCTGTACAGTATAGGACAATTTAGCATGGCCAATCCACCTAATCTGAACATCTTTGGAATGTGGGAGGAAAACAGCGCACCCGGAGGAAACTCACACAGACACGGGGAGAATGGGCAAACTCCACTCAGAGACAGTCACCCGAGGGTGGGATTGAACCCGGGTCCTTGGCACTGTGATGCAGCAGTGCTAACCACTGAGCTACCATACCGCCCACTTCTCTGGTCTTGCCTGGTCATCCAGCACATTACTATCGAGGAACAGTTCTGAGGAAGGGTCACCGGACCCGAAATGTTAACTCTGTTTTTTCCTTCACAGATGCTGCCAGACCTGCTGAGCTTTTCCAGCAACTTCTGTTTTTGTTCCTGATTTACAGCATCCACAGTTCTTTTGGTTTTAATTACTATCAGAAGTTGGTTCGCTGGTTTGTGATGCAGAATGATACCAACAGCATGGGTTCGATTCCTGTATTGGCTGGGGTTACCATGAAGGAATCTCCTCCACAATCTCTTCCACTTGTCGTAGGTACAGTGATCCTCACGTCAAACCACCACCAGCTGTGTGTCTCTCTAATGAAAGAGTGGGGCTACAGTGGCTTTACTTTTACTGTTAATTCAGTTATAGCTGTTCACAGTAAATCTGAAAGAGTGTAAACACTCTGTCTGTAACTTACTGAAACTATTGTGAACTCTGTGTTGCTGAAATGCTGTGATGTGACAGTGAATGAACATCGGTATAGTCTTTTTGAGAGGGAACATAATTAGAGCAGTCACCCACTGATTTATGCTCATTTAGAATGTGCTTTGGTGCACAGTTTCTGCAGATTCTGTGTAAAATTTCCCAGGGGTTGCTGAAAGCTCTGGATGACAACATCGCTGCCCTAAATGGTAACAGCTGTTGCCACATTTGATTGAAAGCCAAGTTATAAACCATGTCGGTAAAATGCAGCCACTGAGATCGACAGAGAGCTCTGGAACACATCACTCACCAAGACCTCCTCGGTATCACTGTCAGGGCTGTACAACCATTCCAATTTGATGTTGTGCTGTTGAACGTCAGTTTGGTATTCGAGTTTGCAGTCCAAACGTAACTCCATTCCCTCCTCTACAACCAAGGATTTCGGGGTAGAGATACCAGTCGCTAACGTGGAGCAGATACCTGAAGGACAGAAACCAACATCCAATACCCATTGATGGGTAGAAGCCTCAGTACCTGGGCTGACAGGCAGTGGATTGATTCCCACTGTTGGTGACGTTACACTAGCTATTCTTTAGGCTGTACATAAACTACACGGACACCTTTGAGTCATAGAGTCATACAGCACAGAAACAGACCCTTTGGTCCAACTCATCCATCCCGACCAGACATCCTAATCTGAGCTGGTCCTTTTTGCCAGCATTTGGCCTGTAATCATGTACCCATTCAGATACCTTTTAAATGTTATAATTGTACCCGCCTCCACACTTCCCCGGCAGCTCATTCCATACATGCACCAATCTCTGCACAAAAATATTACACTTCACGTCCTTTTTAAATCTTTCCCCTCTCACCTTAAACCTAGTTGAGTGGATTCCAGACCATAAATCTCTCCTGGGTATCTGTTATTCTATGTATAAACCATGAAAACTCCACAATTAGATTCAAGGCTGTAAATCTCTCTTGGGTACAAACCCCTGAATCCTGTGATTAGATTCCAGACTATCACTCTCTGCTGCATATCTGTCATTCAATGTATAAACCACACAACCTTCTTGATTAGATTCCAGTCTCTAACATGCTCCCAGGTATATACTGTCCCCAATGTAAACTGTCTAGACCCTGCAAATACATTCCAGCCTGTATGACACAAATTCTAGCATCTGTTTCTGAGTACAAACCCTAACAGTTATTAGCCACGAATATATTCATTAGCATTAATTACAGCCAAGGAGGTGATAACTATGAGGCTCAGTAACCACACACTTGCACAATATATGACAAAGAGCAGTGGTCACGAATCTGCTCCCTGGAAACATGACTGCAGACATCCATTGGTCTGTAAATCAACCACTAATCACTGTCTTTAACTTTTCTAACAAGTCTATGGTCTTGCCCTTTATCAAACAGCATTTCCAATGCCACCCTCTCATCAATCCTTCAACTTACGTTGTCAAAGAATTCAGTCAAACTCATGACTTACCTTGGCTGGTGTTTATTTATTATTTTAATAAATGAAAGCGAGTTGATGTTGTCCCTGCCAGCAATATTTATTTTAAAAAGACCCCGCAGACCTTCCTGCACAGATTAAGAGAAGTTTGCATAAAAGAATCCAAGTTGCAAAACCTGAGCCAAAGCCACAAAGCTACCCGATTTACTATACTGTATGAGATATGGAAATCTTGTCAAGGCAGAGCCCATCTTTAGTACCACAGGCCAGAATAATTGAGCTTCATTTAGGGTTAAATTGCTTCACGGTATTAAAACTATCGCGAATTGAAGTCACCTGGCTGCAAAAAGGGAAACTGCGGGTTGGGAAATGATTGCCAGGCAAGGTGGTGAATCTGCAGGCCTGGCTTCCTCTTTCCATCAAAATTAATGCTCTCCTGTGCAGCAAAGCAACTGCGTCGGACATTTCAATGATGCTCTTTCAGTGTGAGTCTCAGCAAAGAGAGAGCTGGGATCATATCTATCAGCGTCTCTACAGAACTTGGACAGATTGTACAAAGGATACGATTTGTGGAACTCAGCAAAAATCTTAAACACCTTGCATCCAAGCCATGATATCTTTGTCTCATTAGAGTTTAGGAGAGAAAGCTGTCCTATGAGAAGTGGAATGGGTTTGTAGTCTGTGCAGTTTAGAAGAAGGAGGTGATGCCATTGAAATATAAATTTAGATGAGACTTTCCTGCCTAAAAGTAACAGGAAAGGTGGTGGATGGGCGATTACTGCGATGAGTTGATGCCAAGAAGCTACCTGCCCCTACCCCCCAATATTTTGGGGGTAATTTCATGGGCAACCTTTCTGACCCCGACCAATTGAGGCCTTTAAAGCGTTAATTAATGGCATCTTTAAGGGCCTCAAACTGCCCAATCAACTTTGTCTCAACAGGAGAGAAAAATGGCAATCTTCTCACTTGTTACAATGAGGTAGATCACCAGCTGCACTTGGGGGTGGCGGGTGAGGGGGTGGGGAGGTGGTGGGAGGGGGTCGTGGGATTGGGGGGGTGGGGGGACAGGCAATCAAGACATAAATGAGGGTCAAAGGGTTACAGCTCAAAGCCATTAATGGTCCCAGTCCTTTGTGCTGCTGGTCGGCCAGACAGGCAGAGACTTAACTGGGCAAGACATCACTGGAGATGGTGGGGGTGGGGGGATGGGTATCTCTCAATCCTGGAGGTACTCGCTCTCACAGTTGGTATTAAAAAATGGAAGGTTCTGGCCATAACATTCTTAGGGACAAGGCGGTTGCTATAGGGAGTTGCTGAGAGACTGCTTTCCTGTTAGCTGGAGAATCTAGTTGAGGGTAGGGCAAAGGCCATTTAGCCACTGAGCTGAGGAGAAATGCCTCAAGTCAAAAGGAATATGGATCCTTGGAATTCTCTACCCCAGAGAGCCGTGGAGGCTATGTTCAGGATTAGGATGAATAGAGTTTTGGGTACTGAGGCAACCAAGGAATATGAGGTTAGAGTTAGAAAGTGGAATTGAGATAAAAGATAAAATCTCATTGAATGGAGGAACAAGTTCAATGGGCTGAATGGCCAATTCCTGCTCCAATTTCTTATTGTCTTGTATATGAGGTGACTCAGTAGAGGTGTTTAAAGTTATGAATGGAACAAACAGCGTAGGCAGAAACAGAGGGTCTTTTTCTAACGTAATTTCACTGGTGGAAATTCCAGAGAATGGGAAGGAATGTCCAACATTGTTTGTTGACTTTAATGAAGAGTAAACTCAGGCATATCTAAAATCAGCATTGATCCCAATGCCTTTAATTTCCCTATGGTGGGTCCTAATCGCCCCCAGAGTGTTTCCAGTGATTGAGGGGTCTTGAATGAAAAGATATCAATGTGAGATTAAATGAAAGAGATTTAGAAAAAGACAGCAGGCAAAGTATACTCTGTTATTCGAGGCAGTTGTGACAGTGTAAATTTCACTAACAAAAATAACAATTGAAACAAAGTCTGTTTATATTTAAAAATATAAATACTGGAGGACTGGAGGATAGGGGGCTAATGTATAGGGGAATAGGACATGGAACAGTGGGTAACAATGTTACCTTAGTATGGCTACAAGTTGTGGGTTCAAGTCCCACTCACGATTTGAACACAAATGTTGTGGCTGACATTTCGGTGCAGTATGAGGGAGTGCCGCAATGTAGGAGGTGCTGTCTTTCAGATGATTTGTTAAAATGAGGCCCCAGTGGACCTGGAAGATTCCAAAGAAGAGTAGAGGAGCTCTTCTTATTGTCATGGTCAATATTTTATCCCTCAACCGACGTCAATAAAAAGATTGTTATCGAATTGCTCAGAGATAGTAAGAACTGCCAATGCTGGAGTCAGAGATAACACAGTGTGGAGCTGGAAGAACACAGCAAGACAGGCAGCATTGGGTTTTGGGTCGAGACCCTTCTTCAGAAATGAGGAAGAAGTCTGAAAAAGGGTCCCGACTCGAAACATCAGCTTTCTTGCTCCTCTGATACTGCCTGGCCTGCTGTGTTGCTCCAGCTCCACACTGTGTTATCAAATTGCTGTTTGTGGGAGATTGCTGTGTGTAAATTGATTTCAGTGTTTCCAATTTGACAACATCAGCTATGCTTAAAAATATTTCTTTGGTTGCAGAGCATCTGGGATGTTCTCAGGTCATGAAAACTGCTACAGAAATATAAGTTCTTTTACCTCTGTGCCTCCTTTTGTCAATACTGACCCTTTAAAACTGGGTCTTCCTGGATTTATGAGGTTCCATATCACACTTAGCTAGGTCTTCCCACCTTCCCATTCATCTCTGTCTTCAAAACCTAACAGTACCCTCAACAAAAACAGAAATTTCCAGAGAAACTCCGTAGGTCTGGCAACATCTGTGGAGAAAGAAACAGTTAATGTTTCAAGTTCAGAACCAGTTAACTGTACTTTCTCTCCACAGATACCACCAGACCTGTTGAATTTCTGTTTTTATTTCAGGTTTCCAAAATCCAAGGTGCTTTGTTTTATTTTAGTGCACTGGACATCCATTTCTGCTTTCAGGTATGAAAATGGATCACCAATTCAGCCCAATCTGAGCTGCTGGTCCCACTGTTCAACTCATTGAGCCCATTCTTATAAAGATTCTATGCAGCTAAATGGACCGATGACGACTATTGGGTGGGGGTTTGGTGTTTAGAGGTGAGTGAACCATATATCAAAACCTCCAAGAATGTAACGAACCACAGTCAGCAATCCCAGCCCCAATTACAGCTGTGAATCAAAACCCTCTGCCTAATTCAGGCCATTTTTCCATCAGTTTTTCCAATAAAGAAACCACTTACCACAGAATATGAGAGATGACAGGAGCAAGAGGAGATCCATTTCACTGTTCCTCACCTATGGAGAGAAAGTTAATCAGTGAAATAACAACCTGCATTTCCAAGGCTCCTTCGATATCGTAAACCATCCCTAGGTAATCTGCAGGGACGCTATCAAACAAAAATTGACTCTCAAACAAAATTTAACTCACATTTGACATAAATAAATATCGTGACAGCCAAACAGAACCTTAGTCATAGAGGTACGCTTTAAATAGTGCCTGACAAGAGGAAGTGAAGAGGGAATTTCAGAGTTCGGGTATGGCTGCCAATAGTGAAACAAAGAAAATAAAAGCTGCGCAAGACGCCAGAATTGGAGGAACACAGAGATTTCAGACGATTGTGGGGCTGGAGAGGTTTAAACAGATAAGGAGGAGGTGAGGCCATAGAGGAATTTGAAATCAAAGATGAGAACCTTGAAGTGGTAGCACTGCCAGGTTCAAAATAGGTCTGTGAGCAAAGGGAGCGATGTGATGGTGGACCAGGACTTGGAACAAGCAGAGAACTGGGCAGCAGAAATTGAAATGAACAGTTTATAGAGGGTGGAAAAGACAGCAAAAGTATAAAGACCAGAGATAGAGTTGTCAAATAGTAATTGTGGCTAATCATCAGTCCAATGTAGAATGATGTCCATTGACAGATTAGTTCTTTTTTCAGGCTGAACATTTTGGTCCCTATGGAGATGTCAATTACTGGGCCTAGAGTTTCCTTGAACTCATCCAGACCAGGTTCCTTTCTGAATCCCTGTGAGTGCTGCTAGACAGGGAATGATTGCAGGGTCAAGGGTTGGAGAGCATTGGCTTGCAATATCTCCCAAAGTCAAATAGCTTCTGACACATCATTGCAGGCTGAAATGTGAAAAATAATTATTAATGAGGCTGTGGGTAAGAGACAACTATGAAGTGAGTCAGCAACTTCAGGACAGGAGGGAGACCCCTTATCCCAGTGAGAGTCAGCACCTTCAGGAGAGGAGAGAGACCCCGTACCCCAGTGAGAGTTAGCACCTTCAGGAGAGGAAGAAGGAAATTGAGGCACAGACAGTGATGTTCCAGAGTGAAAGAGAGTGGAGGCAGCTATGTTCCATCTCGTGAGACCTTCACAAACTAAATGAAAGAAATCTTTGAATACATTGAATCGGTTAATTAATTGCAAAATGCAGCAGTGGATGAGAATGTATTGATCTGTTTTGATTATTTTCCTATAACCAACTCTATAGTTCACAGATCATTAAACCAGACTACACAGGAGTTGGTTATTTTGTCTTCAAGCCTGCTCCATTATTAAACACAATCATGGCTGATCTTGCCCCTCAACTCCATATTCCCAGTCTATTCCCATTTCCCTTCATTCCATCAACATCCAAAAATCTATCAACCTCTGTCTCGAATACAGTCAAATAACATAGAACCTACAACCCACAGATAGATACACCAACATCCATTAACAGCACCATAAAATAATCACTATAATTGTAAAGAATAATTGAGACTGAGAGAAAAACTTTATTATACTCAGGATCATTCCTCCAAACATTCATCTTACACATTAATTTGGATTTTAACCCTGTGCTATTTCTGGCAGGTTAAAATAGAACCTATCAATGAGAACAGAAATCTCTGATCAACAGCTAACTCACTTTTCCTGCAACATGTTTCTGTTTCAGAGCAGGATGGAACTTACAATCCGCAGTCAATATTCCAGTATAATTGCTATGTTTCTGTTGCCAATGCTTCATCTGTGCAGCCTGCTTTTGGTCTTCCTCCTGAGCAGCACCGTGTTCTGTTTCCCTGTGAGTATTAAATTGCTGGTCATGTCATACTGTTGTTCCTCAATTCACTTTAAGGCCCAGGAAACCGCACAATGGAAGTGAAGGGTGAACGTTCAGTTACTTTTTCCTCCAAATATCTCAGTTGTGGGGATAGGCCACTTCACCGATAATCGAAAACGTGTCTGTAGAAACCTTTACTTTTCAAACGAGCTAAAAGGTAAGGGAAACAGTGTAAAAAATAACAACAGAAGTTGCTAGAGAAGCTGCAGCATCTGTGAAGAGAAAGCAGTGTAAAAATGTATTGTCGCATTTAGAAATAGCACCAGAAGGGCTTGGCAAAATTACTCATGCAACAAAAGCTTTAGATATATGAAACTGAGAAAATGAAAAATGCAAAACTCAAGTTGACATAATTGATCCAACAACACTATTTTGAACAGCAGGGCAGTTCTTCCAGGTGCCTTAGAACATCAGTGACTAAGTGTCCCCTAATTTTAAGGGATGTCTCTAACTTAGTCTGTTTTTTTGGGAAGTCTTTTGTCCAGTGCCTGTGGGACAGGACAAGCTAAGTGCCTCAGTTCAGCAATGTGAGTGAAATCAAATGAAGGGGTGGTATTATAGTGGTACTGTAACTTGACTAATAATCCAAAGGGCCCAGCTAATGTCCTGGTGACACAGGTTCAGATCGCACCATGGCAGATAATGAATCAAATAATCAAATTAAAATAATGGTGACCATATTACCACTGTCGTTAAAAACCCGTCTGTCTCTCTAATGTCCTTAGAGAAGGGAATGGCGTCCTTACCTTGGTTGGCCTGTATGTGATTCCAGACCCACAGTAATGTGGTTGACTCTTAACTGATCTCTAACATGCCCAAGCAAGCTGCTCAGGTCAAGGGCACTTAGAGATGACAACAAATGCTGGCTTTGCCAGTGATGCCCTCATCCCATTAAGGAATAGAATGTGAAAGTCCATGAGTGAACTGGCAGAAAGATGATAACATTCTTTGAGAGTTTTGGATGCTTTAAGATTCCCAAGCCACACATCATCCTTTGGAACTATATCACTATTCTTTCAGTGTTGCTGGATCAAAATCCTGGAACTCTCTTCCTCATAGCACTGTGGGTGCCCCTACAGAACAAGTGTTGCAGTGGTTCAAGAAGGCAGCGCACCATCACCTTCTCCAGGGTAGGTAGGGCTGAATAATAAATACTGGGCCAGTCAGCAATACATACACCCCATGCAAGAATATTCAAACATTCCACTCTCATTCTCACCAAAACGACCCATCCTCTATTATTGTCAACAGCAGTGCCCTCCTCCCAGAACCATCCAACTTCCAGTCACACCCAAATGAACTGCTCCTTATGTTATTATGGTTGATTTGCCCACTCTCTGAATATTTTTTGCTGAACAATATTTTTTTGAGAAACAGATGAGCTGGTCAATATCACACTGTGGTCAGTGGGAGCTTTCTGTGCACAAATTACAAGTTATTGCTTTTCCAGAGGCTACATAATTGGATGGCAAGAGTTTCAAAATGTCAAGTGGATGTGAAAGCCTGTAGAAATGCCAGGCTTTTTCTTTCCCATCACATTCCCTTCTGGAATCAGCTATGCAGGAAACTATGACCAGCAAAACTGACTTCGTTAATAGGGCATGATTAATAATCAAGTCTACATGTGGGAATGCAGGAGTTGGGTGTGCAATCTCCTTTTGATTTGGAATATCTAGTCATTGGTGGGTATTTTGATATTTAGTAATCAACCTGTTCAGAGATGTTATTCTACACCTCTGCTGCAGATGGGACTTTAAGATGGGCCTCCTAGCTTGAAGGTAGGTACACTACTATTGCACCACACAATCCCCTCTAGTGGCCATTTGTATCTGTAGAGAAAGACATATACCTCCGCAACTAATGCGCATGACCTGAAGTTGCGGTTGGGGAGATCTCATTGAAACTAATCATAGAAGAAATTACAGTTAAACCTCTGGCTTTCCCAAAATCTCGTGACTTCAGGTGCACCGATCCTGTTTTCAGTTATACCTACAACTACAGACTTTGCAAACCGAAAGTACTTCACACTAACCTTCCCTCCGTGCACAGCCAAAGCACGCCACAAGATGGAGACGGGACAGGAAAGGAAATACAGTAAGACAGTGCACCCCAAACGTTTCCCCACTCTAACCCCATAATCAAGGCTCGAAACCTGTAGCAACTCCTCAGTGAAACTGTAAGAGTGGATTGGGGAGGGGTGGGCTGCAGGGTGGTGAGTTGGGGCTTGTTAAAGCAGGAGAAAGGTAATGGTAAAGTCACCATAATCCCAAAGGACCATAGGGCTGCTCTCTCATTAGAGACAGAAGTGACTGGTGGTGGCTTCACCTGAGGGTCACCATGATTCAGGTGTGGGGTGAGGTTGAGATGGTGGAGATCTTCAACTGTTATAACTCCATCAGAACTCTGGTAGCTATTGCCATGTTTGAGCTCCTGGCCCCCCACTTTGGGAAGCCCTACACTAGGGGCTCTTAGTCTGGAGCAGTTTGAAATTATAATACTTAACAAGACAATTTACAGGACCCAAGGACAAAGGTGGGTACAAGTAAAAAGGGAACTAAGACAATTACAAAGGGTTTACAATCGATTTTAATGAAGTTTTGCTAGATTGATTGCTAGCATGGGCGAGATTTCCTATGACAAGTGATTGAGTAGAATGAGCCAATATTCTCTGGCGTTTAGAGGATAGACAAGTGATCTCATCACAATGTAGAAAATTGTTTGGAGGTTTTGGCAGGATAGATGCTGATGGACTGTTTCCACAAGTGGAACAAAGCGTGTGTCTCAGGATAAGGGCTCATCTGAATTTCTTCAAAGTGTTGTGGCTCTTTCAAATTCTCTACCTCAGAGTGTTGTGACATTCAAGATTCAAAAGAGAGTTTTGCACAACGAGGGATTCCACTGACAAAATAGGACAGGTAAGCATAGCCGAGGTAGATTACTGAATGATCCAGAAAGCTAGGGGGCTGTATGACCCACTCCCGACCTTACTGAAGTCCTTGTGTCAGAAAGCACTTTACAAAGAATGATTGTTTCCGGAGGCTGGATATCTAGTATCAGAGGAACAAAAATTCTGCAATCGCTTGATAAACAGGATCAAGCTGTAACTGAAGCCAGTTGGTACAGGTAGCTGGACAGAGAGCAGGTATACCCAAGAATTTTCCCTGCCTCTCATTATTACTGGTACACTTGTTTCTATCTTTAAATCAACCTGTTCAAAAAGATGTTATGACAGATCTCCAGGACAGCTGGGACATAAACTGGACTTTCTGCCAGAAGTAGGAACACTACCATTGCACCACAAGTCCACTCTACCATGTAGATGTTTATAATCAACCTGATGAGGGGTGTTATGGCATCGCTCTGGAACAAGTGAGACTTCAACTTGGATCTTCCGTCCTAGAGGTAGGGACACTGCCACCACACAAGAACCACATTACTACACTGACAAGATGTGTGGGGTGCTGGCGTTGCTAATTTCAATACAATGAAGTTTCTTATCCAAATTAAACTTTATCTTCAAGCACAATGAGTACAATGACCTTGCTATGATCTGCACTTGTGGTCTGTGCTCACAAGTGCCCCCAAGTGGACGATGATGGCACTGCAGCTTAACAAATTTTGAGGTCCGTTTACCATATATTTATTCAATCTGTTCAGAGACATTATTACATACCACTAGAGCAGGCAAAACTTGAACCCAGGCCACCTGCCTCAAAGGTAGAGTCTCTACATCTGTACCACATCAGGCCCCCTTTAACCAGCTTGAAAATAGTTCTCACTAATTCTTCACCATCAGGATGTTGTCAACAAAGTCTGGACTTAAAGGAAAACTATAAAGGAGGCAGAAGATGCCAATCAGTCAGCATCTTTGTGAAGAGGAGGTCAATTAGTCCTTTGGATATGGAACAACATGACTTGAAAGAGGAGTTAGGCAAGCAAAAGAGCACGGAGGTAAACCCAAAAAGTAAGAAGTGGGATGTTTTAAAATTTGTCGACATAGTGTGGCACTGGAGGAACACAGCAGGTCAGGCAGCAAAGGAAAAGGAGAGTCGACGTTTCAGGCCTAGACCCTTCATCAGGGCTGAAGGAGGGTGTAGGCTCGAAACGTCGACTCTCCTACTCTGATGCTGCCCGACCTGCTGTGTTCCTCCAGCTCCACACTATAATCGACTCTGACTCCAACATCTGCAGTTCTTGCTATCTTTGTTTTAATTGGTCATATCATGGACAGAAACTAAATGATCAAACACATAATAAAATTATTTCACAAACTTAAGCAACCAGAAAATGTTGTGGGGATATAGGAAGAGGAAGTGGCTGTTCAGTTCCTCCTGGTCCGTTCTGATAATAAATTATGTCAAAACTGAGCTACATCTTAACTTCATCCATCTGTCTTGGCTCTGCAATCCTTAATTACAAAAATACAAAAACAAAATCTATCAAATTCTGCCTTGAAATTTTCAATGGATCCCCAGAGGAGACTGTTGAAGAATTCCATGATCCTTTGCATGAAGGCATTCTCCGGATATTACCTTAAATGGTTGGACTGTTAAAACGTAACATTCTTTCTCAAACATTAAAAGTATGAAACTAAGTTGATGCTGGCAGTATCTTGGGTTATCGTTGCTGTGGCCTAGAATTAGTTCAAAACCAATCATATGGTTACAAAAAAAAAAACAATCAATCTACAGGTATGCATCTGGTCTTTTGGGTTTCTCGTGAATAGATGATGTGGTTAGAAACTCTGCATAAAGACTTCAATCATGTAATCTTGCTCAGAATCCCTATTTACAACCTAGAATTTGCCCAGAAGCATTGAGAGAAATGTCCTGGGCAAACTTCTAGGCCAGCAATTTTCCCAGCTGAAGCAGGACTATCCAGTCCAAGAACCCAAGCAGGCAGCAGCAGTGAGAACGGATGCTGAGCCCACATCCCTTTTCTCAGCAGTAGCTGCTGCATTCCATGGCTTACAAAAGGTAAGTGAGGAATAGGGCGGCAGGTAAATGGGTAATGGCTTAGGGTAGGTCACGGGCTCTTGGTTTTGTAAAGGTTTTTGGGATGGATTAAGGTTAAGAAAAAATAAGGGAGCTGGGAAGGGAATGTCAGGTCAGAGAGTGGGATTTCAGGTGCCTGTGAAAGTCAGGGAGGGGGTCATTAGTGTCCTTCCCCTCTATGGCCAACTGCCTCTACTGGTACAGCTTGTCTAGACTGAACTGTCCCTACACCTTGGATTCCTCAAGGTGTGAATGCCAAACAAATGACACTGAGGCCCAGTTGTTTTTTTTAAAACCCATGTGCACCAGGTTAAGTAGACTCAAACTCAAATACAGCATCCTTACAGGTCACACTGGCTCAGAACCCAGGTTGATCAGGATCATAAACTGACAGCACAACTCAGACCTGTTCCTGATTAAGAGGCATAAAATTTGATGGAAATAAGTAACCCACTCATTAAAGCATTTTTGCATTTTACTGTATATTCCATTGAATGATCCAAGAAATACAAGACAATGTGAAGTAGGCAGTGAACAATAAACAGGATGATTTAAGGTATGAATCCAAGCTCCAATAATGGTTCACAATTGTATATATGAAATGAAGTATCATCTTTACGGGAATCTTTGAGATTGAAAAACAATGATAGGCAATGATTTTACTTCACAAAGGCTGTACAACACAGATCTGTTTTAAAATTGCTCAGAATTGTTAGAATAAAATGAGATCTTTTAGCAATCAAGTCTATTCTTACAATAATATCATACATAATTACAACTAGATGATAACCAAGAATCACCCAGACCCTAGATAACAGCATTAACAAAGCTTTCAGGTCATTAATAGATTGAGGCCCTAAACAAGAATTGTACTGTAAATTCTTTATAAAAGAAAGTACTTCCAGTCTGTGAACAGCTAGTAAAATTAGAATTCCCCTCATTCACAAGGCAACAGGTTGTCTGTTACTGCCACCATTTCCAATAGATTTTATTTGTAGTAATAAAATAGGGCTAATTAGAATACTGAGCAATGCCTGGATTATATGACATTCATAGTATTGCTCTTGGCAGGGATGACAGTGCTTCACTGGAGCAAAGCAAGGGCAAGTAGGGAATGGGAGTAGCTCATTCCTCTTTGCTGACATTTTCAGTGGCTGCCTGGCCATTGGAAGGAGAGCTACACAGCTTTCCCTCGGCTGTCAACTTTCTCAGGTAGTCATGTGGTCCTTTGCCTTCGAAGGAGGATGGACACTTGTAGGAGCCTCCAATTCTGTCCCAGAGCGTAAAATATTGTCCATAATTGTAGTCAAAGTACAGGTGGTGGTCAGTGTGATGGGCTGCACCGTTGATGACCTCCTCAAGGATCTTAGGCACGCTGTAATTCCCATCATGAATGGACACTGTCCAGATGTTGACAAAGATGTAAAGACCCAGGTAGACCAGCTTGTGCAGCGGGAACAGGAATGGATAGATATGATATGGGATACTCTGCAGGAAGCCATCAATAGGATGAAAAGCATGACTTGCGAATGGGGTTGCAATCTTCCAGGTATGGTGGGGCTTGTGTAAGCGCTGCAGACAAGAGAGGAATTACATATAATCAGCATATTAGTGATCGCTTGAAACTAAAAATAAAGGCACACAGTTCTAAAAAACAAAACCAAAAGATTTTAAATATCAACCACATTATGACAACACCAAGAAACATGGGACTTGAACATGGATCTTCTGGCCCAGAGGCATGGACATTTCACTGATGCCACAAGATTTCTTCAGGAAGCAATTCTAAATTTACTCAAGATGCTCTTCAATCATGATTGGCCCTCATGATGTCAGATGTCCATCAGCATCCAAAACCAGGGCTAGATGCAATGATAAGAAACATCAGCATTTTAAAATAAATTTATTAAGTGGAAATAAGGTTAGTCGTAGATTTCTGATGCACTCCTTTCAGGTAATGCAATCAATATTAACTTTCAAAGGGGAAACTGAATAATATTTGAGGAGAAATTTACAGGGTACAAGGAAAGACCGGAGTGGGTCTAATGAAGAGCTGCCTCAGTGGGGTGCAAGGTCTCCTTCTAACTATCCGATATCGTTATCAATGCTAGCATGTCTGATTAGCCCCCTTTCATTGAAACATGTATCAAATCGTGACAAATAAAATCTAAACCCCATTTTCAAATCTCTGAATAATCTGCGTATGAAAGCCGTACTTCCTTGTAACTCTAACACTTACCTTATAGAGGAGCCTGTGGTGAAGAAACCGATGGATCCAGTAGATACACATGTCCGTGAAGAACAGAAAGGAGACCATACTGAAGATTACTCCAAACCAACCTGATTAAACAGGAAGACAAAATTATAGGGTGGTAGTTTCCTCTGTATACAATCACAGACATTAGCCACCTATTCCAGTTCATCATACACACATGGCTCTAAGCATCACAGTCACAAGCCATAACCTTGAGGATTTTGGGGGAAAAGTGCAAGGGTGGGGGGGTGTTGTGGAACTCCCACCACGTGGCACAAACAAGGCAAAACAGGAGTTAATACCTAAGGAGTACACTTACTGCTCTTTCCCTGCCCTGCAGTTATTTGAAAAGTGGCTTTTTCCTTAGCCCACTTTACTCAGACAGAATTTCCATAAATAATAGCTACATTTATATGGCACCTTTAAAATAGTGAAACATCCCAAGGTCCTTCACATGCAGGTTATCGTACAAACTTTATATTATGCGACACAAGGATAAAGGACAGGTGATCAAAGGTTTGGGGGACGACGTAGGTTTGAAGTGTCATTAACAAAGGGACGGAAGGACGGCAGGACGGCTGAAAATGTTTGGAGGGGGAATGCTTCATCCTAGGCAACCAATTGAAACTAGAACTTAGGAACCTACAAAAGTGGAACCAATGGCAGGAACAGGGAATGGGATTACAACTTGTTCCATACAACCGAGATATTTCCAAAGCAACAAGTTCATCAGATTCTCAAATCAGCCATGGACTACAAAGACAGAGCAGATGTGAGGGGTTAAAATGACTTACTCTTGCTCCTCCATGTCACCTGGTCTCAGGTTTCAAGAACAATGCAAAGTTCAGCTCGCTGCCCAGTGTGAGGGAATCAAGTAAAATTTTGGCCAAAATCCACTTCCCCATGTGGAATTCCCATTTCCCTGTTTTGTTAACAACATTTACCATAATGGGAATCCTCGATATTGTCGTACAATTTGCTGTAGCCTCTGACCTCTGCAAAGAATAACGCCACTGTTGGAATGCTCATCCATGGCATTGACTTCAAAGCATATTTTATCTCCCGCTGCACTTGATTCTATAAAAAGGGGAGGGGGTGGAAAAGAAAGACTGGCTTTAAAAATATCCACAACATCTATCTGAATTACCTTTCCAACAAAGAACCACAGCGCAGAAATTTTTTCTTTATTCATTCACGGGATGAGGGCATCGTTGGCCAGGCGGCATTTATTGTCCATCCCTAACTGCCCAGAGGGCAGTAAGGATGGCAGTTTCCTTCCCTAAAGGACACTAGTGAACCAGGTGGGTTTTTCCGACAATCGACAATGGATTCATGGTCATCATTAAAATCTTAATTGCAGATATTTATTGAATTCAAATTCCACCATCTGCCATGGCAGGATTCGAACCTGGGTCCCCCGAAGTTATGTGAGTCTCTGGATTAAGAGTCCAGCAATAATAAGGTCATTTGGTGCAGTATACCCGAGCCAGTTTCTCTCTACAGGTTATAGCTACTGGGCTGTCAAAACCACACCTCAGTCATTGAGACTTCTCATTCTAAGACAGCAGCCAGAGGCAAGTTGTTCTGCAGAGGTAGGGCAGAGAAATAAAGAATAGAAAGTTAAATAATAAGTAATTATGAAACATGAACATAAAATAGTGACTTATAAGCAAAAAAAATTAGCATTCCAAAATTTAAAATAAAATCCCATTTGCTGATCTGAGCAAGTGTTGTCAAAACAATTTTAAAAACACCCAAGGATTCTATTTTTCCATCAAGCACTGACTCAGGAACTCACACCATTTCCTCCACATGAATTATAGAAATACATGATGCAGAGTATAATATGGTGGTTGCATATACAACACAACAGATATTCCATCTGATGAGTCAACGCAATAGGACGTTTCACAAGAATGTCAAGAAGCCTTTAATTCCATTGCTTTTAAAATGGCCTTGCTAGGGCCAGAATATGTACTTAAACAGGAAAGATTTGCAGGATTGTCAGCATTAAAAAAAGGTAGTGTGGTGGTGGAGACTAATTGTTTGTTTATAGGGTTTTTAAAAGAGCTAACCAATTAAATGAACTGAGAGATGCAGAGACGTCAGGAATATAGCACGTACCGGCAAATACTGCGGATGTTTCTTCAGTGTGTGATCAAAAATGAAATAATAGCTAAACGTTCCGAAGAGGAGGTAGATAGCAGCAGCTCCCAAATTTGTTACAATTAGGAGGCTGATTATCTGGCGTACAGCTTCACCCTCTGGCCAGGAACTGGGGTACACATATGGTGTGAAGAAGTAGTAGTCTGTGTAATGCAGTACGATATCCATGGCATAACCTGTAAACCAAAAGAGATGTTAGTGATTCATCATGTATGAAAACTTAATTCCCAGTGAACACTCAGCACTCTTTCCAGGTCTTCATTCACAGGTGACCCTGACTGGACTGACCTATACTGCGAGATGCTTAACGTAAAAACATTCAAAGAGATTACTTTGTCTGGTATTGTTTAACAGCAATGCTTAGGTTATTTCCTTTTACAATAATATTAAATAAGTGGAAGAGAATTTCAAAGCAGTCTGTTTAGTGATTAAGCACAAGAATTTAGACTGTCATTTCAAAGTGAGAGGAGCTACATAAACAGTTATTACCAAAGTGCAAAAGCTCTTAGGGTGTCCTGAAATCACCAAAGACACTTTATAAATGCAAGTCTTTCCTTGAAAAAGTTAAGCACAGCATTTCCATTACCAGATCAGTGATGGGACTGCCATATTTAGTGCAAAATAGTCTCCAATGAAAAAGCATGTCACTTCTCTTTTACATTTGCCTTTATCCAAGGTTACCATTAACACCAAACCTGTTGCTCACCGTTTGGATTTTGATCATCCACTGCAAATATTCCAAAGGGCCTCCAATAACACCACCTTACATTTCTATAGCAACTTCCATGTTGGAAAACATCAAGATGCTTTGTGGCAGCCATTATCAAATTTTATGGGACTTTATAAAAGGAGAACAGAGAGGTGGAAAGATTTCGGGATCTTAAGTTCAAGGTGGCTGAATAAGGGCAAGGTCAAAAATCTGAAGAATTTAGGAACAGATTTAAAGGAGGCTGAGGCCTCAAGGATCGGAAACAAAAGAAGATTTTAAAAATAGAGATAACAAGGGTCTTTGGTCAGAAGAAGGGTCTAGGCCCGAAACGTCAGCTTTCCTGCTCCTCTGATGCTGCTTGGCCTGCTGTGGTCATCCAGCTCTACACCTTGTTATCTCAGATTCTCCAGCATTTGCAGTTCCTGCTATCTCCGAAAAGATTTTAAATTACATGCCTTGCTAAACCTGGAACCAAACATACATCAAATGAGCATTAGGGTTGGTAAGTGATTGCACAAGACGTTAATTCAGACACGGGCAGAGTTTTGGGTAAGCTTAAGGTCATGAAGGATGGAATGTGGGAAGTCAGCCACGACAGAGTTCAAATCATTGAGGTTGGTAATTTACAATATTAGAAACTCTGAAGTACAAAAAATACGCTCAGAAATTACTGCAAGACATTTGTCTACAAAATATTTAGTCTCTTCTATTAAACGCTACAAAAGAATGTCAGTGAACAGGCAAGACCCTAAAACAGAACACTGGACTCAGCCTGATAAGTTGCTTAATTCCAAATAAAATTATTTTGCATTTAAACATATGGAATGATGATACCCACACTGCAAGGTTATCCAAACAATATAAACTCAATTCAAAACAACCCTAACATATCGTTTCTTTCCAAAATTATCTTGAAAAAGTGTGAAAATCCAGAACATGCTACATCTTTGTGGGAGCTTATATAAAGCTGACAACTGCAAAACCACAATTAATCTGACATGCTGGATTTCACTGACATAAACCACTTCACTGTTAACAATCAGGATTGTAACCAGAAGCCACAGATGAAAAAAGCCCTTTGGGTTGGTGTCAAATTTTAGGCTGATGCTTTCTTTCAGCAGTTTCTTTCATTGTACATTTTGGATGAGACATTAAACAGAGGCTCACATCTGCCTGCTCTAGATGCAGGAGATCGGGTGGCACTATTTCAAAGAAAAGCAGGACAGAGCTTTTCCCAGCTGGCCAGTATTCATCACCTAATTAGCCTCACAATAAAACAAACCACACGCGCATTGGTTTCAATGTTTCCTAAATTATAACAATGACTCCACTTCAGCAAAGTCCTCTGTTGGCTATAAAGCACTTTGGAGTTTGTCCAAGGGTCATGCATAGTACTGGGCAAATGCAAGACATCACATTTCTATTTGGACTCTGACCAAATTGATCAATTAGAGATCAAATTAAAGCAAACTACTATGGACACTGAAAAACTGAAATAAAAACAGTTCAGGCAAAATCTCTGGTCTGGCATAGTTTGAGGAGAGAGAACCAAAGTTAACATGAATTTATTGCTACAACCCACTTAGAAAAGTGCACCATTTCTTGAACCCCACTACTGCCAGATTTGTGGCAAAAGTTAATGATTTAATCAAAGTATTTAAAGCCCAGATTTACCAGTCTGATGGAATCAGGCAACCAGAAAACTGACCAGAATCTTGTATTACAAGTAATTAAATTCTAACCATAAGTAAACAGTTATGAACCACCAACATATAACTGTACAAATGAAACTAACTCATGTTTTAAATACACAAAGACAAAATTCATGTTTTAGGAGAGAAGGCAAAAAAAAATGCTAGGGAAACACAGTCCATTAGGACCAGTCCTCAGTAGGAAAGCAGTTCTTTTTTTATTACCAAAACCTTCCGTTCTCCAAATATTCTTCATTTCAGATTCTCAGTTCTTTTTCAAAAGATCCAGGGGATTTACTCATCAACTGTTCAGTTTCACAGTCACTGGTCAGAGTCAACAGCTTATTATTTTGCTGCAGAGAGATAGAGACAGACCCTGCTTCTTCTAGTCTGCAAAACCTTTTACCACTACAGAAATTTGATCAATCTGTTCAAAGATGTCATTACACACCTCTAAAAGCAGGTGGGACTTGAATTCAGGTATCCCCATTCAGAGGTACGGTCACTATCACTGCGCCATTCACACACGCACATTTACAAACTGCTCAGCTGTCTCAGAATTAGGTTGTGGATATCAGGCTGATGACCATTGGCATTCACAACTGATCACAAGTGCACTAACCAATCAGTGCCCTGTTGCTCGCAGATCTCACTCTGTACATACTCTGGTGTTTTATCACATCTCCCTAACTGCTTGCAAAGCAATACTGTAAACATACCGAGTACCAGCAACTTGTTTTCAAAAGTATGGCAATTCTTTCCATAGTCCTTGGTTTAAAAATAGTTCTTTTTCATTTTAGACCAAAGTCAAAAATACAGAAAAATAAGTTGTAGTTTTTATGCTAACATGACTCTTCAGTTCTGAAGAAGGATCATATTGGACTCAATATTAATTTTTTCTCTCTTTACAGGTGCTATCAAACCTGCTACATTTTTGTCAGCATTTTCTGTTTTGTAAATTACACAGCTTCTTTGACAAATAAGGGAAAGCACAGAGCTGGCAGTGAAACTGTGTATTGAAATTCACAAGACAAACTGTCTACAGTCAACAGCTGTACTATACAATCAGACTGGTAACTGGGGTACAGCCTATTAATTGAAGTGTTAATATGTTATTATGCAGTTTACACCAGCTACAAACATTGAAAAATAAAAGCCTGCATCTGACAATAACAAAGAAGTTATGTAAGAAAAGAAAGAAAGCTTAACTTTGTTCTCTTAGGTTCACTGGTGCATGGAACCAGCATTCATCACTTTTAGAGGTATAGACATATTTTCTTTCAAGTGCTGCTCAGAAAAAGTGAATATTATTTATTAGGTTTAATAAGCAGGAGCAGAAATAAGCCATTCAGCTCAGAGCATACTCCATCAGGCACAGATCATGGCTGATGAGGATTATCCTCAACTCTTCAGTGTCATCCCAGTGGACCTTCTCTGGACTGCCTCTAATGCCAGGATATCTTTTCTCACATAAAGGGTTAAAAACCATTCACAGTATTCCAATTGTGATCTTTGTATAGTTTTAGCAAAACCGCTCTACTTTTAAATTCCATTCTCTTTGAATAAAAAGGCCAATATTCCATTTGTCTTTCCAATACCCATCAAACTTGGATACTAGCTTTTTGTGATTCATGCACAAGGTCTCACAAATCCTCAGCTCTATAGCTTTCTACAGCCTAATAATATTCAGCTCCTCTATTTTCTCTGCCAAAGCAGATCACCTCACATTTCTCACATACATATTCCGTCTATCAAGTTTTGCCCAGTCGCTTAACCTGCCTATATCCCTCCCCAGGCAGTGTCATATTTGCCTTTTGACCTATTTTTGTATCACCTGCAAACTTGGTAACAGTGGATTCACTTTCTTCATCCAAGTCATTAATATATTGTAAATAATCATGGCCCCAACATGGATCTTTATAGCACTCCATGAATTACCGGTGCCCACCAGAAAATACCCCCTTATCCCAATTCTGTTTTTTTATTAGTTAAGCAACTGTCGATTTATGTTAACTTACTACCTCCAACACCATGGGCTCTTACCTTATAAAACATAAGAATGTGTGGTACCCTGCAGTCAACACTATCTCAGAATTAGGTTGTGGTTATCAGGCTGATGACCTGCTGACACCACTGCAGTCAATCTGCTAAGTTGTTTTTTTGTTTGGGCTAACTAACCCCCACTTTCATTTATATAGTAGCTCAAGCCGGCCTCTTCTCTCTCCCCACACCACCACTGTTAGAGGTGTGCATCAAGTTGCCTTTTGAAGGCTGCACAACCAGATTGGATCGTGGATTAACAAAACCTCTTGCACTCAACCCTGAAGTACAAGGGTTATTTTTTTAAAAAAGGGTCTGATCCAGGAGGCAGCCCCTCTGGCAGTGCTGCACACCCCCTCAGTACTGCAGTGGGTGTAACCTCTGACCCCGGGGTGGATGGTTTCTCAGGGCCACCTTTCGCAAGCAGGAGGCTGCCAAACCATGATCTAATTAAGCCCCAGGCAACTGCCCCTGTAACTCCCTACCGTCATCCTACCCGTTCACTTCCCCTAACACCACTAGTCCTCCTCCCTACCTCCCTGTCAGTTCCCCACTCCCCACTGGGCCTGCTCAGTTACCCCTCTTCTTCTTCTCCCGCCCCTTACCCCCGGGGCCAGGTACCCTCCTCCCCTCCCCTTATCCCCAGGGCTAGTTACCCCCTCTCTCCTTACCCCAGATTGGTTGCCTCGCTCCTACCGGCTGACCGAGCCTCCGAGGGGAATCTCAAAGCATCACTCACCGCGAGGCCGCTTCTTCGCACAGCACCCGACACTCTCCGGTTGCTAAGGGAACGCCCAGGCCCCGCCCCGCGGCTGGTGAGTGACGGCAGGGTTTGACCAACCAGAGCTCGCGTCTCCCCCACACTCTGCACATCTATTGGACAATTTGGCCATCCGTAACGCCTGATGGCGCCGTTTAGCCAATGACGTGAGGGGACAGCCAGGTCGGGGCTTGCGTTCTAACCAATCATGTGGTGATAGGTGGGGTTTACGGCGCCCGCGACAAATCACCTCCTCGGCTCCGATTGGCTGTGGAGTGGCCTGATAGATCGTCATTAATAGAACCATCAGCTGTTCTCTCTAAAAGGGGCAGATCCCTGGGATTTAAAGGGGCAAAAGCCTTGGGAATTAAAGGAGCAGTTACTCTGGGATTTAAAGGGAAAACAATACTGGTATTTAATAGGGCACCAATACTGACAGCTATTGAGCATGTGCATAGGGTGTTATGTCAGATTATTGTCACAAGAGGATAGAATCAGGACCTGATCTCAGTCTGACTCTCTCTGACCTTCCGTAATGTGTTGTGTTTAATGTTGATATTTAGTTACTATACAATCTAATCACACTTTCCAGCTCTTGATCCACAATACTTCATAAGCGTAATCCAACCACTTCTTAAATATTCCAAGTGAATCTGCCTCTACTGCTCTTTCAGACTGCAAGTTTGAAATCTGAGATAA
>NC_063363.1:5813225-5853817 GCF_021869965.1 Rhincodon typus
CCAGCTCTACACCTTGTTATCTCAGATTCTCCAGCATCAGCAGTTCCTACTATCTCCTATCAGTGTAACTCCGCCTGTAACCTGTGATGTAAGGACGCTGTGCATTGAGTGCAGACGCTGCGTAGACACTCGGTTAATCTCTTTGAAAAACGAACTTGGAGCTGATGCAAGTTTATTTCAGCCAGTAGTTACAGCCCAGCTGGTTACCGGGGTCGCCCTAATGATCTGCGTACTGCTAGTCGCTGGACATGGGACATTGCTGGAGAACGAGATCAAGGTGAATACTATAATTCGCCTCACGAACGGTGCAATAATTTTGAACCCATTGAGAGCTCTGCATCTTTCAGTCCCAAGGTGCTGGATCCCGCCCCCTCTGGGCCTCTTTCGGCCACGATTCCGGAATTAGGAGCGACGTTGTTGCAAATGCTGGAAACATGCAACCGAGCAGCCAGCATCTCTAAGAGAGGCTAAGACGGGACTCCCGGTCTCTACAGTGTTTCTTAGACCTTATTGCTGCATGCTTGCAAGTTCACATCACACCAAGCATCTGTAGCCCGTAAAACAGAATTCGCTCATGGCGCTTTTGGCTTTGTTCACAACAAATTTGGAGACGAAAAATTGCAACAGGGTTTGGAGAAATTACACGGTCTGGCTTTCTTTCTTGTGTAAAGTTTTCGTGGCCAAGTCCAAAGTCAATACGGGGCGGGGTTACAGCTGTAGCTGCAAAGTTTGCAGTTAGAAAGCCCTGTGAATTCTCACTGCCAATTGCTTCACAACCGAATACACACATAACTGGTGAAAGTAGCAATATTTAACATCATCACTCAGTCTCAGCATCCTCAATCTCCATTTCTCCTGCTGTATATATTAAGGTTCAATAGGTCACAAAATGTTTATAATACGACCGCTAATTCAGTGTGACCTTTTTAGAGGGAAGGGACACTTGGCATTTATATGGCACCTTTCACTACCTCAAGGGCCTCCCAAACAAACTGTAAACCGTAAAGTTTCTTTGAAGTGTAATCACTGTTGTAGAGAAATCCTAATTTATTCCCAATGCCTTAACCTTCTTAGTTGTTGTCCATCATACTGGTGGGCTCTTTCCTCGCAACTGCCATATTGTGCAAGCTAGACAAACAACATCTCATTTTCAGTTTGGGAACCTTGCAGCCCTCAGACGTAAATATAGAGTTAAATAATTTTTGCCTGAACACCTTCTCCCATGTGTGCTTTACCCGCTCTCACCCAGACCTCCTGTCATAATATGGGTTCCTATCAGCACAGCTAACCCATTTTTCATGCAATCATAGTCCCCACTATCACCTATCTAGCTTCCCTAACTTACTATGAACAATTTTTTTGTTTGCCGAACTTCTTTCCTCTCTGTCTATCTGGGCTCTGTCTCCACCAATTGCTCACTCCTACCCCTACGCTCTAAATACCTGAAGGATACTCTAAAAATTAGAATGCTGTCCTTACAGCACAAATTTTGGTTTGATTTGATTTTATTATTGTCACATACTTAGGTAAGTGAAAGGTATTGTTTTGCATGCTATCCAGGCAAATCATACCATAAGTATGTTAGGGTAATAGAACAGAACACAGAACAAAGTGTTATAACCACATAGAAGGTGCAGAGAAAGCTCAACTCTAATATATGAGACATCCATTTAAAATAGCATGTGTAAAGTGATCAAGCATTGCTATATAATCATGGGCAGAGGTAGATATGGAGACTGCAGAGATCCCTTGCTAATTCCCATATATCAGCCATAGTCCATTGGATATTGTGTCCATAGAATCTTGGCCTTGAGCCTCTTCATCTGATATGGTAGCATAAAAAGTTCCAAGTCTTTTTTTTGCTTATCATATTATTATGTGTTAATTATTGTTGTATAATATCCTGACTAGGGATACACTGACAGGAAATGCATCTTTTTGCGACCTAATTATAGCATTTAAACAGTGAGAATTAATTTTAATCAAATCCAGTATTTCTCACAGGTTGTAATCAACAACTGCCCCAGGACTAATTCCAAAACAGTTTTCAGTCTTAATTAATTACCTGATCCAGTTATAAGGAGCAAATTAAGTTTATGTAATAATTCCAAGGTGTAAGAGACAGTAAATAATCCTCAAAACATTGTAATGTTTTGAATTTAAATGACCTGCATTTAAAACTTTTAATTATTTCTGTTTTTAAAACTAACAAAAATAAGAATAAAACTGAACTAGACTGCTGATGGATGTTTGGACATTGTAATTTGTGAGTGGAACAAGTTTGGAATGTGATACTGTCATTGCCTCTGCTATTAGGGTCTATGTTCTCATTTAAAATCTTCACAAATTAAATGGTAGTGTACCAGAGGCCCAAGCAATTAACACCTCACCCACCAAGCCTATAAACCACGCAGTGCATTAGGCCAATCATTCTTGCAGTACCCCAGACTTGCGGTATCTCCTGCCCATGGAATCCTGTCCGCTTAATGCAAACCTCAGAGCCTGCCCGCTTAGAATCCTATCCAATCATAGTGTCTCACTGCCTGTCCATTAAATACCGTGACACCCAACGCTCCCACTCCTCATCCCTTGACACCCTAACTACTCTCCTTTGTTAAAGTAAGAGCAAATTACTATGCCAGACCTGCTGAATTTCTCCAACACTTTTTTTTTTCCTTTGTTGAAGATTTTCCGAGACCAATTGTCATTCTTCAAAAGATTTAACAAAACTTTTAGTTCCAGTGGTTCTCAGATTCCTAAAGGGGAAGTGTAATGATTGTAACAAGGTCAGCCAGGTGGACCTCATAGAATATGAGTTCTCTGATTGGGTCTGTTAATCTGGTCCAATCAGGGAGCCCTGGCTGACAGTTAAGAACAGGAGTGTAAGACATACTGTTCACTCTGAGAGCTGGCTGTGAGGAACCTGGATCAGTGTCAAGGACTCTCTGTGTAAATAAAGGGTGACTTTATGATAGGATACCGACCTCTGTGGAGTTATTTCAGTAATCTTGACCAATAAAGTTATCCTCAGGATTCCCTGTGAGTGCTGAGAAATGTTCCTTCTCTATCTGTTTTACACTCTATTTCTGAATCTACTTTTGTTTGAGAAAGAAGGGAAGAGAGGTGCAATCTCAAGATACAGTTTATGGCTACATTATTTTCTATACTTAAATGTTGCAATGTCCTCTGTAAGTAACATTTCGCCTCTTACATAATCAATGATTTGTAGCAGTTATTCCCTAAGAAAGGACACGTAAACTCAGTAGAGAGTAGATACAATTAAGCATGGATAATAAACATGAAATAACTAGCAAAGGAGAAGAGAATGGAAAATGGGAACAGAAATTGCTGGAAAAGCTCAGCAGGTCTGACAGCAGCTGTGGAAAGAAAGCAGAGTTAATGTTTCAGGTCCAGCGACCCTTCCTTAGAACTGATGGTAGCTGGGAAAATGTGTTTTTATGCAGAAGATAGGGTGCACGGAGGGGTTAAGGAGTAAACAATAGGTGGAGATAGAGCCCAAAGAGAGAGAGAGAACAGTTGGACAGACAAATGAGTGGATAATGGTCAGCCTGGGAGAATGAATAGCTATTAATGGCTAACAATGGATTCTGTGTAATAGCAGACCATGTGATAACTAGGCCTGGTGTGTGGGAGTTGGGGTGAGTACATGGGAGAAGCTCAAGCCCTAAAGTTCTTTCAACAAAAAAGTGGTGGTGGGAGCTGGAGCAGGTGGTGGGTTGTCTGCTGTGTGATACTGGTACAGCTGCTAACCAGAAATCCTATTAATGCCTCTCTGAAACTCATCTACAGTGAAAGTACTAGTTAGGCACCAAGCTGGATCAGGGACAAAGCAGAAAAAAAATGCTATTGCTGTGAACAGTATTAGTTAGATCCCAATAAAAACAGATGATGCTGCAAAGGCAGACTGAGTCACACAACATCGCTGGACAGAGAAACAGCATTAATGGTTAATGAAAGGTCACTGACTCAAAATTTTTAAAGTCTGCCTCTTTTGCTGCAGATGCACACTGATCTGCTGAGTGTTTACCAGTGTTTCTGCTTTTATTTCAGATTTCCATATGAACATATGAATTAGGAGAAGGAGTAGGCCATTCAGCCCCTTGAACCTGGCTCTGCCATTCAACAAGATTACGGTTGCTTGGAATGTAACCTTAAATCCACATTCACACCTATCCCTGATGACCACCTACCCCTTGCTTAATCTATCATAAAAATATTCAAGGACTTTTATCACTTTTTCAGAAAGAGTTACAAGGATACACGATCCTTTGAGAGAAGATAAAGTTGCTTCATTTCTGTTTTAAACAGGTGACCCTGCATCCATAGTATCCAACATCCATGGTATTTTGCTTTTATTTGAAACAAACACAGAGAATGCTAGAGAAATTCAGCAGGTCTGGCAGCAAATCTGTGGAGAGAGCAACAGAGTCAATACCCTGTCCTGAATCTGGAACATTCTGAGGAAGAGTCACATCAAACTCAAACTGTTAACTCTGTTTCTCTCTCCACAGATGCTGTCAGACCTGCTGAATTTGTCCAATGTGCTGTGTTTGTTTCAGATTTCCAGCAGCTGCAGTATTTTATCTTTATTTTTGCTTTTATTTAATTTGGTTAAATGAGTGCATTGTTATTCCTCAATCATACGACTATTTTACATTGAGAAACTCAACAATTTTTTTTGATACCTAAAGTTAACATTTGTAGCTTACTTGAATAATTTTTTATGAAGGTTATTAAGGGAGATGATCTGGTAACAGTGACAAGATGTGCAATTTTCAATTGGTTCATAAAGACATAATCAAAAAAAATGTGTGGTGAATGATTCTAATAACAGAGTCACATGTTCAAAAGTCTAAATTTAAAAATAAATCATGGCAAATCCCGCAGTTCTGAAATAAAAAAAAGGGAGCTGTGGACTTGTATGTCAGGCCCATTACAGAAACATAAAAAATTTGTGGCACAGAAAGAGGCCATTTGGTTCATTGTGGGAAAACAATCCAGCCTAATCCCATTTTCCAGTTATTGCCTTGTTATCCCTTTAGGGCACTTAAAATGCGCATCAAAGTATTTTTCTAAATGGAGGATATTTGCCTCTATTTCCCTTTCAGCAAATGAATTCCAGATCTCCACCATCCTCTGGCTGAAAACTTCTTCGACACCCTTTCTAATCCTACCAATTATCTTTAACGCTATGCTCTCTGGGTTATTAACCTCTTTGCTCATGGAAATATATCATGGAAATATTCCGACTTGGCTCCTCATAATTTTATACAATTAAAGCTCCCCTGTCTGATAAATATTTGGCTGCATTTGTGATGAGGTAGATCTCACTGAAGAGCTGGTGTCTGCAAACAGAGTAGACCCATGAGTATCAGTTAGGACAGTGCACAGGTTTGTAGTTTGTAAATTCCGGTGAACGAGATACATTAGTGTTTACAGAGCTAGCAGAATTCTTGTGTATTAGTCCAGCTGGAAGATTTCCATCAGAAGGTAACAGTTTTGTAGATTGAGTTACTATGGAGGGTCAGTGAATCTGGCTGCAGACTGGGAGTTAAGTGGCAAATAGATGTGTTTCTAAAAAGGTACATGGGACATTGCTAAATTGGATACACTTAAGTTCATCTGCTCAAATGATATGGACCTATTTGGGTCAAACAGCCATTTTCCCACTCCTACAAATATTTGACCATGGTTACCTCGGTAATGAACTCACCGATGAGCTATAAGCTGTGAGTTTAAATTTAATTCCAATGACTTGTTCTGCAAACTAAAACTGATACTTCAGTACACACTTCTGAAGGAGTGCTAACCAATTGGATAATCTTTCAGATGAGACATTAAACTGAAACTCCAATCATCTTACAGTGGTTCAGTGGTTAGCACTGCTGCCTCACAGTGCCAGGGTTCAATTCCACCCTCGGGTGACTGTCTGTGGAGTTTGCACATTCTCCCTGTGTCTGTGTGGGTTTCCTCCCACAGTCCAAAGATGTGCAGGTTAGGTGGATTAGCCATGGGATGGGCTATGTCTGGATGGGATGCTCTTCAGAGGGCCACTGTGGACTTGATGGGCTGAATGGCCTCCTTCCTCACAGTAGGAATTCAATGATTTTTACAGGTGGGCACAAAGATCTCAGGGCATTCTTTTGAAGTACACCAGTAGAATTTTCTCAGAGCATGTGTTTTTATTTCTCAGAACCTTGGTCAATGTTATTAAGACACATTATTTGATCGTTTTCCCATTTCTGTTTGTAGGAGCTTGCTGCGCGTACATTTGTTTCTACATTTCATACAACAGTGACTACATTTTCAAAAATGTAGTTTAGGACATTCTGAGATTGTGATAGGCACCCTATAAATGCAAGTATTGTTCTGTTCGTTTGTATGCAAACAGTGAACAAGTATCATGTGTCAACTGATATACTGTGCAGTTCACGAAAATTATTTCTTCACAGAATGAAGCCACAGGCCTCTACAGCCACTTAGTTGGGATCCCAAAGGCTCTGTTACCGGGAGTTGGTGGGAAGAAGATTCTGGATTTCTGGTGGGACGTAGTAAATATGTGAGTGTGTTATCATTTTTGTCACTTGTAACAGCTGCATTTTTCTTAGTAGGAGTTATTTAAAATAAATTTTATTTAAATCTCACCTGACGAGGTGGGCTATCTGGGCTAGGACTAGTAATGTAAAAGATTACAAAGCTGGGGATTGTGAGAAGGGAACTGTGACTCTCAGAAAATGGGCAATGTGGAAAGGAGATTTTGTTCAACATGCTCTTCCAGAAGCAATCTTTTCCACAGTGGAGAGGATGGATGAGTAACATGTAGGTCAGTATATTAAGGTTAGCCAGATGTCCTTTAGTGTCAGCTGTGGCTTAGTGGATTTCACTCTTGCCTCTGGATGAGGAGTTTGTGGGTTTGAATCCTGCTCAAGAGAGCTGAACTCAAGTTGTCAGCTGACAAATCTGATAATGCGCAGGAGCTGTCTTGAACTAGCAGAGGTGTTGGCTTTCAAATGATGTGTTAAACCAAGGCCTCGCCCACTGCCTCAGGTGGATGTTAAAAATCACACTGGACTATTTTGACAGAGTATGGGAGTTCAGCCTGGCCAGGGTTAATCCTTCAACTGATATTGCAAACAGAGATTATTATTGGATTTACTTCATTGTTGTTTTTGGAATTTCACTGTCAGCAATTTAGCTGCAGTGCTTCTAACATTATAAACACTTCAGAAAGTAACTAACTTGCTGTCGAACACCAAAACTGTAAAAGGCACTATATGAATGCAAATTCTATCTCCCTTCTAACTTTCTATCCATCTTCCTGTATGAAACTTATTTTGAGTTGCCATACACCATGATGTTTTCTCTGTTCTGTTTGCAGACGCCAGCTCTTCAGTGACGTTTACCTTGTCACAAATGCAGATAAGTGAGTATGTTTGCTGTTGAGAATAGAAGCAACGCAGCAACAGTCAATAACACTGAATAGAAATGCTGCAAATAACGACAGAAAATGTTGGAAATCCCGAGCAGGCTGCATGTGTAGAGAGATGCAGAAATGATGTTTCAATTCAGCTGTCCTTGCTTATTTAGTGGTGAACAGTTTATAAGCAAATATAGTAAGCTGGGACAAAGAGGGTAAGAAATGAATAGTGATGTGGAACATGGGACGAACAATCCTTTTGGCTGTGGAGAGATGGTTACATCCATGAGCTGCATCTGAACCCTTCCACAACTTCAGACTCCAGTGAAAGAGTGTAAAGGTATGAAAACAACAAAAAACAGAAAATGCTGGAGAAACTGAGCAGGTCCAGTAGCATCTATGGAGAGAGAAACATATTTCGCTGTTTCCCTCTCTACAACTGCACCCAGATCTGTTGAGATTTTCCAGCGTTCTCTGTGATTGTTTCAGATTTCCAGCGTCTACAGTATTTTGCCTTTATGAAAACTAGAAATAGAATGAGAGAGAGACGTGGAGGTAAAAGATCTCATGCATGACTTAGAGGGGCAGGGAAATTGTCTGCGTCTGCAGGGTAAAATTTTACCCAATCAGCATCACAAAAATGAAGCTGCCTGGTCATTATCAGATTGCAGATTGTGGGAGCTGGCTGCGCACAGATCGTCTGCCACATTTCCTACACTGGAACATTGACTACACTGCAAAAGTACTTCTTGAAGTGCTTTGGGATGTCTTGAAGTCATGAAAGTTGCTATAGGAATTAAGTCTTTAGTTTACTGCAGTGATCTAAAGTAAGCAGGGTTCGTATGGTCTTGTATGGTATGCTGCAGTTCTGTGGAGATACAATGGGCACCAGCAAAGCACTTATGAATTAATTGTTAACTTTCCACGTGCAGGTACAAGTACTATGAGCGATGGGCAACTGCCAATGATTTTCCAGTGGAAAACATTATTAATGATGGATCGACAACCAGTCAAACACAATTGGGTGCAGTGGCTGACTTGGAGCTAGTGATCAGGAGCAAGAGGTTCACTGATGATGTCATGGTGGTATGTTTTGTTTCATTGCTGGTTGTTTGCTGAAGTTTAGGATCTTTGCTCACGCTGTCTCACCACAATCTGTATGTACTTCCAGGTTGCTGGGGATATGCTATGTGAAGATCTGAACTTTGATATAGCTGAAGTTCTCAAATTCTTTACGTTTAAGGTCAGTAAACCCACTGGTTTCTTGTTTCTTCATGATGTTTAATTGACTTAATGTGATTTTAAGTGAAAAGCTATTTGGTTTAGTGTAAATAGCCTTGGGAATAAAGGTTGGAAACTTAGACTATGTAACCTTGCTCATGTGAAATAAATGAAATCACATAATGGCTCAGGTCAGTGTCTGGGGTGATCATACGATAGAATTAGATAGAAATATACAGGCCAAAAACAATTCTGAATAGTGTGAAGGATGTGGATTGAATACAAATTATCTGAGAGTAGTCAAAATTTTACAGCTGCATGATTCAGGCTAGGGAATCAGTATTTTATATACAAAATGATCATTTTTCGCTTATCTGTATTCCATACACACTTGGTCTGATACTGAGATAACAAGGTGTAGAGTTGGATGAACACAGCAGGCCAAGCAGCATCAGAGGAGCAGGAAAGCTGACATTTCGGGTCGAGACTCTTCTTCAGAAATGGTCTACATCGGGGAAACCAAGCGGAGGCTTGGGGACCGCTTTTTGGAACACCTACGCTTGGTTCGCGACAAACGACTGCACCTCCGAGTCGCGAACCATTTCAACTACCCCTCCCACTCCTTGGACGACGTCCATCCTGGGCCTCCTGCAGTGCCACAACAATGCCATCCAAATGTAGCAGGAACAGGACCTCATATTTCGCTTGGGAACCCTGCAGCCCAATGGTCTCAATGTGGACTTCACAAGCTTCAAAATCTCCCCTCCCCTGACCGCATCCCAAAACCAGCCCAGCTCGTCCCCGCCTCTGTAACCTGTCCTTCCTCCCACCTATACCCTCCTCCCACCTCAAGCCCCACCCCCATCTCCTACCTACTAGCCTCATCCCGCCTCCTTGACCTGTCCGTCCTCCCTGGACTGACCTATCCCCTCCCTAACTCCCCACCTACACTCACCTTTACTGGCTCCATCCCCGCCTCTTTGACCTGTCTGTCTCCTCTCCACCTATCTTCTCCTTTATCCATCTTCTAACCACCTCCCCCTCTCTCCCTATTTATTTCAGAATCCCCTTCCCCTCCCCCATTTCTGAAGAAGGGTCTAGACCCGAAACGTCAGCTTTCCTGCTCCTCTGATGCTGCTTGGCCTGCTGTGTTCATCCAGCTCCACACTTTGTTATCTCAGAATCTCCGGCAGCGGCAGTTCCCACTATGTCTGATCTGATACTGACCATTCCCTTCTCAGTCAAGAAACACTTTCTTATCTAAGATATTCATGAAAATTAAATATTTATTGTACTTGGTGGCATTAACATTCAAGATAGAGATGTGGTAAAGCTCTTATTTCATAGATTGGGGGTTTGATTGATTAGTTCCTAATCTTATTCAAGATGAGCGTAAACACAGTTTGACATAAATCCTGACATTGTATGCTATTTGCTCAAGAATGTCACTTTTGATTAACTTAATGTTTTTATATTGTTTGCTTTTTTCATTTTTCCTGGCTCCCAAACCATTTGTCCACTTTTATTAATAGTACCAATAGCATTTACATAGCATCTTAAGGGTTTGTTTCAATGGGGAAAAAGGGTACTATCTACATTGGAAAAAGTTCTTTCAGAGTTGGGTTTGAAAATGTTGACTTGTTTGGAGAGTGAGCAATATATACTTCAGTGAAAGAATCTTATGCAATAAGACCAGGCCCCTCTTTTTTGCCTAAGCAAGGGGAAAGTGTGTTAATGTGGAAAGGGGAGACAGTTAATAGAGATTATTGAGAGATTATTTCCTCCCAGGCCAAAGTCGAACTTGACTGAGACTTGTAACATCCCATAGCCCAGCTGAACTCCACATATTATCATCAGCCTGGAACATTGCATCAGTGGTCCCCGTACTCTCTCACATGTAAAGTGTACAACTACTTACCAAATTATGTTATTTTACTTAACACCAAATTTAAACAGTGAGAAGAAAGAATGTGCATTTATATAGCACCTTTCATGACCACAGAACATCACAAAATGTTTTAGATCCACTTAATAATCTTTGAAATGAAGTCAGATTGCAATGTAGAAACATGACACCTAATTTGCCCACTATAAGCTCCTAGAAGCAGCAATCTGATCATGACCACATCATCTGGTTAATTTGGTGATATTGGTTTGGGGATAAATATTGACCAGGACACTAGCATATCTCGAGCTCTGCTTTGAAATAGCACTGGGTGATCTTTATGTCCACTTAAAAAAGGGGACATGGGGCCTTCGTTTAATGACTCAGCTGGAAGGTATAACTTTTGACAATAAAGCGTGTGATTTTAGGTTTTGTGCTCAGGACTCTGAAGTGGACTTTAACACAAAAAACCATTGGGAGTGCTCCCAACTGAGCCATGACTAGCTCATGTGAAATACAACAGTATGCTGACATTGTTACCATTCTTTAACTGTTGCCTGACAGAAGGGAGAATTGGTAATTTACTATGAAATGGAAGAAGGAGAGAAAACAGAATCTCGGGGAATAGTTGAGGTGTGCCCCTCGACACACAGGTAGGTTTCTGATTGAAAAAGGCCAGTTTTTGAGTTGGTGAGTCTTCGTATATGTTACTGCGACTCGATTAGAATCTTAGGGATTATGCGATCCCGAAGGATGCCATTTGATCCATCATAGCTGTGTCTGCTTTTTGAAACAGCTTTCCTATTTCCTTTCCTAATCGTCCTGTAACTTCTTTAAGTTTCAAATCTTCATCCAATTTCCTTTCGCCTCTGGCTGTTTTAACAATTGCCATAAATCTGTGACCTACAGTTACCACCTGTTCTACCATTGAAAAGATATTGGACGTCATTTCCCACACCTGGAGCAGGTGGTATTTGAACTGGGACCTCTTGGCTCAGAGATAGGGACATGACCACTCCCCACAACAGCCCTCCCCTGCCACTGGAAACATTTTCTCACCGTAATTATGCTATTAAAATCATTCATGGCTAAATAATGATTTTGATCAGTTCTATTAAACCTCCCCTTAACTTTCTCTGCTCTGAGAAGAACAGACCTAGCCTCTCCAGTCTGTCCAACAACAACACGTATTTATATAGCATACTTAAAATAGTAAAACATCCCAGATGCTTTAGGCGTGTTCCCAAGCAGAACTTAATATAAGGAAATGCTAGGGTACACGACCAAATGGTTGATCAAAGAAGTAGTTTTGAGGGGCATCTTAAATGAGAAAAGAAAAATAAATAGCCTTAGTGAGAGGGCTCCCGAGCTTGGTGATTAAACAGCTAAAGGTGTGGTCTTCATTCATGGAGCAGTTAAAATTGAGTGCGTGCCAAAGTGTCAGAAATGGAGCAGTACAGATATCTTGAAGGTTTGGGGATGGACTTTGAATAGAGGGCATGACCTTGGATGAATTTGAAACTAAACATAATATTTTATTATTAGTGCCTTGCTGGACTGGGAGCCAGTAGAGATTTGTGGGCACAAGCATGATAGATAAACTTCACAGGAGCTAGGAGAGTTTTGAATGAGTTCAAGTCATGTGACAGTGTCGTGTAGACCTTCACCATTCTGAATAAATCTCGTTTGCACCCATTCTGTTATGTGGGACCCAGAAATGGACAAAATGCAGGTGAAGAGAAAGAACATAGAATCAGAATATTTCGCTCTTTGTGTAGCTAGAACAAGCATGGGAACAGTGGGTGAATGGCCTCCTTATGGGCTGAGGTTCTCAGAGGCACTAGCATCATGGCCAAAGCAGGTATCGGAAATTGTATGAACCAACGGCATGGTGGTTCAGTGGTTAGCACTGCTGCCTCACAGATCCAAGGACCTGGATTTGATTTCAGCCTCAGGTGACTGTGGAATTTGCATGTTCTTCCCATGTCTGCGTGGGTTTCCTCCGGGTGCTCCAGTTACAGTCCAGGGATATGCAGGATAGGGGGATTAGCCCTGGGAAATGCAGGGTTACAGGGATAAGGTAGGGGGGTGGGTCTGGTTGGGATATTCTTTGGACGGTCTGTGTGGACTTAATGGGTGGAATGGCTTGCTTTCACACTGTAGGGATTCTATACTCTGACCTCAATCTGAGACCTTCTGATTTCAGAATTTGCAGAAGCTTAAAGACCTTAACTCTGTATTATCTGATGAATATAATATTTTCTCTTGCTGGTTAAATTCTACAGTGAGTCGCCAAATGTTTATTGACCCACTAATCTATCCGGGCATGTTGTCTTCCAAGGATCAGAGATACTGAAGACCGTTTTCTTTCAGAATCACCAAGTTTTATGAGAAGCCCTCTGCAGATGTTACAGAATCGAGGCTGGCAAGTGTTGTCTTTTATTGTTTCCAAAGCAAGACACTGCCAACTCTTGGAGAGTATTTGAAGTATCATCCACTGGTGGAGGATCGAAGGCTTGGGAAGTATATGGTGAGAAAATCTTCTGTTTAATCAAGTAAAACTCACCAAAAGTTGTCAGTTTGTTCTAATGTGGAGGTGCCAGTGTTGGACTGGGATAGACAAAGTCAGAAATCACACGACACCAGGTTATAGTCCAATAGGTTAATTTGAAATCACAAGCTTTTGGAATGCTGTTCCTTCGTCAGGTGATATACAGGGAAGCACACAGACACACGTGTGCCTGTGCACGTCCCTCCACTTCACCTGTTGAAGGAGCAGCGCTCCAAAGCTTGTGATTTCAAATTAACCTGTTGGACAATAGCCTGGTGTCATGTGATTTCTGAGTTTGCTATAACTACAAATAAATGGAGGACAAGCGAATAGTTCTCTTCATCTCAATGATCACCACTGTTACAACCAAGCTGGGAGGGATAAGTAACATAATCTCGTCCTACTCCCAAGTTTGGTATAACAAGAGTTTGACTTTTTGAAAAGGCTGCGCTTTCAAATTCAATGTAAATGTACCTTAAAGAACACACCAGACAGATGTCCTTGAGCTAATCAGAATTAAGAAGTTAGTTTTTTTGAGAACTCTCTCAGCAAAAGATAAACCGATCAAAAAGATATCACAAAAACAGTTCTGTGACCCATACACAAACTAGCATGCAAACACACTAAATAATTTATTGGGGAAGAAGAAACGTTTGTACCTCTTCAATAAAGAAGTTATTTATTGAACTGGTGATTCTTTTGGAAACAGTTATGTGGCAGATTTCCACATTTTTCAAACGATTTTGGTTCACAGTTGGTTTTCTCTCAGGGGGAGTTGCCTTTTTCCAAAATTGCGAACCACTTCCAAAGAGAGAGAGAGAGAGAGAGAGGCTCCTTCTTATTCATGTTACTGAATGTCTTATTTGTAGCCAAAACCCCAAACTTATAATCTTGGTTTCTCACTAATGGAGGTGGGGAGTTGCGGAGGGGTGGTGTGAGGGTGGACAAGGTGGGTGGGGGTGTGGGGAGATGGTTGGGCGATGTTGCGCAGTGGAATTCTGATGTCTCAAACCTGGCTGTTGGCCACAATGGGAATAATCCATTGTTCCAAAGAGTTTTGACAATCCATTGTCAGAGCATCCCTGTAATCCTTCAATATAGTTAGGGAGAACATAGAACAATAAAGCACAGGAACGGGCCCTTTGGCACTTGATGTTGTGCTGAACATGACATCAAATTAAACTAATCCTTTCTGTCTTCTTATGGTCCATATCCCTCCAATCAATCCTTCTCTTCAAATTTATGTCTTTGTTCCAACAATACAACAACCACTGTCTGTGTGGAGTTTGCACATTCTCCCCGTGTCTGCATGGGTTTCCTCCGGGTGCTCTGGTTTCCTCCCACAGTCCAAAGATGTGCAGGCTAGGTGGATTGGCCATGCTAAATTGCCCATGTTCAGGGCTGTGTAGATTAGGTGGGTTATAGGGGATGGGGGTTGGGTGGGATGTCTGAGGGCCGGTGTGGACTTGTTGGACCGAGGGGCCTGTTTCCACACTGTAGGGATTCTATGAATATTTATAGTAGAGAAGTCTCATTCCCAGAGATATTTGAGGGTTTCATTACTGACTATCCATTCTAAAGTTGGATTTTAATACCCAGGTAATTGCCCCTCTAATAGCCGTTCAGGGTATAGCAGATAGTGTCAGCTGTGTTACTTAGACATTCCTTTATATATTCCTGAGAGCTCGGCTTCTTTTAGGTCAGGTGACTTTGGCAATTGTTGAAGTGACCCAGCTTGGTTTAATTGTTTTTGTCTCAAACCAAATCCCAAAGGTTTTACAGAAAAATAGGAATTGCTGGAGAAATTCAGCAGGTCTGGCAGCATCTGTGGGGAGAAAGCAGACTTAACGTTTCGGGTACAATGACTCTTCTTCAGAACTGATAGCGGCTGGGAAAGAAGTTGTATTTATGCTGAAGATGGGGTTGGGAGTGTGGTTGGGTGAAGAAGTGAGCGGATAGGTGGAGATGGCCAGAGAGACAGAGAGATGCAATCACAGAAGGTGTAACACCTGCCCATTTACCTCCTCCCTCGTTATCATCCAAGGCCCCAGACACACCTTCCAGGTGAAGCAGCACTTTACCTGCACTTCACTCAATGCAGTTTACTGTATTTGTTGCTCAGAATGTGGTCTCCTCTATACTGGGGAGATGAAATGCAGACTGGGTGACTGCTTTGCAGAACACCTACATTCTGTCTGCAAAAATGACCTCGCACTTCCAATTGCCTGTCACTTAAACACACCACTGTGTTCCCACGCCAACATCATAGTCACAGGCCTGTCGCAGTGCTCCGGCGAGCCTCAGCACAAACTCGAAGAACAACATCACATTTTCCACTTGGGGACCGTGCAGCTTCTAGAACACATCAAGTTCAATAACTCTAGAGCCTGATTCTATCCTTCTATGATTTTACTCACACTCACACCTAGCCCTTTATGACATGTATTGCTTTCAGCAAAGTCTACCCATTCTCTCCTGTTTTTTTGCTCTAATTATCACTTTATTCAGCTTAGTTCCTGTCCCAGCTTCCTATCAATAATCCTCTCATTTACCTACCCCTTTCATATTTCTCTCACTCTGTCTGCGTCCTGTCTCCACCTCTCTGCTCACCTCTCCCCCCATTCCCCCCCCAACCCCGTCCTCAGCCTAAATACTATTTTTCCTATCTGCTATCAGTTCTGATGAAGACTCACTGGACTCAAAACATTAACTCTGCTTTGTCCACACAGATGCTGCCAGATTTGCTGAGTTTCTCTAACAATTTCTGTTTTTTTTTGTTTCAGATTTCAGCATCCGCAATTCTTTGTTTGATTCCAAAAATTTTAAGGTAGTCAACGAGATTTTATGAATTCACGGTATTTATATAATCTTGGCACTATATCCTTCTTTTCCTTTCTCCTGCGTTTGGCTTGCTTTCAAATCCCTTTATATAATTTGCTTATTGAAGCGAGTTCTACATTCTGCCTGCTCTCTGCGTAAGAAGTTCCCCTTGAACTGTACATGACCACATCCAGAGTACTGTTAGCAGTTTTGGTTCTCTTATTGAAGGAAGGATATAACTTCATTGGAGGCAGTTCAGAGAAGATTCACCAGAATGATCCCTGGAATGGAGGGATTGTGTTATAAACAAAGGTGATCTCATTGAAACAGTGTAAATGCTGAGAGGATGTTCCCTCTTATGGGACAGTCTAGGATCAGACACACAATATCAGAATAAAGTGGTACCAATTTAAGACTGAGATGAGGAGGAATTTTCTCTGTCAGTGGGTTGTGAGTCTTTGGAACTCCTTGCCACAGAGAACTGTGGGTCAGAGTCCTTGTGTATATTTAAGGCTGAGATAGATAGATTCTTGATCAGTCAGGGAATCACGGGCTACGGGGAAAGGGCAAGAAAGTGGACATGAGGAATATTGGATCAGCCCTTATCCTGAATGATGAAGTGGGCTTGAGGGTGGAATGGCCTATTCCTGTTCCTATTTCTTATGGTCTTATATTCTACTAGTTTCATTGGACATTATTTTACGTTAATGAAACCCTAGTTTAAAGTCCCCTACAAGGTGGAAATATCTTGTCTACAGCTGTAAGTCCTTTAAAATTTAAAGAAGTTTTGTAATGTGAATCTTCACCAAGATTTACAACTGATGAAGCCACAGAGTCACTGTTCTCTGTGCCATCAAGTAAGCCAAATAGTACCAGATTTCTCCAATGCCAGTTTCTTTGTCATTTTACATCTCTGTGGCAGCAACTTGCATTTGAATGTCACTTTGTAAAGTATTAAAACATCCCAAGGCTTTGCCAAACAAATTTCACATTGAACCTCACAAAGGTCTATTGGGACAGATGTCTAATGATTTGCTCAAGAGGTTAATTTCAAGGAGGATAGGTGAAGAAATTTAGGGAGGGAATTCACAGCCTAGTGCCTAATCAGCCTTATGACATGGCTGCCGATATGAGAATGATTAAAATTACACATAAAGTATAGATTTGGAGGAACACAGAGATTTCAAAGGCTTGTTGAGATGGAGGAGGATACAGAGATAGAGAAGAATGACGTTAGGGTTTTCCCAGATGGATGAGAGAAGTTAAATATTTTTTTTAACCACCAGTGGTCACTGTGTGTACAGTGTTAGTCATACTTATATTTAAGGGATGAAGAGTTAATATAAAATGATTTTGCAATTACTGGGTGAATGAAGTCTCAATTTCAGTTATTGGTGTAAATCTGCCCAATCTTTGTGGGAGAAGTTGACTGACAGAGACAATTCCATTTTATGATCCCAAGACTTATCCCAATAAATGCTTTATTGATTTAGGGAACAATCTAAGGGACCTTGGGAGTCAACAGCTAAGTCATACAAAGTAGTTCAGAACTGAAGGACAGTCACACTGAACTTGAAACATTTGCTTCTCTCTGCAGAAGCTGCCAGACCTGCTAATTTTCTTCAGCACTTCCTCTTTATTGCAGTGTTCAGATGGTCTGGCAACGCTTGCAAGTCACTTGTTATGTAGTGTTGTAGGAAATAGTGCAGTTGATTTGCATGCAGCAAGTTCACACAAACCCTAATGTGGTAATGACCAGATATTTTGTTTCTCTGTCACATTAATTCAGGGATAAATATTAGCTAGGAGAAAATCCCAATCTTTTTGTAGGATCTTTAAATCTATCTGATGTAGCCATGATTTAAATTCTCAGCACTTCTCTCAGCACCACTGTTCCTTAGCATTCCACTGGGAGTGTCATCCTGGATTTTCTCATGACCTTTTGATTCAAAGGTGAGAGTGGCACGGCTGGCCAGATACTTGCATTTCCTTATTTGAGAGAATCTGCTCTATTCGGGAACTCTTTAAGGTTGGCATTGCTATTCCTGCAAAGGAGAAACTTCATTATATTACAGGAAAGACAAACAAAAACATTATTGAGTTATTTAATATCAATAATTAGATGTTTCCTGATTTACTTACCACATGGAATTTGCTGCCTGTGAGAATGGTTTCAGAAGGAAAGTTGTTGGGTCATAATGACTCTCCAATTTAAATCACAAAGAGGTTATTTTCATATCATATGAAACTAGTCTTTCTTCTGATATTGTGATGTTTGAAAGCTTATTATTTCCTCTTTTTTTTAATTCCAGGAATGGCTCATCAACAAGACTGGAATCACAGTGTTTGGAATGAAGCTGCCTACTGGATTCCAGCTAATTGGGCAAGTGGTAAGATTGACAATATATTCTCCCAGACATTAATGGTTAAACCAGGGATTGTTGACACTACTATATTTATGATTAAATGTACAACCCCTTACCGTGAGATTATGCGCTCTGGGTCTGGACTCTCCCATAAGGGGAAACAACCTCTCCACATCTACCCTGTCAGGTCCCCTAGAAATCATGTAAGTTTCAATAAGGTTGCCTTTCATTCTTCTAAACTATGATGACTATGAGTCCAAACTACACTCCATAAGCCATTCCCTCCATAGATTTCTGCAGTCCTATAATCCTCTGAGGATCTCTGTGTTTTTCTGATTCTAACCTTTTGTGTGTCTCTGCTTTCCTTTGCTGCACCAGTCGGGGCTGTGTCTTCAGCTGCTTAACGAGCAGAATTCTCTCCTCAGAATGCTCTCTGTCTCTCTACCTCTCTCTTACTTCATGATGTCAGGCTTACATAGAAATTTCAGCACAGAAACAGGACACGCAGTCTGACTGGTCTATGCCTGTGTTTTTACCCCATGCAAGCTTCCTTCTGTACCCCTCTTTATGTCACTCTGTCAGAATATCCTTCTATTCCTTTCTTCTCATGTTTATCCAAATTCCCCTTAAATGTGTCACACACAAACTCATAATTACGAAAACTAGGGTTACTGGATGAGTAACTTGTCAGTAGAGATTTTCCAGGTGGTGATTTGCATTTCTCTGCTTCTAACACTTTTATTTGTTGATAGGATCTCTCTGAATACAAGAAGTGGCTGGCATGCTACTCTTCAAAGCAACATGGTTTTGCTGCCAAATCAATCACCTGTCGTTCCTACGCAAGGTTAATATTGCTCATACACCACTCTGATGGAATAGAATACTATGTAACCTGAAAGGTTTCAACCTCAACAAAAGATTTCCTTTCTTGTTAATGACTGATTGAGAAGTTGGTGGTTGGTGGTGAGCAATTTTCTGGACATACTGTGGTCAAGCAGTGAGGTCCTCCAGTGTTCTATTAGGGTAAGGAATTCCAGGAGGCTCGGGGCTGGTGGGAAATGTGTGTGACATGGATCAAGTACATCCCATAAATTAGACATGGATAACTTTACTTTATCAACCTGTAGCACCATTAAATACAGATTGATTGTTCAGAGTTTCAGTCATTCTTCTCAAACACACTATTTTCTTCTAAACAGATAATAAATGACTGATTCTGAAAGCTGGAGGGAAAAAAAAGCCTTAAAAACTGCACTGAATAGATCGGAGAGAAGGATTACTGGCTGTAATCTGATAGAGAGGCTTAAATGATGTTTACACTTCCTGATAATGAGACACGTGTCCTATTTCTTTAATATAACACAGTGTGGAGCTGGAGGAACACAACAAGCCAGGCGGTATCAGAGGAGCAGGAAAGTTGACATTTCGGGTCGGGACCCTTCTTCAGAAATGGGGGAGGGGCAGGGGGCTCTGAAATAAATAGAGAGAGGGGGTGTGGGGGTGGGGAAGGTAGGTGGGATGGTGATAAGTAATGGTTTTTTACCTGTCTTTTGTCACTACAGTACCTGTTGACTGCTAGTGTGGTGACCATTGTTCTGTTGCTGATTTGTACTAACTTTGATGTTACAGAAGGAATGATTTGCAGCATCACTTAAACATGCTGCAGATAATGTGGAAAAAACATATGTTCAGGGATCTCAGTGAATTTATTTTAATCTATTTGGAAAATTAATGGAACGTTATCATTTATTGCAAGGGGAATTGAATTAAAAAAGGAAGATTCCACTTAAATTATACAGCATGTTGGTGGGACCACATCTAGAGTACTGTTCACAGTATTGGTTTCCATATTTAAGGAAGGATGTAAATATATTGAGTACTCGACTTAAGTTGATAGTTTTTGCAGGTCCAAGGAAGTGCCATATTGCTGGAGGCATTTTATTTAAATTCTCTCGGGATGTGAGCATTAATAGCAAAGGCAGCATTTGTTGTCAATCCCCAATTGCCGTTGAGAAAGTGGTAGTGAACAGTCTTCTTGAACCATTGCAGTCAATCTGGTACATCCAAAGTGCTGCTAGGGAGGGATTTCCAGGAGTTTGACTCAGCAATGATTCGGGAGTGGCACTATAGTTTCGTTTTGGGACTTGGATGGGAACTAGCAGATCATGAGTTTCCATCTGGCTGCTCTTGTACTTTCTGCTGGTGAAGGTAAACAGTTGCCCTTCCTGCCCTCAGGTAGATGTAAAACATCTCATGGCATTACTTTGAAGAATAAAAGGGAGAGTATTAATGCTCTGCTGAAAAGCAAAGTGGCCATTGTTCACATTGCTGTTTGTGGGAGTTTGCAGTGTGAAAATTAGCTGCCACTTCTTCCAGTACTACAAAAATGACTAAAGTTGAAAATGTGCTTTGTAAAACACTTCAGAATTTCCTGAGGATATGAATGGAACTATACAATTACACGTCTTTCCCTTTATTTATTGCAGTATAATTTATCAGATTTCGCTGTGCATGATTGGCTGTGACCTGTTTCTATAGAAGGGATTGTCATTGAAAAGTCTGGTACCAGCTATGAAGTACTTTGAGACGTCCTAAAGTCATGAAAAGTTATATACATGCACCATTTTTTGATGAAATCGCTTAGTTTTGTCACAGGATCTTATCATTAGGAATTCAAAATACTTCACACGGTTCAATAGATTTTTTAAACTTCATTGATTTGGGTAAAAAACACAAAAATCTCACTTGCATTGGGCTCTAAATTTGCTTTTGTTTTATCCTGGAATGGTTTGTTGGAATGAGAATAGTTTTGGAATGGGTTTTCCTGGATATCAAGGATTCAGTGGAAATTTGTTGAACCATTGCACTGACACTCACTTGTGTTTAGGATTGGAATTATGGGAAATCCATCAGATGGCTTCTACGGGAAAACCATTGCCATGACGATATCTAATTTCTGGGCTGATGCAATGATATGCGAAAGCAAAAAAGTCGTAAGTCCTATGCATGATTGAGCAAGATAACTAGTAAATAGAATGCACAATGACCAATGGAAGTTGTTTCCTCAATTCATTTACAAATAAATTAACTTTGCTATTAATTGTCCAAACTCCAAATTCAAAACAACATGACAACAGCACAAGAGATAAAAACCAAAAGAACTGCAGATGTTGTAAATCAGGAACAAAACAAAGTTGCTGGAAAAGCTCAGCAGGTTTGGTGGCATCTGTGAAGGAAAAAACAGAGTAAATGTTTCGGGTCTGATGAGGAAGTTCTGAGGAAGGGTCACCGGACCCAAAACGTTAACTCTGTTTTCTCCTTCACAGATGCTGCCAGAACTGCTGAGCTTTTCCAGCAACTTTGTTTTTGTTGCACAAGAGATAAGCCAGACCAGTCAATGCTGAGGTCTCAGACACAGCCCCAACACAATTTTATGTATTTTACAATGTTAAGCAGTTAGATTTAAAAACTTTATGATATGCATGCCCTCCTGCTGGATTCAAAGATGTTTATGTATTCATCTTTTAGGTATCATGTGTTTAATAGGCCCATGAAACAGAGAGCAAAATGTTACAAATTTGTTCCTTTTACAGTGTGTGTGCACATTGAGTACTATGAGTATTAACTGTGTGCAATATATTTTCTTGAAGCTAACAAATTTATATTGTAATTTTTGTGAGAATAAAATTTCTTTGCTAAGGCCTCAAGTCTTGGAAATTTTACAATGAAGTGATCCTCCAAAACAGAATGGAGCCATTCAGCCAGCTTCCAACAGCTCCCTTCTATTCCTTTCCTATCTCTCGGAAATGCTGTTAAATATATATGTTAACAATATTTGTCCATTTTTAAATTCTGCTTCTGCCCTTGTTCCTGTTAGACCATTCTGCATCCAAAGACTCTTAACTTCAAAAGACAGACCAAGCTATTTTCAGGACTTCTTATTTAAGGTTTTTTGGGGTGATGATTTAAATATTGTGCCCTTTAATTACCAACTGATTTCCTCTATCAAAACCCATCATAATTTTGAGCATCTTCACATTATCTCTTAATATTCTTAATGTTCTACAAAATGATCTATCATTCCACATCTCTCCTCTTATCCCTGGTAACGTTTAGTGAGATTTTTGTCTGATCTCCATGGCCTTTTCCTTATCTAAGGTGCCAAAACTGGATACACTAATCAAACTGAATTCTAGCCAATGATTTATGCAGGTATGGTATTATATCTTTGCTTTTAACTCTTTAACTCTTAATACCCCAGGGGAGGAACAGAGAACAGGGAGCAGTAAAATCTACCAGATTCCATTCATGATTGCTATCCACTGGATTACAACTACTTTCTGCATTAATTTCAGTCACTACTCTTGAAAAATTCCAACTGACATACTTTGGCACATCCTAAGTTTGTGAAGGGCACTATATAAATGCAAGTATTGCTAGTTAGAACATGTGTGTGTTTTGTGTTATATACTTAATGATTCTGGCTGCATTGACAGTCAAGTAGTCCACCTGAGGTTAATCTCAATCAGGGTTCACACATAAATGATAGTCACTTGGATTGCAGAGAGTTGATTCTGCCCTTGGATTGGTTTCTCTGCACCTTCAGGGATGAAATTCATAGCTAAGGAACATATTTTTCTGAGGACAGTTGAGAATTTCCCACCAAATGTCTTCAAGTTCTTCTTCTAATGTTGCTTTCTGCTTTTGAATTCCCCCAGGTGCTAATACCGCATCCTCTCAATGATCCAACAGAGTTTGGCAGCTTGCAAGATTTGCACAGGATCAGTAGGAAGGAAGGGTTTGTACCTGTCATTTCTGTAAGCACGTTTCAATGCAGTCAATTCTCTCACCCGTAGTAACAAAGTTTGCAAAGTAACATTTCTGGTTAAGCGTACACTTGCATAGCTTTGACTTGCCTCCCCTGGTTCTTTTGCCAATAAGGTTTTTTTTAGTGCAACATGTTGTTATGATTTGCAATGCACAACTTTCAAAATGAAATAGTTTAAATACCTCATGGGGAAAACAGTTTTAGGGCTAGGGGAAGGAGCAAAGAGCTTAAGACCATAAGAACTAGAAACAGGAGTAAGCCATTCAGCCCCTTGAGTCTGCTCTGCCATGACTGTAAGGGAAGATAGAGCAGAAACCCTCCTAACATTTCAAAAATATTTAAATATACATTTAAGATGTGAACGCATACAACGCTATGGGCTAAGTGCTGGAAAATTAAACTAGAATAGTTAGCTGGCTGATTTTGACTGGCATTGAAGCTATGATCTTAAGGACCTTTACTATGCTGTAGATCTCTACAGCTCTATTCTAACACGTGTTTTTTAAAAGTGTGTGCAGTAATTAATAAACCCACTCTCTTGGTGAATTCAAGAAAGCCCATTAAATTGGTTCCTTGTAAAACATAAATTCATTTGGATCTGGGAAAAAGGTATTCATCAGGGAAGAAGTCCTTTGAAAACTAACTTTTTTTTTATCAGTTCACTGGATTTAGGAATTGCTGACTAAGCCAGCGTTTGTTGCCCATCCCTAGTTGCCCCCAGTGAGAAGATGATGGTGAGCTGACTACTGGAATTGCTGCAGTTTATTTTCTGTAGGCCTACTCACAATGCCATTAGGGAGGGAATTCCAGGATTTTGACCCAGTGACACTGAAGCAACAGTGATATATTTCCAAGTTTGGAATATGAGTGGGTTGGAGGGGAACTTGCAGGTGGTCGTGTTCCCATGTATCTGCTGCCTGTGTCCTTCCAGATGGTAGTGAGAATAGATTTTAAAAGTGCTGCTAAGGGGTCTCGGCGAGTTCCTGCAGAGCATCTTGTAGATCGTTCACACTGCTGCTACTGAGCATCGATGGTGGAGGGAGTGGATGCTTGTGGATGTGGCACCAATAAAGCAGGCTGCTTTGTCCTGGATGGTGTTGAGTCTCTTGAGTTTCATTGGAGCTGCACCTATCCAGGCAATTGAGTGGTATCCCATCACATTCCTGACTTATGCCTTGTAGATGTTGGACAGGCTTTGGGGAATCAGGAGGTGAGTTACTCACCAAAGTATTCCTAGCCTCTGACCTGCTTTTGTAGCATAGGAGTTGTTGCAATCAACTGAGTAAATGGATGAGTAAAGGAAAAGGAGACCAGTTCATCCATCCTTACCTAGAGGCTTAACAATTTGGGGTATTCTGCCTAGAAGTGTAATGGATTAGGGGACTCGCCCATAGTCTGGTCATAACAACCCTCTTGTATAATAAGATGATGAGCCAGTCAGGATTTCTCTGTGAACATTTCAGAGGATGTTTGCAAATGGTTTTGAATTGATTTTTAATGGTTTCTTCATCTATGGACCAGAATTGAACTCTGGATTGGGGTAAATCATTGTGAGGGAAGGGCTGACTAGATTCAGGCAGGGATGGGAAACAAAATTACCATGGGGCTAGTGTTAAATTGAGGCTGTTTTGCAGGTATCTGGGTGGTCTGAGACTGCTTCAAGCAACTTGTAAGAAATTCTACCAATACTGCTCTGAACAAGGGTAAGAGAAATTTGAGGTTTTGTGAATTTGTCATTTTAGGCAATGGATCACTAACCCTAATGCTTTTCACAACAATGAGATTTTAAACCAATATGCCAGCTTCCCCCTCAGGCTGGTGTAAATGATCCCAGGGCTACTTACTTAAAGGTCAGCAAGGAAATTCTCCCCTATGACTGGCCAATATTTATTCCGCAGCCGACATTGCTAAAGTAAATTATCTGGTGCGTTGTTGGACCCTGCTGAATTCCTAATTGGCTGTTGCATTTCATCCAGCAGTTACTATAGTTCAGACATAACTCAATATCTTTAAAGTCCTTTGGAACACCCTGAAATAATGAAAGACAAACTGTAAATGCAAATTCTTTCTTTCTAAGTTATTTCCATGAAGTGGAGGTGCCGATGTTGGACTGGGGTGGACAAAATCAGAAGCCACACGACACCAGGTTATAGTCCAACAGGTTTATTTGAAATCATAAGCTTTTGGAGTGTAGCCCCAAAAGCTTCACCTGACGAAGGGGTTACGTTCTGAAAGCTTGTGATTTCAAATAAACTTGTTGGAGTATAACCTGGTATTCTGTAACTTCTGACTAAGTCATTTCCATGTTGCTCAAAAAAGTGTTTACTTTTTCTAAAGAAGTAAACTTCTAGTGATTATGATGAATCATTTCAATTCCGTAATTCAACTAAATCCGTTATTGAACTTGTGTTCCAATTTGCAGAATCGCTTTGGCCAAACGGAACTTTACTCTGAAATACGACACTAATGTACCACGGCAGGTGGTAGGTATATTCCTGAACAGATTCAGATTTCCTTATACTTGTTGAAACAATGGCACATCAAGAAATGATGAAATATTTGGGTCAAAGTGCAACTTAGCTATATTCAAGGGTGACTATAGACATGCATCTGAATGGCAAATGTAATTGAAGGATATGCTGATAGAGTGAGATGGTTTTCTGTAAAGTGTAAGTAAATATCAGCAAGGTCTTTTGAGATAAATCCCTATTTTTGATCTGTGTGTTATATCTAATTCTGAGTTCGTATTACATTTAGACTTGGTTGGAATGAGCATCTACACACAAAGCACCTTCTCTGTGGCTGTAGCACAGTATTCTGTGCTCTATTCTGCTACCTTGATGCACTTTGTATGGTATAATCTGCCTGTTGAACTTGCAAAACAACTCTTTTCACTGTATTTCGGTACATGTGTGACAACAGTAAATCAATCAATCAGTCATTCAATCAAAGCAAACATTTCAAGTTAGTGCTTCTATCCCCTCCCCTGCTGTGACCCTGACTTATTTTCCTAGATCAAGGAAGACTCTTGGGGCTAAAATCTGGTGCTACTTCAAAGTTGTGTTGTGCAGGTTATATGTCAACTCTATGGGGCAGACTCCATTGCAGAACATTAATCTGTGCAGCCCATGCAGTTTCCTCATTCATAAAAGCAATCCAAAACACTGCCTGTATCTCAGCAACAGTGAGGAATTACAATCTGCATCTAGATGGAACATTTGGCATAGTAAAAAACCCCAATTTGACCTCATAAACAGATGTTACACTAGATGCCAAAAAAATCTTGTAAGAAGTCGTATCACATTTGTGCCAGTGCAGCACCTTCAATCTAAAAATGTATCCTCATATTTAAATCCCTTCATGGTTTCACCTTCCTAATTCTGTAACCTTCTCTGATTTTACAACCTGCAACTTTCAAATGATTTGTATTGTTTTGCATATCTCCCCTCACTCCCTTTACCCCATCATTGGGAACCACGTCTCTTGCTGCCTAGTTTCTGTGATGAGGAATTGCCTACTGAAACACCTCTGCTATTTTTTTCATACTTAAAGGACTGAGGTCTTGGCCATCCCTCCTAGTATTCTCTTCTTTCATGTTCAATTATTGTTGAGTATGTTTCTCTAAGTGGCTGAGGTACGCCATTAATTAAGTCTCATAAATCCAAGTTGCTGTTTTATTGCCAGTGTGGAGTTTAGTGGGAAGGACATGCAACTTATGTGGTACAGTGGCTAGAACTGGAGTAAATGAATCTTACAGAGACAAGCATCCATATCAAATGAATGATCCCAACTTCTGTGGCTCAAAATATCAAACCAGCTGGGGGGATCATGTTGAGAGTATTTTTAGTACAGCTTTGGGATGCATCTTATCTCACTTTCTCTATGATTGTCTTTCTGCAGGGCCTTGCTGGAAGCAGGTTAGTGTTAAAGAGTTAAGCAAATACACTGGCTTATCCATTTCTTTAAACAAATGTTGTATATTGTCTAAGCCCTTAGACTAACCATTCTTGGACTAACCACAAATTCTTCCTCTTGGTTAGTTTGTGTAAATACCTTAGAGCACACTGTGCTGCTGTTGGATCTTCTGATTGTACCTATTGCAGCTGAATGGTAGGAGTGACATTGTTACTAAGATTCTAATAAAATGTATACTTCAAAGCAACTACATATTAAATTAAAGCAAAGAACTGCAGATGTTGGAAATCTGAAATGAAAATAAAAATTTCTGGAGAAACTTGCCAGTTTCAAATTGGGGTCACTCAACCTGAAACATTAATTCTGCTTTTTCTCCATAGATTTGGGCGGTATGGTGGTTCAGTGGTTAGCACTGCTGCCTCACAGCACCAGCGACCCAGGTTCGATTCCATCCTCAGGCAACTGTCTGTGTGGAGTCTCCCTATGTTTGCGTGGGTTTGCTCCAGTTTCCTCCCACTTTCGAAAGATGTGCAGACTAGGTGGATTGGCCATGCTAAATTACCCATAGTGTTCAGGGATGTGTAGATTAGGTGGGTTACAGGGCGATGGTTCTGAGTGGGATGCTCTCAGAGTCAGTGTGGACTTGTTGGACTGAAGAGCCTGTTTCCACACTGCTGGGATTCTCTAGATGCTACCAGACCTGCTGAGTTTCTCCAGTAATTTCTGTTTTTGCATCACAAATCAATGCTGGAATTGTCTTCCATGCTTGGCTGCACTTTCTTTTCCACTCTTTACTTCTTTCCCATATTTTACATTTTGAATTTATAATTCCTTTTATATCTTCATAGGATTACATAAATTTACATCACAGGAGCTGGCCATTCACTTCAAAGTTGGTCCATATGCTTCATTTCAGCTTTATTCTATCCTACCTTGAGCCCTACCATTATATTCTTGAATTGCAGAATCCCTACAGTGTGGAAGCAGGCCATTTAGCCTATTGAGTCCATACTGACCCTCCAAAGAGCATCCTATCCAGACCTATTCCCCCTCCACCCCACCCTATCCCTGCATTTTCCATGGTTAATCCACCTAGCCTGCATACTGTCAGCAATTTAGCATGGCCAATCCACCTAACCTCTTTGGACTGTGGAGGGAAACCAGAGCATCCGGATGAAACCCACGCAGAACGTGCAAACTCCACACAGACAGTCACCCGAGGCTGGAATTGAACCCAGGTCCCTGGCGCCGTGAGGCAGCAGTGCTAACCACTGAGCCACTGCACTGCCCCTTCTGCTCTTTCATTCTCCAAATGCTTATCTAGTTTTCCCATAAATGCATCTTTGCTCTTCACCGCAATTACTCCCTGAGTTCCACAGTCTAACTTACGTTGAATGTGTTACTGGACATATTAATGAGTATTTTATGTTGACGGTCCATAGTTTTGAAATGCAGAAACATCTCTATTCTACCCTATCAATTTTCATGAACTTAAAGACCTCAATTAGGTTACCTCTCAGCGTTTGCTTTCCAAGAGAAAAGAGCCCATATTCTTCCTGTTAGGTATAATGGTTTGAGAGGAATTTTAAGGCTGGAAGAATTTAAACCCCACAATTGCAAGGATATAACTATTTGAACACAGTTTGGGAAGTGGAGCTAGGATGGATCAGTGAAGATGTGATGCTAACAACTGGGAGCAATTTTGCAACTTAGCATTTTGCCTGAGTGTGACAAAATTAAAGATTTGATCCCTAGGAGAGAGTCAAACACAAGGCTTTGTTGTGTTGAGCATTTTGCCTGATGTGCTCAGGAAAGGAGATTTTGGACAGGTCAACCAGGTCACTTGGAAAGTTTGAAGTTAACTACATGTGATATGGTTCAAACATTCCTCCTGTCAGATTAAATCAAGGTTATTATTGACTACATCTCACATTCCTTTCCAGCTGAGAAAAGTACATTGAATGTGGTGGGGGAGCATGGTTGGAAAACAGTGAAAATAAAAACACTGCTTAAATACTTTTAAGCAGTTTTCTTTCTGAAATGTTGATTTATGGTTTCATATGTGATATCAGCAACACTCAACTGAGGCCATCTATGTCATAACTTGTAACTTGGTAATTCTTTCATGATAAGCAGAAAAGTTAAGAATAAATGTTATGTTGATCTTTACGCAAAGCAACCAAATTATAATGAAACAGATACAAACCTTTATTAAAAGCTAGGTGAAGTGGCACCATCATCATGTGGCTCCGTCCACCCACAGTAATCCTGTCATTACTTGAATTTGAGCTCAAAAGTTCTTAGAATCAAAAAACATTGGGACTTATTTGAAAAGCAGCAGTTACCTTTGAAATACTTCTTTTCTGCCACATAATTTTGACTTTCATCTGGTATTCCTGGTAAAGTTGGTCATAATTAACAGAACTTTATTTTCAAAATTTAAATTCTTATTTGTTTTCCTTTTCTGTCAGGGATATATCCGTCACCAGTGTATCTTGCCTCTGCTTCTAAGTTACAATCAATCCTGTTTTGTGTCAGTCAACTAGTATGATCCTCTCCTGTTCACAGCCATTCTAACATACTTATATTCATCTATTTCCCCATAAATAACTTTATTCCTCTTGGTTTCCTTTTCTAAGAGATTGTGAGAGCTATGATAATGGATACAAGCTTATCTTTAATTAGCACACATCATATGGTGTGCATCTACCATGGTTCAATTGGTAGGAGTACTCCTCTGGGTAAGAAAGTTGTGGGTTTCACTCCCATTCCAGAAAACTGATTAAAAATTCGAGATACCTACTCCACTACAGTCAGGTCAGAGTTGACAAATTTCAGGTATGACTTTAAACTGTGTCCTGTCTGAAAGATCCCTGATTTTGAAGAAGTACAGGGAAGTTTTCTCCCAGGACCCAGCCAATATTTATTCCTGAACTAAAATTGCACCTTAAAAATCTGGCATTTACCGCACTGTTGTAACACTTGGCTGTATCCAATGTTGCAATTCTTGAAAGTATATCATAGGATGTCTCAAAAAGCACCAAGTCATTCTTTTATACAAACTTCTTTTTCTCTGGTCTCACGTGTTCAACCAAAGATGCAATATTTCGTTGTCTGCTCTGAACTGATTTTTGTTTTCAGTGGCCCAACACTCAGGAATCCATTACGTTTGTCCTATAATATATTTAAAAGGATTTGCTGTCACTTAGCTTACCTTCTCTCCTAGAATGTCTTGTGTCTTGCACTTTCACCTAAGTTTCTAAATGTTAAAAACACATCACATTATGTTCAGTTCACATCTGTTGCAAAACTTCCATGTTCTGACTATATTGCTGGAATCATGACAGTCTCAATTTCACTTTTTTTTACAGTGCTATTGTGTCAGCTACACTTAAATGCTTGATGAAGTTTTATGATTTAATTGATGATGTGAGTAATCCTGTGCTGACCTTTACTTTTATCTTCAATAGTTTTATAACATGATAATAGAAGGCATTTAGAGTAATTTTGTGAACTTTTCTCTTCCTTTTGCTAATATTCTCATCTTCCCATCTCACTTGAAAGTATTGACTCCTTGTTGGGGCAATTAAAGATTTTAAAACTGGGTTTTGTATATCACGGTTAGGTAAGGGTACCATGAGTTACAGAACCAAGGAGCTAGATGGAGTTACAATATAGGCAAGACATGATTTAGTTGAACATATAAATATGTGAATAAAACAAAGAACTATGGATGTTGGAGATCTGAAATAAACATAAAGCAGAAATTGCTGGAGAAACTTAGCAAGTCTGGCAGCATCTGTGAAGAGAAAGTAGAGTCAACGTTTTGAGTCCAGTGACCCTTCTGCAGAAAGGTTTCCCTCAGCATGAGGACAAATTGCCTACCTGCACAACTGGCCATGCTAAGCTAATGAATGCTGAGAGTATATATCAAGCATTTGTACACACAATTAACAGTTTTCTTCCTGCTTGAATAGACAGAATATTATGGGCTATGCTGACAGTACCAGGTTGAAAATATACCTTTCAGCTCCCCAGGCACCAAAAGCCTTTTCGCCACTGAGCCTGTGTTGAATTTGTATTCTAGGCACTAGATTACTGCACCATACCGTCACTTAACAAAATGTCTTTTTAATGTACATTGAAGCAACAAGGGAAACAAAGCACATATTGTCAGAAATGTCTTAATAGAATAAAGATATAACAGTCCTCTCTTTTTCAATCTTTTAAACTAACTTAGTTTCTTTGACAGGATTTGCCAAAGCCACTCAGGGCAAACTTCATTCTGAATGTAGAGACCGAAGAGTTAATTATTACAGCAGGACTTCAGGATCGGGTGGTCCAGGTATATTTCAAATAGAATCATTTGTAGGGAATTAAATTTGAATGATACAAGAGGCATCCTGATTGGGATTCCTCAACTCTAGTCAGAAGTTTGTGTGATAGAATGAATGGACAATAGGTAGTACTAAACCTGGCTGATTAAACAACAGTAAAACTAGTGCAAATACCAGAAGTTAAGAATATGTCTGAAGTATGTAATTATAGCATAATTTTAATATAATGGCATCTTCAGCATAAACACCTGCTAACCGGAAAATAGCCTTATCACAAAGTTACAGGCTGGCACAAATCATATATATTATCAATTTGTTTTTCAAATTGGATGTGACTAGATTGAAAAAGTCTGTTCATTCTGTAGTTTGAGAAGATCTGCTATGTGCTGGCACTCCAGTGCAACTCTGAGAAAGTTCTGCCTTTTAGACACGCTGAGAATAAATTTTAAATTTTAGCCACACTTACCTGATCTGGTTTGGAGAATACATTAAAGATTCTACTGCACCATTCAAAATAGAGGCTGCTCACTCACTTTCTTGGCTTACCTCAATGATGCCTAGCAATAGTGAACTACTGTACTGTTGTAAAAAAACTCAAGTGGTTCACTCTTACCGTTTAGGGAAGGAAATCTGGTCTCTTCACTTGATCTGGTCTATATATGAACAGAGTGATTGTTCCTAATGCTAAAATAGTGGATAAAATGACTGCTGGTGCATCCATAGATGGGGCAGCTGATGGCAGCTCACTGTGACAGGCTTCAGTATATGTTTGTGCATGTGCAGACTGGGTTATATTTAAAATTAACATGGATTAATTTTTAAAAGAATTGCTTTGGCCTCTTCCTCCTGTGCACCCTCCTGGGTCCTCAAGTCAATTCAGTTCAGGGCAGGGGAGTAGATGGTGGAACTGGTTGGCGCCTTGTTCTTCTCAGCAGTGCCCTATTTTTTTATTCACTCGTGGGATGTGGATGTTACTGGATGGATTTATTGCCCATCCCTGGCTGTTCTTGCACTGAGTGACTTGCTGAGCCATTTCAGAGGACACTTGAGAGTCAACCATATTGCTGTGTGTCTGGAGTCACATTGCAGGCCAGATCAGGCAAGGATGGCACATTTCATTCTAGAGGACATCAGTGAGCCAGATGGGTTTTTAAAGAATCAATTGGGCAGCACAGTGGCAAGCACTGTTGCCTCACAGCATCAGGGACCCAGGTTCTGTTCCAGCCTCGCTGACTGTCTCTGTGGAGTTTGCACGTTCTCCCTGTGTTTGTGTGAATTTCCGCCAGTGCTCTGGTTTCTTCCCAAGGTCCAAAGATGTATAGGGTAGGTGGATTAGACATGGTTAATGCAGTGTTATGGGGACAGGGTGGATCTCGGATGCTCTTTGGAAGATCCGTGCAGACTTGATGGGCCAAATGGCCTCTATCTGCACTGCTGTGATTTGTAGTTATCAGCAGATTCTTAATTCCAGATTTTGTTTTCTTATTGAATTCAAATTCCACCATCTGCTGTGATGGGATTCAAACCTAGCTCCCCTGGTGTGAATACCAGTAGGCCACCACCTCCCCAGTTTGGGAAATATTTGGGAGAAGTGACTGCTGCTCTGTCACTGGGCAATGACATCACACCATCATGCTGTGTTTCACAATAAATATGGCCATAAGTGAAATCAAACCGCTGCCCACCCCCCCCCCCCCCCACCCCCCCGCAACCTCCCCGTACCAATATCCTCTGAAATGGCCTAGCCAGCCACTTATTAACCAAGAAGACAACTTATCTCTGCCTTCTAAAAGACTGATTAATAATCGGCAATAAAGACTGGCTTTGTCTCCCTCTTGTGAAGGATATTTTTAAGGACAAATGAATTTATAATTTATCTTACCATTGAGTGTGGAATCTTGCTGAATGCAAAGTAGCTGCTATATGTGATCACAGTCACTGTGGCAAAAGTAGTATTTGGATATGTTAAAGTACTTGCAGAAATGTTGGTTTATGTTACAGTGACAAGGAATGTAACAGATTGAATGTATTATTTAAAATGCGTCTGTCACATTGGTAAGTAGTGAATTTTCTTTCTTAATTTAGGTTTACGAGGGACTGGTTTACATGGATTTCAACAAGGAGTTGATGGAGAAACAAGATTATGGTGAGGGAACAGTTTGAAAATTGTGTATTTGTCTGTGTGCCTTCATAGAATCTGTAAACTCACCCCTTTGGGCTAGAATCATCTTTGACTTGTCATTGGTATGAAAATTTAGCCCATGAGGGAGACAGGAAAAAAAGGATACTTTGAGTGGGTTGATTGAAAAAAGTGTGGGAGAAAGCTAACATGCAACATAAATATCAGCCTGGGCTCACTCAGCCAAATAGCCTGTTTCTGTGCTGCTACTATAACAGGTGCATGTGTAAAAGCAGAAAGAACTTCAAAGGAAATAGCAAATGGACTGCAGCAGGTCAAGAAGCAGCTCATCACCATCTTCTCAAGGGGAACTAGGGATGGACAGTAAATACTAGTCCAGACAACGATGCCCAGGTCTCACGAGTAAATCAAAAAACTCATGTTTAGGATCAGGTCACTGCAGTGGTGAGCACTGCTGCTTCACAGTGCTAGAGACCCAGGTTCTATTTCACCTTCGGGTGATTGTCTGTGTGGAGCTTGCCTGATCTCCCTGTGTCTGCGTGGGTTTCCTCCGGGTGCTCAGGTTTCCTTCCACAGTCCAACGATGTGCAGGCTAGGTGGATTGGCCGTGCTAAATTGCCCATAGTGTCCAGGGATATGCAAGCGAATTGGATTATGGGAAATGCAGAGTTACAGGGATAGGTGGGTCTGGTTGGGATGCTCCCGGATGGTCTGTGTGGACTCAGTGGGCTGAATGGCCTGCTCCCACACTGTCAGGATTTTATGAAAATATGAAGCTGCCATAAGACTGTTCTTTTATCCAGCAATGATGAGGGAACAAATAAGATCTTTCCAAGTCAGGAATGCTGTATGACAGAGGGGAACTTGGATGTGACACATAATTATTAGTTTGCACCTGCCCTTAGTCTTCTAATCGCAGGTCTGATGAGCTATATGTCCATGTTGCTTAATATATTTTATTTTCTCTTTTGTATTTTAGGAAGATATGTTACCATGGATATAAGCTGTGCGCCACATTTCTGGCTTGCTTATATGGGAGATCCAAGTGATTCTGGGAAGATCCACAGTAATGTGCGACAGAGATGGCTCAATGGTTCGTTATTTGCTTTGTTAGATACAAACATGATAAAGGGGCCCTGTTGTGGCACAGTGGTAATGTCCCTACCCCAGACCCTGAGATCTGGGTTCAAGTCCCATCTGCTCCAGAGGTGTGTTAACATCTCTCAGCAGGTTGGTTAGGAAAATGAGTTTTGGAAAAAAAAAACAAACACAACACAACACTATCAAATAGACCGTGACCTTAATTCCACCAGGAAATAAGGAAGTGAATATGATATCAGGGTGGGTATGTAATTCCAGCTTACACTTACTTTTGTTCAATGCAGCTGCTAATGCTACATCTCAGACATTAGCTATTTATTCTTATGAGCGATTGTATACATGGAGTGTTACCTGTAGCAATTTCATTTAAGTGAAAAGATATTCCAGCTAAATATTGTGCTTCTGGAAGGAACAATACCAGCTGAGTACCAGATGTGTACATTCAAGTAAAATTTAGATGTCCATGTCATAAAAACATATGAGAAAGGACAGGGAATAATCTGCTGGTTGACTGACTACATGCTGTCCTGGCTTGACATAACTTCCGCTTATCATCATATCAACTAGTGGTCCTTGGGCAAATTACTGGCAAAGGAGGCTTTGTATTCACATAGCACCTTTCACAGCCTCAGGACATCCTGAAGTGCTTTTAACCAATGGTATATGCTTGAAATGTAGCAGTGGAGGAAATGGAAGAGAAGAAACTTTGGGACAATTTAAAGAAATCTCTGGAAAGAAAATCTGACCCCCAAAGGAAAACATTGGAAGCCCATGGTGACAGGGTTAAACAAGTTGCCAATGTACTTTTTATAGAAGATACCTTCGATATATAGAGATGTTTGTCACTTGAAGGACTATGTTTTGCTCCCATCTGAATGCTTGCAGTGAATCTACATTCATATCCAAAGTAGAACACTCTTGTGGCACAATGGTGGTGTCCCTACTTCTGATTCAGGAGGCCTGGGTTTGAGTCCCACCTGCTTGAGAGGTGTGCCACATCATCTCTGAACAGGTTGATTAAAAAATATCCACATGAAATGCAAACCTTTTTGACCTACTTTAATAGATTTAGTACAGAAGTCAGTTCCTTATATTAAATGACTGTTTTCCTCAGGGACTGTACCACACTCCTGCTCTAAGTTTGGTTGAAGTGTGCAGGAAATCCCTGGTGTTTTATTTCACCCTCTGTGATTTTGATATTTGAGTTTCAGTTCTGTTTTACTGGGGCTGTTAATGTGCACGAGATTTGTTTGAGTTCCAGCTGAGGTCCTTCACCCTTCTATTTGCATACCCTCCTGCAAAGAGAATTTGCTTTTCACAGAAAATGCTGGAGAAACTGCAGGTCTGAAAAATCTGTGGGGAGAGAAACAGAGCTAACCTTTCCAGTCTGATATGACTTCTTCAGAAGTCTACTTATTGCTGTCCATATCCGTGTCTGTTATCGCATTTAGTCATAGCCATAGTCAAGGAATATGGGAGCATCGACCCTCATTTATTCAGAAGTAAATTTAATCTACCTGTTTCAGTGCTGAAGGGTAAATTGGATCAGTGTCGTAATTGGTGACATCTTTAACATTGTTTTTGCTAAAGAATTGGAATTTATAGTAGTTTTCTTGTAATTTTCAGGTGACTGTGATGTTATGGCAGCAATGAAAACCTTTGCAGAACTCACTGATCTAGCGAAGTAAGTGACCATTAAGAGCTCTTGCATAATTCTAGTGAATTATCTGTGGAAATTTTATACATCGTAGTTTGTTGTGGTTAACTTAAATGACTTTGGGGAGAATTTTCTTCCATGAACTATAAATGGTAAGAGAGGAAGAAACCAGCAGTTTCTAGAGAAACTTTTCAACCCTCTAATTGATAAGATTAAAGGCAAAATAGACCATCTTGTGCTTTTTATTTGTGCATGATATTTAGAGAGGAACTATCTTCAATTGATCTTATTATCGTTTTAAGTTTAGACCAGTACTGCAAAATTAAATAATTCAATAATATTAGCACTGTAATGACCCGCTATAATATGTGTGCAGTCACACACAAATCTACAAACTATTGACAAAAAAAAAGCATTCTATTCAAATTTAAACCTCTTCAGAAAAAAAAATCATGCGCTGATGAAATTGGCTTAACACTGAGGCAAAGGCTAGCAGGTCAACAGTATAGACATACATATAAACCTATGAATTAGGAACAGAAGTAGGCCATTCAGCCCCTCAATCCTGCTCTGGCATTCAATATCATGACTGATCTGATTACTCCAAATTCCTGAGTTGCCCTATAATCCTTTATCTCATTGCTTGTCTACAGCAGTACAGCAACATGAGATGACAGTTCACTTTCTGTAGGATTGACAATAAGGATGGTGCTGTTTTTGACTTGGGACAGGAAATTTGCATGCTTACTGGGTAATGCCAAGGAGAATGCATCTCTTCTTGTAGAAAAATATCTGGTAGTGCAGCACATCTATAGCTTCATTGGCCAGTTTCTGATACAATGAAATAGTCTGAAAGGGCAGAAGGAGCAAGTGAGACAAAAGAGAGCAAGAGAGAGAAAGAGATAAATTGTCAACCATGGAGATTGCCATTCCTACTGGAACTTTGTCTAACATGTGGACAAGATACTTCAAAATTAATTACAGCAAACCTTTTATTAACCAGCACCTATGGGACCAGGAGTGTGCCAGTTGATCGAATATTCTGGATAATCACGAGGTACAGATAACTGCTGTAAACCCTGACCAAGCAAAGTTTTGAGACCTTAAAAAAACTATGTAAAAACATCAACACACCTCCTACAATCAGTGTAAAAACACACAGAAGTAACAGAAGCATATTGCAGGGGTGCACATCATTCATTGTTATACTTTACTTACAGCATAAATACTCAGACATCACGGTAGATTGTAGTATTTGAAATATATAATTTTTCCCAGTTTTATCAAGACTGCCAGTTGATAACGTGACAGTTAAAATTAATTTTGCTGTACTGCCAAAGTATACATGCATTTCTCAAAGAGTTGACATTAAAACAGTTTGGATTAATATATTGCCTTTAATGTAGAAAAAATATTCCAGGCTCTTTACTGATTTATCCCACTTTATCTTTCCATATTTTTCCTATATCTGTTCTTGTACCTCCATTGCCTTTCAAACTTTTTATGCATCTCTTCTTGCACATCTTTTGGAGCTATATGAAACCCTTTAAACATCCCCACCTCTCATCTCCTGTCTCTATCTTTAAAAACATTCTCTCTTCCTTTACTTGCTGTTTCTTTTGTAGCTATTGCTATTCCCCACCTTCACTTCCGTAAAGTTCGCTTCTGCATGAAAGATAGCAGCTAATGCACGGTGCTGAATCTACCCCATTCCCATTTTAAAAAGCAAAAGAACTGTAGATGCTGTAAATCAGGAACAGAAACAGAAGTTCCTGGAAAAGCTCTGTGCATCTGCGAAGAAAAAATCAGAGTTAATGTTTCGGGTCTGAACAGATGCTGCCAGATCTGCTGAGCTTTTCCAGCAATTTCTGTTTTTGTTCCATTCCCATTTACTTGACGTAGTTGGAAATGATTTCTCCCTTCAGCTTTGACATTACAGTTTTCTGACAGAGCTGAAAAATGAATTTATAACCTATAGAAACCCTGAATTAATAAGTTTATAGAAAAGGCATGCCTCTCTCAGTCAAAAGGATCCTTTTTCTCCTTTGCATAGGACAGCCATGGAGTCTCGGAATTGGAATGAACTTTCTGAGCTGATGAACAAAAATTTCGAACTACGCAGGTAAGATGTTGTGCTTTTTTTAAAAAGAAGCGAAGAACTGCAGATACTGGAAATCAGAAACAAAAACTAAAATTGCTGGAAAATCTCAGCAGGTCTGACAACATCTGTGAACAGAAAGCAGACTTAACATTTTTGGTCCAGTGACCCTTCTTCAGTTCTGAGAGAAAAAAAATTCCTCCTCATTTCAGCCTTAAATTGACACCTCTTTATGCTGAGACTATGAATCAAGTCTGAGACTTCCATAACACAAGGAACATCCCTTAGTTTGCATTGCTATGATACCTAAGAGATTGAGCAAAGTGTAGAGATCCTGTAGGGTATCTTCATAGAATCTTTATAGTGTGGAAACAGACCCTTCGGCCCAGCAAGTCCACCCCAACCCTCAGAGCATCCCACCCAACCCACCTAATCTACACATCCCTGAACACTATGGGCAATTTAGCATGGCCAATCCACCTAACCTGCACATCTTTGGACTGTGGAAGGAAACCCACACAGACAAAGGGAGAATGTGCAAACTCCACATAGACAGTCACCCGAAGGTGGAATCAAACCCAGGTTCCTGGTGCTGTGATGCAGCAGTGCTAACCACTGGGCCACCCTGCTGCCCCAAACAAAGGCTGACACAATCAGCAAGCACTCATCTTTATCATGGTTACATACTCACAGCTCCTAAGAGAAGAAGTTGCTGATCTGCTGTCTCATTTTTGGCAGCTGCTTGTGAACACCAGGTGATCTGTCCATGGACTTGAAGGGAAAACAGTCAGGAAAATCATTTTTGGACCACACACACGTGAAACCTGGTACAATACTGTTCACTATCATTGACAGGACCTACTGGGCAGTTTAATTAGCTCTTTGGAGAAGGAAGAGAAACCAATAAAATGCTGAATATTTTGGGGAGGGAATATCTGTTCCATCATTAATTTTGATTGGGAAACAAAATAATTGATTAAATAATAAGTGATTAAATAATAAGAGTTACATTTTCTATGTGTCTGTATTAAATGCTTTCTGTTGTTACAGGTCCATATACACAGATGCTTGTTTGGGCCAAGGAAATTTGAGGATGGTGGAACTTGGCAGACAGGTTTCTTCAAAACAGTTTCATTTTTTGGCTAATTAAATCTATAATTTGCATTAAGTGTATAATAATAAATTTTGGTGTAAAAAGCATTTAAATGAAGTACATTATCAATTGCATGACAACCAACAATATATTCACAAATGCATTATATCCAATTGAAATTAAAGGCTTAACTGTCAAGTCGTGGCACATTTCCCATACATTTTGGTTAATTGTAATTTAATATTTCAAAAATGATGGTACAGGCAGTCCCCAATTTAGGAATGTCCAACTTACATACACTCGTACTTATGATCAAGATCCCATATTAACAATAGTTTTAAAGATCTGACATACGAATGTTTGCTCATACTTATGAATGGCTGTTTTGTACTGCACTGTATTGTATTCTGAATTGTGTAAAAATGGACTTATGACTGTACTCAGGAATGGAATCCATCTGTTTAAGGCAAACTAAAGGAGATGGATATTGAAATGTGATAGAATAATTAAGAATGGAAAACCTGCTTAATACATTGTGACTCGTCGCATAAATTACTGTAACTTTGCTTTCTGGTGATTTGGTGAACAGCAATGAACTATTGTTTTAGAATGGTTAACAACAAATGAAGTACAAGTCGCCTCTACCAAAATTGATTCCAATATGACACTGTACCAATCAAAGTTTTAAGAACACCAGGATTTCTGATTAAAATTTTAAGCTGCAAAATTTACTTTTGATTTCATTAACCAAATTACTACTTTTTGTTAAGTTAATAGTCTTAACTTTGCATACTGCACTCGTAAAATTTACTGTTTGGTCCAGTAAATACAGAAAGAAAATCCTCTACTGTCTATCTGTTACTTTTGGCAGTTTGGCTCTGCAGTAAAGCTTCCTGGCAGTGGAGGAGCAGTGATTGGTCTCTGCCTAGATCCTGACAACTTGGTAGGTTGAAATAATTCTTTCTGCATTAAAGTAGATCAGTTGCAGGAGTTATGAGTTAAAAACAAAATCAACCAAAGTTCTTACAGAGATAGTAGGAACTGCCGATGCTGGAGAATCTGAGATAACAAGATGTAGAGCTGGCTGAACACAGCAGGCCGAGGAGCAGGAAAGCTGACGTTTCGGGTCTAGACCCTTCTTC
>NC_063363.1:5873817-5912456 GCF_021869965.1 Rhincodon typus
CTGAGGAAAATCTTCTTTCACACAGAGTGTAGTTAGGGTCTAGAATTCACTGCCTGGAATTGTGATGGAGACAGGTCAATTGAGGCATTCAAGAGGGCAATGGATAATTGTTTCTATTTAAGTAATGTGCAGGGTTATGGGGAAAAGGACAGGAGATTGGCACCAAGTTTAAAATGCTCAGCAAGCCCATTCAGGCATGATGGGCTGAACAATAACATAATTGCAAAGTAACAGTTCTGCAATTCTCTGAAAATTGTCCTGTTTTGGTAGCTGACTGCACCAGGATTATTCAAACAATCAGCTGGTCCTCTCCGTTCAAGCTGGAGCTGCCTATTTGTCACAGCCACTTTATTAGTAGTAACTGTTTCTCAATACCAATGAAATCTATTGTCAATTACATTGTTCATTCATCAATACTAAGAACTAATCTTTTGAACATGGGGAATTGCTGTCTAAAGGATCATTAGAGAAAACACTGACAAATTGGGCAGATATCATTAGGTAACTTTTTTTTAATGATCTTGCAAAGGAAAATGGGTCTGTGTTTAAAATGAAGGTCAGGCAATTCAAGTGCAAGTTGTTTGGAGTTCTATTGGATCTTATCCATGAAAACAAGGTTCTGTCATGTTCCTTCTGCTTAGCTAATATTTTCAGTTTGCCTATCTGGGATACTATGCAAGTTATTTAAAGGGACAAAGGGAGAATGAATTCTCTTCCTTGGCCACTGAAGCTGGAAATAATATAGACTCTGTTGATGTAGACCCATGGTTTATGTAGTGATTCAAACCAGGGCCATGTGGATCTCATTGATTATGAGATTCCTGAATGGGGTTGTTAACTTGGGCCAATCAGGGAACCGTGGCTGACAGATAAAAACATGAGATTCAGATGGTCTCCTCAGTCTAGGGGCTGGCTCTGAATTGGCTAGTCAGAACTCATGTACTTGCTCATGTAAATAAAGGGTGACTTGGTGACAGGATACCAGCTTCTGTGCAGTTATTTCAGGGTTTATTAACTTAAGAGAAAATTTCTTGAGGGTTAGAATTCTAAAGCAAGGAAAATTCCCCCAGCTAAACTTTACCAACCTGTCATTAAACGTGCAGAAAGAATTCCAAAGATTGAAATAGTTACACCCTGTGGCCCATGTATCCTTGCTCTCAGTTATACCTCACGCTCTCACTGGATCAAATGCTACAGCTACTGCTGTTATTGTCTTTATTGGCTTTGTTTATTTGTCCTTGCAGGCGCGCAGGTGAGTTTTCATGTGTACTTCATCAGATATTTTCAGTGAACAAGTAGAAGTTATCAGAAACCAGCGTAACTTCAACCTTATTGGACTATTTGCTAGTGATCCTATTGCTTGATGCACAGTTCGAACTGTTGTATTTTCACATTCATACTCCATCTCCATCCAAAAACATTAATTAAGTGTCGATGTGTTCCCATGCACTGAATTATCTTTCAAGCTCAGTTCTGCTCATGCTGTTGTACAAACTGACGAAATTGACTTTTAAGCTATGCTGCATAACCAACTGTTGAAAGAAGAAAAAGTACATTTGTTTAGCAAAACAAAAGCAAAATGCTGTTATCTTTGCACTGTTGATCCAAAGTGAAACGACAAAAGTTTTTGATACACGATACAGAGTTCAAGGATATAATTCTGTTGTGTCTTTACATCTGGCATATTTTATAGAATGAATATTGCGAAACACCCATGCAAATCAAAAGACGTGTGGCTTCAGCTTCTGCTTCAGATGGAGGAGGGTGCTCTTCTAATTCAGGATCAGTCGAAAAAATATTGCAAGGTGATTAGCAACCTGTGTAATATTTACTCAACGTTTATTTTTTAGAATAAACCAGATTGATACTACCTCTTTTGATGGAAGTGGACTAACTTGTAGATTTTTTAAAAAATATTATTCTTAAAATTTAAATTGATTAAGTCTTTTGTGGCTTTTTTTTATTAACTGCTCAAAACTTACTACAAATGTTTCTTTCATGTTTCACGAATGTTGTGCAACATGCTTGCAGATTAATAGAAAGCAACTTCAAAAGAAATTGGTATGTGAACTTAGTTGTGTCATTTTTGATTGAAAGGTGCAGGTTCCTGACCTAGAACACCAGGTTCTGAAATTATTTCACAGCTTATATACCAATATTTGTTTTATTTTAAGCTTTCCCTTGAGCTCAGCATCACTGACTACTTCCAAAAGCATTCCGCACTGTGTCTATAAACTACAAATGCATGTGAGCTGCTCAGTACAGTCTTCATCACTTGTACCATCAACACTAACCATGAATGTCTACAGCTAATACTTCTATTTACTATTACCATGGGATTTGATTACATTTTGCACCTTATAATGTTTTAAATGCAGTACTTTGAGCAGTTTACTATTGCTTAATACCAATTTAAAATGTTTTGTCAATTTCAAGCAAACTAGGATCTAGATTTGGGCCCTCCAAACCCATGACCTTTGTCACATTGAATTACAAGCGCAGCAGATGCTTGGAAACACCATCACCTGCATCTTTCTAAACCACACACCATCCTGACTTCGAAATATATTGCCATTCCTTTGCTATCATGGAGTCAAAATCCTGGAACTCCCTTTCTAAGAGCACTGTGGGTCTACCTACACCACATAGATTCTAGCAGTTCAAGAAGGCAGCCCAGCTTTTCAAAGACATTTAGGAATTGACAGCAAGTGATGGCCTTGCTAGGTACACCACGTCTGTGAATTAATATTTTTAAAATTAATATCGTCTTAGTAATGGGATTCCAGATGCAGCTGCTAACAATTACAAAAGGCAGTTGCTAAGTAGAAAATTGTCTTTAAAAAATAGAATATTTTGATCACTGAGTTAACAAGAACTACAGATGCTGGAGTCAGAGATAACAAAGTGTGGAGTTGAAACAACACAGCAGGCCAGGCAGCATCAGAGGAACAGGAAAGGTGACGTTTTGGGTCGGGACCCTTCTTCAGAAATGGGGAGGGGGTGGGGAGCTCAGAAATAAATAGAGAGGAGGGATGGGGCTAGGTAAGGTAGGTGGGATGATGATAGGTGAGTGCATGTAGGCAGTGGTCGGGATTGGTCAGTGAGATGGGAGTGGCGGATAGGTGGGAGAGAAGATATAGTAGGAACTGCAGATGTTGGAGAATCTGAGATAACAAGGTGTAGAGCTGGATGAACACAGCAGGCCAAGAAGCATCAGAGGAGCAGGAAGGCTGATGTTTCGGGCCTAGACCCTTCTTCAGAAATGGAAAGGGCTCACCTTTGTGCGCCTCCACCCACACATCAACAAATACCGCTCACGCTTGGACGTTGAACAGTTCTTCCTCCGCCTCCGCGCTTACTTCTTTAACCGTGAGCCTAACCCTCCCTTCTCCCGCCTCCAACACATGCCCTCCTCCTGGACACCACCCCAAGGCCTCCTCCCCTCCCTCGACCTCTTCATCTCCAACTGCCGTTGTGACATCAATCGCCTCAACCTCTCCCCCACAGAATGTGCAGCCCTCTGCTCCCTCTGCTGCAATCCCAACCTCACCATAAAACCTGCGGACAAGGGAGGCGCAGTTGTAGTATGGCGCACTGACCTCTACATCGCCGAGGCCAGGCGCCAACTCTCTGACAGCTCCTCCTACCGCCCCCTTGATCATGACCCCACCCCTGACCACCAAACCATCATCTCCCAAACCATCCACAACCTCATCACCTCAGGTGACCTCCCACCCACAGTCTCCAACCTCATCGTTCTCCAACCCCGCACCGCCAAATCCACAAACCTGACTGCCCTGGTCGACCCATTGTCTCCGCCTGCTCCTCTTCCACCGAACTTATCTCCACCTATCTCGACTCCATTTTCTCCCCCTTGGTCCAGGAACTCCCCACCTACATCCGTGACACCACCCACGCCCTTCACCTCCTCCAAAACTTCTGATTCCCTGGTCCCCAACACCTCATTTTTACCATGGACGTCCAGTCCCTATACACCTGCATTCCCCATTCACATGGCCTAAAGGCCCTCCGCTTCTACCTGCCCCACAGGCCCAACCAGTCCCCCTCCACTGACACCCTCATCCGCTTAGCCGAACTCGTCCTCACCCTCAACAACTTCTCTTTGAATTCCTCCCACTTCCTACAGACAAAGGGGGTGACTATGGGTACCTGCATGGGCCCAAGCTATGCCTGCCTTTTTGTAGGTTACGTGGAACAATCCCTCTTCCGTAGTTACACTGGCCCTAAGCCCCACCTCTTCCTCCGCTACATTGATGACTGTATCGGCGCCGCCTCGTGCTCCCACGAGGAGTTCAAACAGTTCATCCACTTCACCAACACCTTCCACCCCAACCTTAAGTTCACCTGGACCACCTCTGATACCTCTCTCTCCTTCCTGGACCTCTCTGTTTTCATCTCTGGCAACCACCTGGAAACCGATGTCCATTTCAAGCCCACCGACTCCCACAGCTACCTAGAATACACCTCCTCCCACTCACCTTCCTGCAAAAATGCCATCCTAGCATTTCTGAAGAAGAGTCTAGGCCCGAAACGTCAGTCTTCCTGCTCCTCTGATGCTGCTTGGCCTGCTGTGTTCATCCAGCTCTACGCCTTGTTATCTGGGAGAGAAGATTGACAGGTTGTGTCAGGTCAAGGAGCGGGGATGAGAGGGAGGGTTGGTCATGGGATGAGGCCGGGGGTGGGGAGATTTTGAAACTGGTAAAATCCACATTCAGGTATTTGGGCTGTAGGCTCCCGAGGTGGAATATGAGGTGCTGCTCCTCCAGTTTGTGGTGTGGCATCTGGCCGATGTTGAACAGTAATCAGTATTAAGCTGTGACTTTTAAGAATGAATATTTTGGTGAATTCTTTATTGACAAAACAAAATACATAATTTAAAAATTAGTTGCAACTTAGTTTTTTAAAATAATAAATGGTGGATTATTAGGAAGTTCTACTCAAGCATTGACAAAGGGAGTTTTAGTTATAACAGTGAATGTATTTTAGAGCAGAATGGAAGTTCTGTTCTGAGGAAGACTCACTGGACCTGAAATGTTAACTCTGATTTTTTCCTCACAGATGCTGCCAGACCTGCTGAGCTTTTCCAGCAACTTCTGTTTTTGTTCCTGATTTACAGAATCCGCAGTTCTTTTGGTTTTTATGAAAGTTCTGAAGATGGCTTTAGAGCTTTTGGTGTACGGCAATGAATCATGATTATGTATAATTTCTGACTGATGCAGCAGCGGTTTAATTTCACACTCTGCTGCTTTTTCAATACAGTCAGCAGAGTTCTATCGTCAGCTTATTTTCTTTGTGTGTACCCACATCTGATTTTCAAAAATGTTTATTTGTGTGTATATCTTGATCATATTTATTATGGTTCTAGTTTATCTTCCTTAGAATCAATCAAAGAAACATTTAAAATTGTCTTCCCAGAACTAGTACCTTAACTATTCATTGAAATTAGCATGTACATCAAAATATGTTTAGCTTACTGAAGCATGCATCATGGGTAAATCAGTCAGAGGCTAGTTTACAAAAATAATTAGCTTGCTTATTTCTTCTGAAATAAATTATATTTATCGTTATTGTTCGACAGTTCATCTATTCTTGAATTATTTCTGTGATTGAACAAATTCACAAATACTGCACCAGTCATGTGATTTTTAATCTCATAATATATTAGGTTAGTCAATCACTCTGTCTTAGCGAATTGGAAAATTTTGTTGTCAACTCCACCTCTTGTGTTTTTCAACAGATGTCAATGAAGTAGTTAATGTTCTGCTGTCTACATATACCGAAACTTTAAGGTAAATATTTTCAATGAATTTAAACAAGACATTTTATGATATTATTCAGACTCTAATGAAATTTTTCTTGCTACTTATGTAAGTCAAAGAACAGCAGTGAATGCCAAGCATGTGCAACAACTTACCACAATACTTGAAGAAGCAAGAGCCATGGAAAGATATCTGAAACAGAAGAAAGAAGGTCTTAGACATAAGCTTACCATGATTGCTAATGCTCTTCATACAGAATGATTTTTTTTTGGCTTGATGTTACATTTGAAATAAGATAAATGGTGTAGTTTCAAGCACATTTAGAAATTACTAAAGCAATGTTTACATTCTGTTTGAATATTATCCTCTTGAATGTTGCTCATTCTTTCACCCATCTTCTCAAATTTATATAAACTTTAAAGTGATACAATTGCCAAGTGACTTAGAGTTGTAGTGTTTTTCTGAAGTTTGTTAATTAGAAGTTAGGTAATAGGCAATAGTGTGAAAATGTAATTGGTTCCAGAAAAGAGAACATGATAATTCACAAATGAGAATGTCAAGTATAAGTGATAGTTCTCCTCATGAGAGAATGTCAGTATTTCACTAGCCTCCAGTGTTTCACTCTGTTTAGAAAATACATGTATCTTTAATTTCATTTTAAATAAAATGCATAATGTTTTACCCACTTTTATGAAATTTGTGTAGTATTAGTTAGAAGCACAACATGAGATTTGATACTTATTGAGTGAATTTTCATTGCTCATGGGGCATGTTAATCATGCTGGAACTCCCTGTATCTACCACAGTCTTGTTTGTAATAGATTTGTGACTTTTCACGAGCATCTCAAATTACTTTTTATGATCTGTTTATCATTTGCATTCTACCTGAAATAATGAGAAAACATTTGGTGCAGTCATAGGGGGTTCTTCTGGTAGGACTGGAGATTTTTACATTGATGAGATCAATTTGGCAATATTAGAACAATCCCAAAGTGCTTTTCACTTCAGAGGTTACTCACAATGCTAGACGGACACTTCAAAGTATTGCTGAGGGGATGTTGCTCTAACAAAGGTGTATTTCAAACAAGACTTTAAAACACTTCGGGTGGATGCAGTATTAGATTAGATTAGATTTATTGTCATGTGTACGGGAATGCAGTGAAAAGAGCAAAGCAGACTCCACTATCAGGCACCGTCTTAAATTTTTAAATAAAAAGCAAGAAATTAAAGCAAAACTAAATAAAAAGAAAGAAATCAAAACAACATACTTGGAATTTGACCAGTTCTGTCCAAGGCCACAGTTCCCATTTGCATTTTTGGCCTCTGCAATCTCCCTCCCAACGCTGGAAATCGGCCCTGGAACTCCACCACCGCCACTGCCGCTAATGCGGCATGGATCAGCGCGAGATCCAGGGTCAAGGCTCAACGTTGGCGCTACCACCGCTGTCCCCGCACTAGTATGCATAAGAGTGGGGAATTCTCCCTGTGCCCTGGCTATCGCCAACCAACATTACTAAACAGAATATGTTGTCATTATTACGTTTCTGTTTAGGGAGCTTGGCATGGGCAAATTAGCTGCAGCATTTCCTTCGTAAATCAGTGGCAATACTGCAAAAAAGTATTTAAATGGCTGCAAAGTGTTTTGTGAAAAATACTAAGTAAATGAAAGTGTTTTGTTTAATAATGAGAACTACCCTCTACCCATGTTCTTCCTGTTTCAATGGTGCTGAGGTCTGTTTTCCTTCATGTTGCATACCATTTTAAAAGCAACCAAGGATACAAGGACCTCATCAAGATTTTAAAAAACTTGCTTTTATATCTTAATATTGCAGCATAGTATTTAAAGTGCACTTGGATACATTGTGTATACGAGTTTTAGGATTACATGTCCTTTGAGTATCTGTTGTTCATTTGTTATTTGCTAATCAAAATTAAATTATCCGTGTGGATTTCTGATTCGTCACATGACTAGTGGCTAAGCTATTGAATAACACTTACTCATAACTAATGCACCCTGCATGGCAACAATTAGCACCTACTAAAGTGATCTGGCAAGACTTTCAATTGTACAACTCGAGAAAAAAGTCCAAGCAGCAGCCTGCCTTGGGTAATATGTTCTGAGAACAAAAAACATGTTTTCCTTTTCACGTTTTCTCCAAGAGCCATAGCCCAGATTATTGACCTGCATTGCATTGGTACTGGTAAATGGCTGACTAGTTATTTGAAAAATGCTAAATAATCCAAATCACAAACGCATTGAAATAAACTTCCATTTTTCATTTAGAAGAAAATTCAGTTTTCAAAGCTACCAATGACCAGGAATTGAAAGCAAATATGCTCTTCTCCCAGAAAAATGGTGGTATGAAGGTCTTTATCTCACTACTAGTGACCTTCTCTGAAAACTTGACTAGATTGATCAGACAAGAGTTATCTTTAACAAACCCAGCTATCTTGTTGTCATTAGCTCACTGTTCAAGTACTCAGTCATTTCTTTGAATATCTCAGTTTATTTCTTGATTTACCTGTTAACAGCTCAACCTTTAGTGTTATCTAGGTTTCTAGTCAAATCTTCTTCTGAAACTTAATGTTAACTATCATGTTATGGTCACTGTTTGTAAGTACTCTTTTATTGTCAGATGAAATGACCAGTTTACACATTTTAATGCTGCTTCCCAAGGCGTCTGAGTGGTAACCTAATTTTTTAAAAAAATGTATTATTTCATGGATTTGAGTGTCATTATATGAGAGTAATGCCAGTATTTATTTCTCATACCTAATTGCCCTTGAATTAAGTAGCTTGCTCGACCCTTTCAGAGGGCTGTTAAAAGTCGACTAGTCTGTTGTGGTCTCAAGTTGTATGTAGGCCAGACTGGATAAGGATGTAGACTTCCTTTTCTGAAGGACTCGGTGATAGTTTCAAAGTCACAGACTACATTGCAAATTTATTTACTTATTTATTCTGCGGATATAGACTTTGCTGGCTTCTTTTTATTAGATCATGAGACGTATGTGTTGCTAGTTGGGCCAGCATTTATTTTCCACTTCTGTTTTCCCTTGAGAAGCTGATGATGAACAACCTTCTTGAACTGCTGCAGATCATTTTCTGTAGGTACACTCACAATGCTGTTGGAGAGTGATTTCCAGGATTTTGCTCTAGTGACACTGAAGAAATGACGACATAGTTCTAAATCTTGCAGGTGATAGTGTTCCATGTAGATACTACCCTTGTCCTAGATGGTGGTGGTCATAAGTTTGGAAGATGCCTTGGTGAATTTCTGCAGTGCATCTGGATGGCACACAGTGCTCATAACTGAATATTGGTAGTGAATAGAGTGAAGATTTATGGATGCACTGTCAATCAAGCAGACTACTTTGACATGGGTGGCTTCTTGAGTATTGTTGGAGCTGCTGTCAACCAGGCAAGTGAGGAGTATTCCATCACACTCTTGACTTGCACCTTGCAAATGGTGGACAGGCTTTGGGGTTTTAGCAAGTGAATTGTTTCCTACAGGATTTCTACCCTTTGACCTGCTCTTGTCGTCATCATGTTTATATGGCTGATCTGGTTCACTTCCTTAGATATTAATAGTGGGAGAATTCAGTGATGGTAATTCAAGGGATGGTAATTAGATTCTGTCTTGTTAATGATGGTCACTGATTGGAAATTGTGATATAAATGTTACTTGCCATTTCTCAGCCGAAACCTGGATATTGCCCAGGTTTTGTTGCATTTGGACATTGAGGACATTGCTTCACTGAGGACTTGTGAATGGAGCTGAACAGTGTGCAATCATCAGCAAGCATTCCCCTTTCGAGCTTATTATAGGTTGGTGCTCATTGATGAAGCAGCTGAAGGTGGTTGAGTTGAACACACAATTCTACATCTTGTAAAGATGTGTTGAAGCTGAGATGACTGACCTTAATAACCGAAACCAATAACCATAACTCAAACTATTAGACCTATGCCTCACCACCCACTTCACTTTCAATGGCCAAACATACGAGCAAATCAACACAACTGGCTCCACAAATACAACAGGGAAATTATGCACCAAAAAACGTTATTCCTGGAAGCTATCAATCATGGACAACTGACATGGAACGAGCCATTAACATCAGCCGACAGACCACAAGAACCAAGAAAAGCCAGACCGTGCAAGACAAGCTAGCCACACTTACCCACCAAAACGACAACAACAGAACAGACAAATGGATAAGAAACCTCTCCGACAGGAAACTGACAGACACGGAAAAAGCCGTTCTCACCCGAGGACTGAACTACAACTACAGGGACGCCAACACAACGGAATTCCTAGTCACACTGGAAGCCACACTCAAGACCAGCAATATCAATGAAGAAACACAATAAACTATAAGACAGACAGTAATCCCGACACTAACCAGAAGGAGTGAACTCAACACACGTGAAAAACAGGCCCTGGACAGATTAAAGAAGGACAAGAACATCACAATACTACCAGCAGACAAAGGGTGCATGACAGTGATACTGAATAAAAGGGACTACGTCTCCAAAGCACAAGCACTGCTCGCCGACGAGAACACATACCAGCCAGTACAAACTGACCCGACACCGCAACTAGGCAACAAAATCCTCTACACGCTACAAAGACTTAAACAAACAGGACAGATCAACAAAACAGACTTCTTAAGAATGAAACCCGAAGGAACCAACGCACCCCGATTCTATGGCCTCCCTGAAGTGCACAAGCCGGAAGTCCCCTTCAGACCCATAGCTGCCTACCAGGCACTCCAGCGCACAGATTAGCCAAAGAACCACAAAGAAGACTCAGGTACCTAGTCAACAAGTCACCCCACTCTATCCACTCAGCCCAAGAAGTCCTCAAAATAAAGATAGAGGACGAAGAGACCATGATATCGTTTGATGTCACTGCCCTATTCACATCAATAGACATACCACTAGCAAGGGAAACAATGGCAACACTACTGGAATAAGAGCACGACCCCAGTGAAACCATTTCCAAGGACAACATGCTCAAACTATTGGACCTATGCCTCACCACCCACTTCACTTTCAACGGCCAAACATACGAGCAAATCAACAGGACACCCATGGGATCACCTATCCCCGGACTCATAGCAGAAGCAGTGATGCAAAGGCTAGAAAGGACTGCCCTTCCACAAATCCAACCAAAACTATGGATACGCTACGTAGACGACACCTTTGTCATCATTAAACAGACCAAATTAGAGGAGACGCACAAACTTATAAACAACACCCTCACCGGAATAAAATTCACCAGAGAGGAGAAGAACAAACAGCTCCCATTCCTGGACGTTATGGTAGAGCGCAAGACAAATGGGGAACTGCAAACGAAAGTACGCCGAAAAGCCAAACACACAGACCAGGTAGTGAACTTCAACAGTAACCATCTCAGCACACACAAATGAAGCTGCATGCGAACACCATTTAAAAGGGCAACAACACACTGCAGCAACACGGAACTATGCCAAGAGGAAGAAGAATACCTCTTCCAAGTGTTCAAGGATAATGGATATCCAAAGAACTGGGTCAGAAGATGCCTACACGAACAGCATCAGAAAGATACTACACGCCCCGACACACTCATCACACTACCCTACATCAGGAACATGTCGGAACTCACCCCAAGACTCCTATGACTGCTGGGCATCAGAGTAGCACACAAGCCCACGTCAACCCTACGATAACTGCTCACCTGAACTAAAGACCCACTCCCCGTCATGGACAGGACCAGTGTCATCTACAAGATCCCCTGCAGAGACTACGAGAAACACTACATTGGACAAACAGGAAGGAAACTAACAACAAGAGTACATAAACACCAACTGGCTACAAAAAGACACGACCAATACTCACTCATCTCAATCCGCATGGACAAGGAGAACCACCACTTCGACTGGGACAACACCAAGATCCTGGGACAGGCTAGGCAGAGACAGGTGCGAGAATTCCTAGAAGCATGGCACTCCACGAAGCATGCTATTAATAAACAGATTGAACTCGACCCCATGTACATTCCACTACGAAGGAAAACCAGAAGTGAGACAATCCATCTCAATGGACCCCAGAGTTTAAAAACCAGGCGGGAGAACACACCAACGCTTCATTGGAGGCTGCACTGAAGATGTTACCCAGCATGGTAATGAAACATCTGCGAAACAAGAAACCAGCTCGGCGAGCCAACCAACCTCAACAGCCTCAACAATGTAACCATCTTCCTTTCAACCTGCGTGGAGTTTTCCCTTGACTCCCATTGACTCCTAGTTTTTCTAGGGTACCTAGATGTCATACTTGGTCAAATGTAGCCTGATGTAATTTGCAGTCACTCTCAACTCACCTGAAATTTTGGGCCAGCATTTATTGCTCACCCCTAATTGCACTGGAGAATGTGATGGGGAGCTGCTGCCTTGAACTTTGGTAGTCCAACTGATGTAGTACACCAATAATGCTGTTAGGGAGGGAGTATTAATTGAATTATACTCCACTAGTTGCCATGGTTGGATGTAAAACCTTGTCACCTCGCCTCTGGATCATTCATTCAGGCTCAGTACCAGTACACACTGTCTCCTGCCTAATTTTAGGAGGTGACCAGGGGACCCACTGAAAGCTGCCAGGGGCTATGATTTAGATGGAGGCTCCATTATGCCATTATCAAGTAAGCAGTTATCAAGCAATTTTATTAATCCATGGTGGGCATCACTGGCTAGACCATCTCTGTTGCCCATCTCTAGACAATGCTCTTGGGACAATGGTGCTGAACTGCTTTCTTCAACCATAGCAGTCCATTTGGTTTAGTGATTTCTTAACACAGAGAAACTCATCTGTGTGCAGTAGTCAGTCGGTTCCACAATTTTATTTCTTCAATTAAATACCAAGACTGGTGTAACGTCATCACTCCAAAATCCAACCCTCAGCCCCCGTCACTGAAACCTGTTATCACTTTTATCTCTTTAAATGTGCAGACCCACATTCATCAACAGGTTTTATAGAGGTTACACCTGTGAAAACTAATATAAAAGCAAAGAAAAGAAAAAAATAAAAGGATAGATCAGCAAACAAAGTAAAGAAACAAACAAGCCCTGCACAGTGTTTCAGTAAAACAAAAGCCATGGACTGTTAGAAGAAATAGAAGGTCAGCATTTGATTATGATTTGGGCAGCAGTGACATCTTTCCAACTACAGCTATTTAAACAGCATATGCAGATCAAGCAATAAATGATCCTGAAAGGAGATCTCTTAACATATTACTTGGTTTCAGCTGAGGGATTTCATAGGATAAATATATCTGGTCTTTCAAAAGATGATTAAAAACAAGGCCCGGAGAGTACTTGAGTATATTAGCTCAATCAGAAACAGGCAGAAATCCCAAGAATTCATTGACAACTTTGATGCCAGATGCTGCAACAGAGGACGAGTATGAATTCCTTAAAGAAGAACTCGCAGACAGGCTATTCATGTTGGTAATCACTTCTACTCTAATCAAAGTCTTCTGGCAAGAACTTTTTGGCTAGCTGAAGGACCATTGATGCCCTGCTGGAAGATGATCACCAGCATCAAACCATAGTGGCAGGCCAACATCAAACATGCTTTGGGTACAGTCAACACCATTCCTAAGGTCATCAAAATGCACCAAACTGTCAAGATCTATCTTAATTGTGGTTTGTCACACCTACACAGACATTGTCTGGCATTTCCTCACATCCAGAAGCATCTGGCACCAAAGCACATTGGGCAGGCATGTGCAGAAAATCTGATTTCAAAAACCAGACTAAACCTAGGTGACCAACAAGGTGATATAACACAACCAAGCTGGCAGCACAGAAAATCATCCAAACATATACAAACATGTTAACAAAGTGAACAGCCAGAAAACTGAGAAACAACATTTAGAATGACCAAGCCTTTTGTATAGTCTACCTCACATATTGTCGAGCTGAAACGTGTATGACCATCAACACCATGTGTCCTCTGAAGGCAGGTCAACACATCTGAATGCCAGAATTGATGCAGGAATAATGCCAACATTTTTACCACTAAGTATACTAAAAGAAATGTATTCCAATATGTGGCAATCTACAGTATAACCTACTGTTTCAAATCATATAACAGATCATCAATTCTGTGCAGTGACACAATTGCATTGCAATGCCAATATGCAAGTTCAGCTGTCATCACAGTATCATGACATGTGACCTAATGGTATAAAGTTCTGAGTCTCCACCTTGCTGAGCTCTGACATGCTGAGGAAACATGGTACAATACTCCCAACTGCTTGGTTTGAACTCAAACACACAAGTGCCTGTGATTGAGGTCTACATATGTGAATATCAGGAACTGTTGTTCAAGTATATTCAATTCTTCGGTATTATGTGACCCATGTCTCATATTCATGTTATGGGAGCTAACATAAGTATCATAGTGAAATAGATGCAGATCATCAGCACATCTGATCATCTCACACCAACACTATTTAAACATTTTCTTAATCAACTTGTTCAGAAACGTTACTACACACTTCAGGAGCAGGTCGGATTTGAACCCAGACCTTCTGATCCAGAGGTAGGGACATTACCATTTTGGTATTTTTAATCAACCTGTCCATAGATGTTGTGGTATACTTCCAGAATAGGTAGGATTTGAACCCAAGCCTCTTCACTCAGAGTTAGGGACACTACTACTGTGCCACAGGGCCCTCACATTGATCCTATTAATAATTTCATCAATTTATCCTTTAATCTTGGATCTTGGTTGCAAACCAGTTAACTGGTTTCATGTTCTCATATATTGGGAATATAGAACAGTACAGCATAGGAACGGGCCAGGTGAAACTAGATCTTGGCGGCATAGCCTCAAAATAAGGGGGGAACAGATTTAGAACTTTGTTGAGGAGGATCTTCTTCATCCAAAAGGTTGTGAATCTATGGAATTCCCTGCCCACAGAAGCAGTTGAGGCTACCTCATTGAATATTTTTAAAGCAAAGATAGATAGATTTTTGAACAGTAGGGGAATTCAGGGTTATGGTGAGCAGGTAGGTAAGTGGAGCTGAGTCTACGAGAAGATCAGCTATGATCTTATTGAATGGCGGACCAGGCTTGATGGGCCAGATGGCCTACACCTGCTCCTATTTCTTACGTAATTAGCACTTCTCAGAATGATCTCCAATAACAGCAAATGAATCTGGATGGAGACTTTTATTTTGACATTTTTACTGCCATTACATAAGCTTCTGACTCACTGGATACAGTCTTACTGCTAGCAGTTCAAAGTCTCGCAGCAAAATCCAACTTAAATAAATTATTGACAATATTGACTTGGTTGTCAGAAAAAGAAGGAATTCATGAATGGATATTCTAACTGTCATGGGGAAAATGTCCCTACAGTTTTTTTGGATTATAATGGAGGACTTTATGGATGTTATTTCTACGGTATGGAGGGGTGTACCAGGTAAACAAGACATGGTTTATTTTTAAAGTGGAGGTTGATTTTTATGAAAAAAGTACAAAAATAACTTGTGGGTCTTGGAGGTTTTGTTTTGTTTCAGTGTTTATACAGTTAATCTATACAATACAACATTGTAAATTCTGGTGCACTGAAATGTGATACAAGCGAAACTCGGTAAACAAGAGAATGTTTTGTGCTTTGGGTTACTTAGTTGCATGAGAAGTAAAACAAAATAAAAGCTTGATGATATGATTTTAAATAGATCTCTTCTAGGTTAGTTGGATGTAATGTATTATCAACAACTTGCATTCATATATCATTTTTATTGAAATGAAATATCTTAAAAGGCTTTTTTTTTTAAATTCGCACACAGGATGTGGGCATCTCTGGCTTGGCCAGCATTCATTGCCCATTCCTAATTGCCCACCAAGTTAAGGATGGCAGGTTCCTTCCCTAAAAGACATTATGGAGTTTTCTTGACGATCAGCAATTGTTTTACAGTAAGTTTAGACCCTTAATTCCAGATTCCACCATGTCAGGATTTGAACCCAGATTCCCAGAGCATTTAGCTGAAGTTTCTGGATTAATAGTTTGGTGATAATACCACGAGGCCATCATCTCCTTGGGGTTACAGGTTTTATTAAACTGCTTAGCACAATATGAGGCCAGATCAAGAAAATCTTGATCGGAGCATTGGTTTTAAGAAACATCTTAAATGAGGAAATAGAGGTAGGAAGGGAGAGAGATGCGGGGAGGTAATTCCAGAGCTTTGGGTCTTGGCAGTTGAAGATCGGCACTAACACTGGGGCAGTTAAAATTTGAGAATACTCAAGATGCCAGAGTTAGAGGAGTACAGATCTCAGAGGATTGTGTGGCTGGAGGAGATTATGGAAATGGTGGGATAGCATGGCCTCGGAAGGATTTGAAAATAAGTAAGATAATTTTGTAGTCAGAGTTCAGATTAGCAGGGAACAGATTTTAATCAGCAAGGGAGACAAGAAATGGGATTTGCAACGAGTTAAATCACAGAATTGCTACTATGCAGATAAAGGCCATTTGGCCCATTGTGTCTACACCCACCCTCGAAAGAGCATCCAACCCAGACATTCCCCCCAAAACCCCATATTTGCCATGGCAAATCCACCTAGCCTGCACATCCCTACATTCCATGGGGCAATTTAGCATGGCCAATCCGCTTAACCTGCACATCTTTGGACTGTGGGAGGAAACCAGAGGACCCAGAAGAAGCTCATGCAGACACAGGGAGAACAAGCAAACTCCATACAGACAGTTGCTAAAGGTTAGAATTGAGCCTGGGTCCCTAGTGCTGTGAGGCAACAATGCTAACCACTGTGTAACTCAAAAAGAAGAGTTTTAAATAATCTTGAATTTTCAGTGGGTAAAACTGGGGATGTCATGCAGAGGTGCAATAGAATAGCTAAACCTGGATGAAACAAAGGCATGGGTGACAGTTTCAGCAACGTATAAGCTGAGGCAAGGGGCAAGTCAGGTGAATTATTGCAATTGGATATTGGAGACCTAATTAGCAATACGCATAAAAACTTGTATTGTTTGTCAACCAGAATAGCCAGTCCGCAAAATGTCTGGATCAGTTTCAGGCAGTTGCCAGGGAATGTGATGGAGTCTAGCATCAGAGGAGCAGGAAAGCTGACGTTTCGGGTCTGGACCCTTCTTCAGAAATGGGGGAGGGGAAGGGGACTCTGAAATAAATAGAGAGAGGGGGAGGTGATGATAGAAGGTGGATAGTGGAGCAGATAGGTGGAGAGAAGACGGACAAGTCAAGGAGGCGAGGATGGAGCCAGTAAAGGTGAGTGTAGGTAGGGAGTTGGGATGGGGGTTGGTCAGTGAGGATGGAGGGGCGGGTAGATGGGAGGGACGATGGACAGGTCAAGGAGGTGGGGATGAGGCTGGTAGGTGAGTGTAGGTAGGAAGTGGGGGTGGGGGTTAGTCAGTTAGGTGGGAGAAAAGATGGACAGGTCAAGGAGGTGGGGACGAGAGGGGATGAGGTCGGGGGTGGGGAGATTTTGAAGCTTGTAAAGTCCACATTGAGACCATAGGGTTGTAGGGTTCCAAGGTGGAATATGAGGTGCTGTTCCTCCGGTTTTCAGGTGGCATCGTTGTGGCACTGGAGGAGGCCCAGGATGGACATGTCGTCTAAGGAGTGGACAGAAACATTTTCTTGCTTTGAACATTCAGTGGTTTGCTCAGTTCTTCTCTTTATGTGTCGTTCTTTGTTGCACTGGGGGCTTCATGAGCAACTCTTTGTTCTTGAATACATTTGTAAATTTATTTATATGCAAGTTGGACCACAATACAGTACAATATAACATATGCTTTTGTACATACAACCAAACTTTTGCATGTCAAATACTTAAAATTAATGGTAATACAGGACTTTGTTTTTAAGTACAAGTTTTCATAAGTCGGAAGCTCGTTAAGTCAGGGACACCTATAATTCTTGCACTGACAAGGTATGTTTTGAATTTCACTTCACTAATCCTCTGAATCTGAAAAATAATTTCAATGCTAATAGCATAAAACATCAAGTTTGCATCCGTTCAGTTGTTTATAATTGATTGGAAACCAGAGGGTATGTCATCTGAGCACCTTCAGGTTATGCATAGAATCATTGGCATTAGCTTCAGGATTTCTGCAATTAACTGTGCATTACTCAAGAAATTGCTGTCAGCTGCATTGAAGTAGTCAATTCAAGATCCAGGCTATTATTTAGATTTTCTTCATGAAAACTGTTATTTCAATGTGAATTGCATTAATGATTATGGAAGCCAGATAATGAAGAGAAAGCTGTGCAAATACTTGGTGAAAATTAACAAAGGGCATGAGGAAATGAAATGACTAGAACAGATGGCATTGAAATGGAGCTTGCACCAGCAAAGATATGGTGTGTCAAATACTCACTTCCTGCATTTCTTAGACTAAACTGCTGCTTCCTGAAGCATTTTACAGTACAAAATATATTTTGTACAGACACACGCTCTCATGCAGACTAAATGCTGAAAAGGCCCAGTACAAGGACTACAGTTCACTGTCAACGTCAGAACTGTATCATAACAGAATCTATTTCTCAACTGTATTTGTTTCAGGTCTGAGGCACCTCTTTCCAAATGTAAAGAAGGAACCCATATACTACAACAGGAGAAAGGGATTAGAGAGTATAGCACCTCTGTTTATGACTGTGGAAGAAACCCCTGAACCCATTCCAGTGAAAGTCAAAGGGGAAATTCCTAATTGGTTAAGAGGAAGTCTGCTGAGAAATGGGCCTGGAAAATTTGAGTTTGGAAATGACAAGTAAGTGTGTCCTTCTGTGTATGATATTACGGAAAAGAACTATGGGTGTTCTGAAGAGGGTTGAACAGCAGTAACTAGTCATTTTCATAGGAGAACAGATTGATTGAAATGACACTGTACTGTATTGATGCACTTAGATCAATTGTGTATCACTTGGGAATTCATTGTATTCAAGTGATGAGCATTAAGTTGGTACAAACAAGGCCGGATGGTTCAGGTGGATACAGCGTGATGCCAATGACAGTGTAATTGTGTAATGGTAGTGCCTCCCCCTCTGGGCTAGAGGTCTAGGTTCAACTTACATCTAGAATTGTGTCATGACAGGTTAATTAAAATGTTTTTATGTTAATTCCAGCTATCAACCGTAATTTCCAAAATATGAAATGGATCATTTGGTTGCAGCCTATCTTAGACATTTGAAGTGAGAGTTCCCATTTCCCAGTGGAATAAAACAGCTTGTGGTGGAGTGTCATAGAATCCCTACAGGGTAGAAGCAGGCCATTCAGCCCATCAAGTGCACACTAATCCTGTGAAGGGCATCCCACCCAGACCCACCGTATAACCTTGCATTTCTCAATCCACCTTACCTATATATCTCCAGACACTACATACAGGTTAGCATGGCTAATTCACCTAGTCTGCACATCTTTTGGACTGTGAGAGGAAACCCACACAGACACAGGGAGAATGAGCAAACTTTGCACAGACAGTCATCTGAAGGTGGGATTGAACCCAGGTCCCTAGCCCTATGAGGCAGTAGTGCTAACCACTGAGCCACCATTGCTGCACCATGCTCTGGTGGATACAGTTTTCCTCTCAAATTTGACTTTGAAAATCATTTGTTGCAACTTCCAAGGATTGCAAATTAATCATGGCATGACAAGCGGAATGGGACAGCTTGAATCTTGCATGAGCCATGGGACCACAGCCTGTGTCTTAAATAGCAACAACTGCAATTATGCATATTTTAAATCAACTTGTACAGACATATTAAGACACACCTCCAAAGCAGGGGAGACTTGAACCTGGACCTTCTGGCCCAAAGGTAGGGATATCACCACTGCACCAATGAGAACCCTATAGCTTGCATTTATATAGTACCTTTAATGTAGCAATTAAAGTAACGGAAATAAGATAACTTGAAGTCACATTGAGAAAAGAAAGAGAGATCAGGAGACAGAAAGAAAGATTAAATTGTGAGAGTGCAAAAAAGGAAAACAAAAATTTTATTAGACGTATTGAAAGATCTGTAGAAATAAGACTCCTCAAATTCAGTTCATCCCTAAATAAAAGTAAAATGCTGCAGATGCTGGAGAAATAAAATGTAATAAAAACGGAGACTGCTGGAGAAACTCAGCAGGGTCTGGCAACATATGCAAAAAGACAAACAGAGTTAGCATTTTGAATCCTACGACATTATTAAATGCCAACGAATTTATTCCCTTTTTAGTCCGGAGAAGGTGAATAGCATTACAAGAACATAAACCCTACGATTAGAGTTCCTGCATTTTCTGTTTGCTGTTTTCCATCTAAATATAATGTGGCCTATCGGCTCAGCTGTGTAGATTTCTTCCTGAGGTTCGAGTGGACTTGTCTCCTGCACAGGAAAGCAACTGTCTTGGATCACAGAGTGTATCCAAGCGGTTCTTTTCTGATTCAGTTAAATGTAGTTAAATGAAGGCTGGACAACAGCAATTTGCTTAAATATGAACATTTATTGAGTAATAATAAAAGGCGAAAAAGAAAGGAACATTTATTAAGCAAATAAAAAGAATAAAAAAGAGAGGAAAGAAACAATAAGCCTCATGCCCTTCTGCCCATCGGGGACCCCTCGATTGATGGCTGGTCTGGAGGCTGAGCTTGTTCCTTGCACCATTCACGATTCTGGTCTGAGTCAAAGTCCAACAACTTGAAACGAAACTCTCTCTCTTATACAGTGTAACAAACAACAAAGCACAGAAAAAACAACTGCAGAAGACACAACTTCTGGCCAGCACAGAAAACACAGCTACAAAAAAAAAGCTGCAGTTGTTGTCTTCGGCCCATAAAGGAACGTTCACAGGACCCATTCAAGGTCATGCAGCTTGTCAAGTATCATTATTAACTTTCCCGGCCTATTTTCCCATCCCATACAATCTAGTTTCCCATGCAGTTGTCGAATATCATCATTAACTTTTAGCCCTTTGGCCCATCCTATACTGCAATCTCAATTCAAAGTCCTTGACATTGGTTGGTATCAAGGAGAGTTCATTGTTATCTGAATCGTTGCCATCCACAATGAAAGTTCCAGCGAAAGTGCATTATTTGCGCAGATTATACTTTCCGTGGTAAGGCTTCATTATTGATGATGGCCAGCATCACTGACTCAAGGTTGCCCTCCACCCATTGCCAGATGCATTTATTGACGATTAAGTTGCGTGGCTACTAAGAATGGAAAATTTGGTACACCTTTTATAGGTGACATGAAGGAAAAATTATTGGAACGATGTCACAGAGTTATATTGTTCAAAATATCTTCACTCATCATCTAAAGTTATTCCTGGCAAAAAGTGTACAGGGTGGACTATTAAAGATTGAAAACAAGTGTAAAATCTATCAAATAAAAACAGAAAGTGCTGGATCAACAGAGTTAATGTTTTGAGTCCAGTGACCCCACTTCAGAGGGGTTCTAAAGAAATGCTAACTCTGTTTCTCTCTCCACAAATGCTGCCAGATCTGCTGAGTTTCTCCAGCATTTTCTGTTTTTGATTTGCAGTTCTTTGATGTATGTTAGTGCAATGTATCAATCCGTCACACCGTCTTATAAATATACATGTTATAATACATTTACAAACAATAATTAATCAAACTACATAATATACGAGTAAGCACTATTTAATAAACGTCAGGTCTCTCTCTCTTTAGGTACAATCATTGGTTTGACGGTATGGCTTTGATGCATCACTTCAGAATTGAAGATGGTAATGTAACCTACATGAGCAAGTTTCTACGCAGTGAAACCTATCAGACCAATAGTGCAAACAACCGTATCATGGTTTCTGAGTTTGGAACTTTAGCGATGCCCGACCCTTGCAAAAACATTTTTGCAAGATTCATCAGCAAATTTGAAATGCCAAGTATGTGCCAAGCATTCAGAAATGCAGTTGTTCTTTGAAACCATGTGAGGATCAAAACTAATGTTCTAAATATTTTGTTTTTGAAGCAACTGATAACGGCAGTGTTAACTTTGCACGATACAAAGGAGATTATTATGCGACCACGGAAACTAATTTTATCCATAAAGTGAATCCCAATACCCTTGACACAGTAGAAAAGGTAAGCTTTACTTCATTGCTGTATTAGATTAAGTGTGAAGAACAAAGCTTCCACTTGGGTGTAAAAAACTAACCTTCAAAATGTTAGTATTTTTGATTTGCATGTTTGTTTATTTTTTGGGTTATTGGTACAATTATGTCAAGTGCAGAAACTTAGGAAACATAATATAATTTATGAAAAGTGTTTGATCTCCCTTGGTTAAAAGTGTGAAGGGTGCCTATTATGACTCATATATGTGACCTCAGTGCTAAATTGAACAAAGGTGATCTATTGTTTTCAACCCTTCCTGTTTTTCCACCATGTCTATCACATTTATATCAAAGTCTTAGACTATGTGGGTAATTCTCAGCTCTAGTAGAACTGGCTGTGGTGCCTTGATTACCCAACGCACTTGTCCAGATTTACTTTTCGTTGAAGTTAGTTTGCTGGAAGTGATGATTATCTTCTTTGCTGTGGTCTTCTTTTTGTGAAAGACAGATGCTATTCTTGTTTGGTGAATACTTTTGGGAAGTAATTAAAATTCACTAGGATGGCTGCAGACAGGGTCAGAGAGTGGGTAGATAGAATGTAATGTGGGAAAGTGTGAGGCTATGCACTTTGGTAGGAAGAAAAGACTATTTTCTAAATGGGAAAAGGCTTTGCAATCTGAAACACAAAGTGACTTGAGAGTCCGTGTTCAGAATTTTCTTAAAGTTAACATGCAGGTTCAGTTGGCAGTTAGGAAGGCAAATGCAATGTCAGTTTTCATTTCAAGAGGACTAGTATACAAGAGCAAGGATGTACTGCTGAGGCTGTATAAGGCTCTGGTCAGACTGCATGTGGAAAATTGTGAGCAGTTTTGGCCCCTTATCTAAGAAAGGATGTGCTGGCTTTGGATGGGTCCAGAGGAGGTTTATAAGAATGATCATAGGGATGAAGAACTTGGCATATGAGGAGCGGTTGAGGATTCTGGGTCTGTACTCAATGGAGTTTAGAGGGATGAGGAGGAGAGGAGGGATCTGATTGAAATTTACAAAATACTGAGAAGCCTGGATAGAGTGGACGCGGGAAAGATATTTTCACTAGTATTAGAGACTAGGACCTAAGGGACAGCCTCAGACTGAAAGGATGACCCTTTAAAATTGAAATGAGGAGGAATTTCTTCAGCCAGAGGCTGGTTAATCTGTGGAACCCATTGTCACAGAGGGCTGTGGAGGCCAAGTTATTGAGTGTCTTTAAGACAGAGATAGATAGGTTCTTGTTTGGTAAGGGGATCAAGGGTTATGGAGAGAAGGCAGGAGAATGAGAAACATTAAGAAACATATCAGCCATGATTGATTGGCAGAGCAGATTCAATGGGCTGAATGGCCGAATTCTGCTTTTTTATGTTATGGTCTTATAATGGTCTGGAAATCAAGCCCCACTCTCCCAGGTGTTGTTACAAATGTGGAAATTTGATTAAGCCATCAAAGGTGTCTAAAGGTTCTGGCCCAGATATCAATGGTATATAGATGAGCCTTGTATTTTATGTTCCATTTAATTAACTTAAGGCAGAGCAAGCAGCGTGCTCCATTATAAACATAGTAAATTCGTTCAAAAGTACATGACAAGCAACCAAAATGTTTTACTGTTACAACAGTAATCTTTATCAGTGAATTCATGATTTTATTGTGAGGTAGCTCTTCAACTGTGTCCTTTATGATTTTGTTGCTAGGTAGCTCTTCATCTGTGTCCTTTATGATTTTGTTGCTAGGTAGCTCTTCATCTGTGTCCTTTATGATTTTGTTGCTAGGTGGATTGGACCAAATTTATTGCAGTCAATGGAGCAACAGCCCATCCACATTACGATCCTGATGGGACAACCTACAATATGGGCAATTCATATGGAACAAATGGTAAATTTGCCCTATAACGACATAAAATCATATGTCATCTCTACAAACAATGGACAGGAATCCCTTTGGAGCTGGTCCCATTCCAACTATGTAGCTTTGTCGGAGACCCATTTTCTTGTGAGTGGGAGTCCAGTGGATTGTTTATCATTCAGACTCTTCCTGTTAGTTGACAGTGTGATGGGATCCGCACTAACATCCATGATTCTCCTTCCTGGGATGGCACAGTAAGTGCCCTTTAGAAAGACTAACTGTACACAGCCTGAATATAGTTCTATGATTGTTGCAATTTTACATTTTATGGGACAGTACATTATCTATCTGTTCACAGGTTGTCTCAGCATTGGTCCTATGCAGCTAGCTACAGTCAAACATAAAATTATTGGAACATGTAAAGACTGCCTCTTTTTAACAATTTCTCCCAGCCGATGTCCCATTAAAAGCTGCAAGAATTGGACTATTGTTTCTGCACAATTATTTCTGTCAGTTAAACTAAGTTCAGGTGGAGTATTACATCTAAAAACTTGTGCCTAGCAATTTGACTTAACAACACTCCGTTCAGGACATTCTCACACCATATATTATGGTCATTATCTCATATAAACTGCTTAATCTGACAATTTACTGTGAAGCAGTAAAGTGTTAAAATCATAGAACACAGACATTCTGTTTCTGTGAGTTTTTCAGTTCATGTGTACCTCCTCAAATTGCTCAAGATTCTAATTTTAAACTGTTCATTTTTAGTGCTTAAATATTCTCTTGTTGTTTTTCGTCAATGAGACACTGTTGTTGCCATGTTAATTTCATTGAAATTAGACAACATAACAGCCGTAGAAATACATATGTCACCTTGTGGCTTAATTTCATGTTATTACGGTATGTCAGAATCATTTGACAATGTGAGAATATTCTCTGTGCCTCAGTTCCACACTGGATACTTAAATACTGCGCCATTATTGGAATCAAAATTTTATTTCCTTTTATTTGTCAATGTGATGTGGGTGTCACTAGCTAGGCCAGTATTTAATATCAATCCCAAATTCCCGTGGAGAAGATGGTGGTGAGATAACACCGTGAGCTGCTTTAGTCCGTGCAGTGTGGGATTCTGAGAGTAACATTTTGAAGGGAATTCCAGGAATTTGACCCAGCAACAGTGAAGAAAGGCAACATTATTTCTAAGTCAGGATAGTGTGTGACTTGAAGGGGAACTTGCAGATGGTGGCGTTTCCATGTATCTACTGCCCCGTCCTTCTAGACGGTAGAGATGTCGACAGGGCCCTCAATCGGGTCCGACCCATCTCCCGCACTTCTGCCCACACCCCTTCTCTTCCCTCCCGCAACAGCGATAGGGTTCCCCTTATCCTCACCTACCATCCCACCAGCATCCACATCCAGAAGATCATCAGATGCCATTTCAGCCACCTCCAGCAAGATGCCACCACCAGACACATATTCCTCCCCCCTCCCTTGTCCGCCTTCCGCAGGGACCGTTCCCTCCGGGACACCCTGGTCCACACTTCCTTCACCCCCAACACCTCCCCACAGCCCTACGGCACCTTCCCCTGTAACCGGCGAAGGTGCAACACCTGCTCATTTACCTCCTCTCTCCCCACTATCCAAGGGCCCAAACATACCTTCCAGGTGAAGCAACACTTCACCTGCACTTCCAAGAATCTAGTCTACTGCATTCGCTGCTCACAATGTGGTCTCCTCTACATTGGGGAAACGAAGCGTAGACTTGGCAACTGCTTCACAGAACATCTACGTTCTGCTCGCAAAAAAGACCCTGAACTACCTGTTGCCTGCCACTTCAATGCACCACCCTGCTCCCTGGCCAACATCTCTGTCTCTGGCTTGCTACAGTGTTCCAGTGAAGCCCAATGCAAGCTGGAGGAACAACACCTCATTTTCCGCTTGGGGACCCTACAGTCCTCCGGACTCAATATTGAGTTCAATAATTTTAGGGTCTAAACTCTCCCATGTCCCAGCCCCCCACCCCACACATCAGGCCTTGTTACCACATAGCCCGCCATTACACACCCCCTGTTGTTAGTCACTAACAGTGCCCATTAACAACTATTCACCCAGCCTGATCATTAGCAACTCCTTTGTCTGTTCAACTGTCTTTCTCTCTCTTTGAGCTCTATCCTATCGTTTACTCCCTACCCCACCCACCTCCCTATTTTCTGCATATAAACTGACGTTTTCCCAGCCACCATCAGTTCTGAGGAATGGTCACCGGACCCGAAACGTTAACTCTGTTTTCTCCTCCACAGATGCTGCCAGACCTGCTGAGCTTTTCCAGCAACTTTGTTTTTGTTCATGGGTTTGGAAGGTACTGTCTAAGGAGCTTTGGTGAGCCACTTCAGTGCATCTTAGAGATGGCACATACTGCAGCCACTGTGCATTGGTAGTGAAGGGATTGAATGTTGAAGGTGGTCGACAGGATGCCAAGCAAGTAAGTTGCTTTGCCCTGGACAGTGTCAAGTTTCTTGAGTGTTGCAGGAACTGCATCTATTAAGGCAAGGGGGTAGTATTCCATCCTGACTTGAGCCTCTAGATGGTGGATAGGCTTGGGCAGATGGGTGCTCACTGCAGAATTCTTAGTCTCTGACATATTCCTGTAGCCACAGTATTTTTCTGTTTTTGTTTAAGTTTCAACAGCATTGTTTCTTGATAATATAAGAAAACCCCGTGCTTGACAACCTGGTAGATATTCGATAAGCAGATAGAAAATAAAGACTTTTCTTTTACTGGAGCTGAGAGGTGACTCAATAAAGTTCTTCATGAGGGGTAATGATAACATAAGTGGTAATAGGTTGTTTGCACTGATTGCTGATATGATAACAAGAGGCCAGAGGTTTAAGAGAATTGCGCAAAAAATTAAGGTGTGACTGGAAAATATCTCGTTAAACTGAGGGTGGTTTGAAGGTGAATTCTCTATCACAAACCATGTCGGTTCAATAATTCTTTCAATAATGATTGTCATTGGTGAATGAAGAATAATAAAGGTTATGGGGTGTGTACAGAATTGAGTTCGGTGACACATGCAGTTTGAAACCCAAGCAGAATTGCCAGGCCGAATGGAATATCCCGTCATTTTATATGTATGTTTTGTTTCATAGGCACGATCTATAACATCATTGCAGTTCCTCCGCAGAAGTCAGATGATGGGGAGACACTTGAAGGCGCCAGAATTGTTTGTGGCATTACACCAGTGGACAGCATGAAGCCTTCTTACTACCACAGCTTTGGTTTGACATAACTACTTAGTACTAGCATAGATTGTGACTTGACTTGTAAATTTTCCTCCGACAAAGACCAAATGAAACACACATCAAAGGACAACATACAACTCTATCCATTTCTGAAGAAGGTCTAGACCCAAAACGTCAGCCTTCCTGCTCCTCTGATGCTGCTTGGCCTGCTGTGTTCATCCAGCCCTACACCTTGTTATCTTTATCAAAGGAGTACCTTTTTTTGGCTTTTTTTTAATATTCTAAGGAATGTTTGGATGATGATATATTCCCTTAGAATGACCTACAGCTGCAAAAACCAAAGACACTTCTTACTCATGTCGGACATCATTTATGTACTTTGAGGTACTGAGAGGGTCTGATAACTGAACAGACCCTTCTTAAGACTTTGGATGGTGGTCTTTCCCCACTGAGCCTTGGTAGCACCTTCCCATAACTTTAATGTGTCCCTCAGCACGGGGTCCTGGACCATGGAATGTGCCAGTCTGCAGCACTCAGTATAGGTCAACTCTTTGCCCTGGAAGACCAACAAGTTTCGGGCAGACTAAAGAGCATCTTTCACTGAGTTGATGGTCTTCCAGTTGTAGTCAATGTTTGTCTCAGTGTGTGTCCCAGGAAACAGCCTGTAGAGCATAGAGTCCTGCATCGCATAGCTGTGTGGGACGAACCTTGCATCTGTCTCCAAACCTTCTTTGCAAAGGGGTTGGCTGGTTTGTGATGTAGCAAAACACCACCAGCATAGGTTCTGTTCCCTCACCAGGCTGAGGATACCACAAAGTTCTCAAATTCACTCCCCACCTGCGATGTGCTGACCCTCAGTTTAAACATACCACCAGTCGTCTCTCTCTTGTGGGGCTACTTTTCTTACTTACTAGTTTTACGAAATTCACACATACAAAAATGGTAAAATTATGAATGGATGCATTGGACTCTATAAAAATATGCTAATGATGATGAATTTTTCCATGACAGGAATGTCCAAGAACTATATCATCTTTGTTGAGCAACCGCTGAAAATAAATGTACTGAAAATTCTTACATCCAAGTTCAGGGGCAAAAGTTTGAGCCATGCACTAAACTGGGAGCCAGAACTTAACACTGTCATCCATGTGGCTAATAAACACTCAGGAGAGGTAATTCACTGCCATTACTGCACTACCTTTGAAGATTGTTTTCAATACACAAGTTGCAATGTTTGCAGTTACTTGAAGTGACCCTTTCAACTTTTTTGAGATTTCACATGTGTGCCTGATCAACAGCAAGAAAGCTGCGTTTATGTTCTGGGTAAAGTTAGTCAGTGTGACAAAACAAACATGTGCCAGTATACACCGCCACGTATCCCGCATATCCTGTTATCCACCCTGTTATTGACAGGAAGCTGCACACAGGGACTAAATAGTTTACCACTGGAAGGAGGAAAAGCCTGAGCAGGCAGGGGACTCTGTGCTTTTGCATGTTTTCTGTGTGTTAAACCAAAAGCAACATTAGGCCACGCCTTTGAATAAGTCATCCAGCTGTTGTTTTAGCTGGATAATGACAAATTATGTAAGAGAAACAAAACTATTAAGGAGATGGCCATGGAACTCAATTGATGGTTGTAAATACACACCTCAGTTTAAAGAATGAGTGATCCAAATGAAAAGTATCCCAGTTTGATTGCTGGTCTTTGCTGAGATAGCTAACCTCAGTCAAGCCATGTTTGATAGAGCAGTGTAGTCTGTGTGACAGGCTGTTGTTGAGCCCAAAGGAACAGATCTGGCTTCACAAATATCAGTCTTAAACTTACTCAATGGACTTAGCTGGGAGCATTCAGGTACCACTGAGTGTAGTATCCATGGTGAATAAAAACCAAAAGAATTGTGGATGCTGTAACTCAGAAACAAAAACAGAAATAGCTGGAAAAGCTCAGCAGGTCTGGCAACATCTGTGGAGAGAAATCAGAGTTAACATTTCAGGTAGAGTGAGCCTTCCTCAGAACTGATGTTAGCTAGGAAAATGTTGGCTTTTAAACAGAAGATAGAGTGGGGGGAGGGGGTAAGGAGTAAACTATATGTGGGAATAGAGCCCAGAGAGAGGATAGTTGGATAGACAAAGGAGTGGATAACAATCTGGCTAGAAGGGTGAATAGCTGTTAATGGGGACTGTTAGTGCCTGACAATGGGCTCTGTGTAATGGCAGACTATGTGATAACAAGACCAACATCCTGCAAACATCTCTGTCTCAGGCTTGTTGCAGTGCTCCAGCGAATCTCAGTGCATTTTCCGCTTGGGGACCCTGGAGCCCTCTGGACTCAATATCAAGTTCAATAATTTTAGGGCTTGAGCTCTCCCATGTCCTTATCCATGGTCAACCGTTGTGCTCAGTAAGCAGTTAAAATTGCATCAAAGTCCTATTGGCGCATATTTAAATTAATTCATTCGGCTCATAGTTAAGTTAAACAACGGCCTTTGAAACTCTTCAGGTGTGGTGACCATCAGGTTAAACCTCTTTCTCTCTCTCCCTTTCTCTCTCTCGGTCTGTCACTTTTTCACGAAAAAGCAGCCCAATGGTCGTTAAGACTTTAAATTTATTCTCGCCGAGAACACCATAGCATTAAAATGGACGTGGAATGGGAAGTGAGCAGAGAGTGCGCTGATCGAATTTTAAATTCCCATGTTGACCACTTTCTGAGAGTTAAAATTCCCCTGAATGTGCTCAACAATCCTGTCTTGAAAAGAGGTATGAGAAAAGTGTTGACAACATTTTATTCACCTTCCCAGTCAGGCCTGATTAAGTGGTGGGGTGCAGGATGTGTGATTAAAGAGATACAAGGAAACGTAATTCTAAAAATGGGATGCTAGGGTCATACAGTTAACAAAGGAAGAAGCTGTAGGTTTACTAACTGCACAGTCATAAGATCATTCTGTTTTGTAAACATCTGCTCCTTCACATTAATGATTTATCAGCCTTTCATTCATTGTTGGAATTAACAATTTATGATGCTTTCAAAACAAGGATAAGGGAAGAATAAACATGGTTTGGTATTCTGCAATAATGAAATATATTCATGAATAAATTTATAAATTTAAAATTAGTTTTGACATTGGGTTTTTGAGCCAAATAGCTCTTCCATATATTTAAACATGTTCATATTCCTTTACAGATGGTTCCCTTCAAGTATTACAGCAAAGCCTTCAGTACATTCCATCATATTAATGCATTTGAAGATGATGGCTTTATTGTTCTCGATCTCTGCAGCTTTGACAATGGCAATGTTATAAATAACATAACTCTACAAAATTTGCGTCAGTCTGGAGAAGCATTGGATGAGGTGATAAATAAATGATCTTTTATAGTTTTGGTGCATCAGTGGTTCCTTGTGCTGCACAGTCTTTGGCATTGGATAGATTGTGGGTTCAGCATCAATATTCCTTTGTTACCAAACACTACACATTACAGAAATATTCTAACAGATCCTTATTATTTGTAGAGATACAAGTTATACATTTGCCTTGTAAAACGGAAACAAAACTAAATTATATCTTGGTGACAGAAGGAGTTTTGTGCTCATATTTTCTTTTTGCCAGGAGAAGTGGTTAGTGTAAAATGTTGTTGCATCATTACCTTGGTGTATTGATGCCTTGAGTGATGAGTCCCATTTCAGTTGGGTTATTCATGTTTGTGAATGTGGGTGCTTCATGCTTTTCGTGGTGCGAGGCAATTCAGTGTAAGAAGTTAGATGCAGCAAAATATTAACCATACTGGTAAAGTTTGCCTTTCCATCCTTTTGGCAACTAAATCATACATGGCAGAAGGTATCTGAAGAGAGTGTTGATATGTAATTAACAGTATCTAGAATATAAAATAAATGTGAAAGAAGAATGTCACTTCCTTATCAAATCAATACATATGTAGATTTTTAAATGTGTTCATTTTGTGGGATGTGGGCTTTGTTGGCTGGGCCAGCATTTATTGCCTGTCCCTAGTTGCCCTTGAGAAGGTGGAGGTGAGCTGCCTTTTTAAACCTCTGCAGTCCACCTGCTGTGGGTTGACCCAAAATGCCATTAGGGAGGGAATTCCAGAATTTTGACCCAGCAACAGTGAAGGAACGGTGATATATTTCCAAATCGGGATGATGAGTCGCTTGTAGGGGAACTTGAAGGGGGTGATGTTCTCATGTATCTGCTGCCCTTGTCCTTCTAGATGGAAGTAGTTGTCGGTTTGGAACGTGCTTTCTGAGGATCTTTAGTGAATTTCTACAGTGCATTTTGTAGTGCCTTGTGAGTGTAGTGCCAATCAAGCGGGCCGCTTTGTCCTGGATGGTGTCAAGCTTCTTGAGTGTTGTTGGGGCTGCACTCATCCAGGCAAGTGGAGATTGTTCCATCACACTCCTGACTTGTGCCTTGTAGATGGTGGACAGGCTTTGGGAAGTCAGGAGGTAAATTACTCACCTCAGTATTCCTTGCTTCTGACCTGCTCTATAGCCACTGTGTTTATGTGGTGAGTCCAGTTGAGTTTTTGATCAACGATCACTCCCAGGATGTTGATAGAGGGGATTCAGTGATGGTAACACATTGAATGTCAAGGGGTAGTAGTCAGGTTGTCTCTTATTCGTGATGGTCATAGTCTGGCATTTGTGTGGCATGAATGACACGAATCTGGATATTGTCCAAATCTTGTTGCATTTGGACACGGACTGCTTCAGTGTCTGAGGAGTCGCAAATTGTGCTGAACATTGTGCAATCATCGGTGAACATCCCCACTTCAGACCTTATGATGGAGGGAAGATCATTGATGAAGCAGCTGAAGATGGTTGTGCCTGGGATACTACCCTGAGGAACTCCTGCACAGATGTCCTGGAGCTGAAATGACTGACCTCCAACAACCACGACCATCTTCCTATGTGTTAGGGTATGACTCTAACCACCAGAGAGTTTGCCCCCTGTTACCCATTGATTCCAATTTTGCTTGGGTTCCTTGATGCCACACTCAGTCGAATATCGCCTTGATGTGAAGGGCTGTCAGCATTACCTCACCTCTGGAATTCAGCTCTTCTGTCCATGTTTGAACCAAGGCTGTAATGAGATCAGGAGCTGAGTGGCCCTGGCAGAACCCAAACTGGACGTCACTGAGCAGGTTATTGCTGAGCAGGTACTGCTTGATAGCACTGTTGATGACACCTTCCATCACTTTACTGATGATCGAGAGGAGACTGATGGGGCGGTAATTGGCCAGGTTGGATTGTCCTGCTTTTTATGTACAGGGCATACTTGGGCAATTTTCCACATTGTCGGGTAGATGCAAGTATTGTAACTGGACTGGAACAGCTTGGCTAGGGGTGTGGCAAGTTCTGGAGCACAAGTCTTTAGTACGTTTGCTGGAATGTTGTCAGGGCCTGTGGCCTTTGCAGTATTCAGTGTCTCCAACCGTTTCTTGATATCACATGGAGTGAATCAAATTAACTGAAGAATTGTATCTGTAATGCTGAGGATCACTGGAGGAGGTCGAGGTGGATCATCCACTCGGTACTTCTGGCTGAAGATTGCTGCAAAAGTTTTAGCCTTATCTTTTGCATTGATGCGCTGGGCTCTTCTATCATTGAAGATGGGGATATTTGTGGAGCCTCCAACATTCACGACTGGATGTGGCAGGACTGCAGAACTTAGATCTTATCCATTGGTTGTGAGATTGCTTAGCTCTGTCTAACACTTGCTGCTTGTACTGTTTGGCATGCAAGTGGTCCTGTTTTGTGGCTTCACCAGGTTAATACCTCATCTTCAGATATGCCAGGTGCTGCTCCTGGCACGTCCTCCTGCACTCTCCATTCAACCAGGGTTGATCCCCTGGCTTGATGGTAGTGGTTGAGTGGGGGATATGCCTGTGAGACAGCTCTCCCAATTTTGACAGTAGCCCCCAGATGTTAGCAGGACTTTGCAGGGTCGACAAAGATGTTTCTGCAGTTGTCTTTTCTGATGCCTAGGTAGATGCCAGGTGATCCATCCAGTTTCATTTCTTTGAGAATTTGTAACAATTGGTACAACTGAATTGCTTGCTAGGCCATTTCAAATGGCAATTCAGAGAGTCAACTACATTGCTGTGGGTCTGGAGTTACATGTAGACCAGGCCAGGTAAGGATGGCAGATTTCCTTCACTGAAGGACATTAGTGAACCAGATAGGTTTTTCTGACAATCGACAATGATTTCATGGTCATCAGTAGACTCTTAATTACAATTTTTTAAATATTAAATTAAAATTTCACCATCTGGCATGGTAGGATTCGAACCTGGGTCCCCAGAACATTATCTGGGTCTCTGGATTAATAGTCTGGTGATAATAACACTAGGTCATCATCTATAAATGACTAGCTCAGAGATAGTAAGAACTGCCGATGCTGGAGTCAGAGATAACACAGTGTGGTGCTGGAGGAACACAGCAAGCCAGGCAGCATCAGAGGAGCAGGAATGTCAACACATTTCTGAAGAAGGATCCCGACCTGAAACATCAACTTTCCTGCTCCTCTGATGCTGCCTGGCCTGCTGTGTTCATCCAGCTCCACACTGTTTTACCTATAAATGATTATCTGGCTGCCATCTGGTTAAACAAATAATGAACATACATATGTGAGTGATGTGCACAGAATGCCCAATGACAGAGTAACACAAAAATAGCAGCTCTCTTGTGTCTCAGTGTTACCATTCCGTATCATTAAGGATGATTCTTATAACAAAAATTGATAATTGTCAAATACAACATTTTTAATCCAGTTAGTAACAATGTGGTGTCCGTATGCCTGGATTGGGAGGCCCAGGTTCAAGTCCCACCTGCTCCAGAGGTGTGTAATAATTTCTCTGAACAGGTTGATTAGAAAAATAGTTTAAATAAAAAAAGCAAATTGCATTATTCCCTTTCATTGCCAATCTGCAGTGTCTCTTCTTGGATATTATCTGAGGTTGAACCAGACTATTCAGAATCTTGGCATCCTATTTGACCATGGGATGAGCTTCCAAGTCCATTTCGGATCAATCAGGACTGCCAGATGACCTCTCTGTAACATCATCCATCCCTAATTGTGCCTTAGCTCATTTCCTCATCCATACTTTTCTCACCCCCTGGCCTTGAGTATTTCAATCAGCCTCCCACCTTGCACCCTCTGTAAACCTGAGCTTATTGAAACTCTTCTCCTTGTATCCTCACTCACATGAAATCCCTTTCACCCATTTCTTGCGCTTGCTAGCCCACATTGACCTCCAGCTTGTCAAAGATGTCTGTTTTAAAATTCTCATCTTTGTTTTTAAATCCCTTCAACTCTCCCTGCCGTCTGCAGCCCTAAATGTTCTGAGAATTCTGTGCTCCCCCAATTCTGACCCATCTGCACATCTCCAGTTTTCACCTTTCCACCATTGGCAGCAGTGCTTACAGCTGCCTAGCTCTTAGCCCTGGAAATCCCTTGCTTCTTCACCTCTGTCCAGTAAGAAACATCTTGAAACCTATATCTTTGACAAAAGCGTTTTACCACCTGTCCCAAAACTTTTCAGATTTTACTTAATAACATTGTTGTGAGGTAATATTAAATGTTTTACTATGCTAAGAATATTATGTAAATACAAGTTGTTGTTACGTTTTCAATCAGTTCTAGCTTACACAGTGGAATGTAAATTTTTCTCTTTGTAATTGCTCTTGTAAAGGTTGAATTCTTGATGTTACTCCCATACAAACAAAGGACTGAATTTTACTAAATTGGTTGTTGCACACTTGAAAACCACAGACTGGTGTGGGAAAAAGAAGTGGGGAGTTAGGATTATAGTTGAGATCAAGGCACGTTATTGTGCAGTATTGTGCTACGCTTTGCATTCTTATGTTCCATGTCCTAGTTTTGGGAGTATTTACGGTAGAACGGGTGTGATGTGTAAATGGGTGTGACTGCCATTTCTACTTAGGGCAGAAATTATTCAGCAAAGAAATCCGAAAAATTGAGTTATTCCCTACTGTTGCTGCTTTATGTTTTCAGAATATGACCAGGGAAATATGAAAAATTAGGAAAAATGAAAAAAATATTGATGGAAGGACTGTCTCATGCCAAAACAAGGAATGTCATTCATGTGTCTGACAGATACATAACAACTCTTGACTAACCATACCAACCACGTGGATCCTGAAAGACCACAGGGTAACTTTAACTCATAGAGGTGGTATGAAACTACATTGTTAAACAAGCTGCCTATTATACGTAAAAATGAGACAGAACTGTGGATACCAAAGATTAGAAACAAGAACAGAAATTGCCGGAGAAATTCAACAAATCTGGCAGTAGCCTCTGGAGAAAAAGCAGAGTTAACATTTTGATTCCAGTGACCCATTTTCAGTGTTTTGAGGAAGGGTCACTAGAACTGAAATATTAGTTCTGTTTTCTCTCTCAACAGATGCTGCCAGACTGGTTTTGTGTGCACTATACATCCTACACAATATTTCTTTCACAGGCATTTATTGCTAACTTTTATCTCCCTCCTTAATGTGAGTCTGTGACTAATCAATTCTACTACATTTTAGGTCTACAACACTTTACCAAAAGGCTTTCCACGTAGATTTGTCTTGCCTTTGAATATCAACTCTGACACACCTATTGATCAGAACCTCAACACTTTGACATACAGCAATGCAGTTGTATTCAGAAAGGCTGATGGAAAGGTATATTCACTATTGGTTATCTATTCAGTTTTATTCAAAACACTTTTCATTTTGGTCAGCGCACTTATGTAATGAGATACAAATTTAAATATATGTGTTAACAATGTGAAATATATTTTTTAATTTCCTGTGTTTGAAACAGTGTTACAATACATGGACAATATAGAAATGACATAAACACAAAATTACTTTTTCACTGATCAACCTAAAACCAATAAAAGCTCTCTCAGTACTTGCTCAATAAATTGTGAATAAAATTGAACAAAATCATTTTTATTGTGGTTCAGCTGTATGATATTATCAACTAAAAAGTTGAGGTTTCTAAAGATGTAATTTTGTTTGTAAGTTTTGAATCCTCAATTTTATTCTCTAGGAAAGAAAACATTGAATTCAATTAAATTAGTAGCTTCACAAGTGAAAACCACAGTAGGAAGTGAAAGTGCAGTCAGGATTATCTGCTAGTTAGGCACATTAGACACATCTGCTAGTTTAGGCCACATTATTGAGCAGTGTAATGCCATGTTACGTAGTACTGTCTTCATTTTGGTATTAGTTAAGGTGGACAATCTGACAAGGTCTACACACTGAAACACTCTCTTTACAAATGTTGATTTACTTGAAGGACATTTTAGACATATCTTTATTTGTTCTGAGCTTCTTTGGTACCAAATAATTTGTGGAAAATGGCAGTGCCATGTTTAATGGAGACATTTAAAAAGATAAGGCAAACATAATGAGTAGTTTTTTTCTTTGTTGTAGATTTGGTGTGAGTTTGAGAACCTCCATGATGATGATTTCTTCGATGAAGGTGGAATGGAGTTTCCACAAATTAACTATGCGAAGTATAACACGAAGAAATACAAATTTTTGTATGGATGTGGAGCAAACAATATGATGGTAGATTCTCTTATAAAGATGGATGTAGAAACCAAGAAATTTAAGGTATAAACCTTTGACTGGAATTTATTTTTGTAATAAGTGCTGCCTATCTTATGTTATTGCAAATGCCTTTGAAAGGAACATATTTGCTCATTAGAAAATTAATGATAGTTGAGTACAAGACAAAGGAGAATTAAAGAGGGATAATGACAGAGTTAGATGAGGTAAAGTGGGAGGAGGCTTGTGTAGGACATAAGTACCAGTGTAGATTTAATGGGTTAAACAGCCTGTTTGTTTTTTGTAAGTTAAATGGAACTCTCTGTCCCCAGCTGTCATGAAAATATTGAATTAGAATATCAAGGTATTTCTTGAGTGTTGTGTTCCAAATTTACTCTTTCTATCTATCAAGTCATTGTTTTCAAGTAGCACATTTTCTAGAGCAAAATGTTTCTCAATGCATACAGTTTTGACTTCCCATCAAGTATAGCTCTTTTACAAATATATTCTTTGATGCTAGTTACTTTTAAAAGTAGTCCAGCCTTTATTTTAAATTGTTTTCCTGATCTTAGCTAGCTCACATGTAAATTTTTCTCTTCCTTGAGGCACATGCCCCCAGCACAGATCCTCCTCAAAAGTCTATTCTGACCTTTTCTGTCTTTAAACTTTCATCTCCTCTCAACTTTCATTTGAACCTCTAATCAGATTTTCACTTCACAACTCAACAGCACCAATATAATTCATACCAAGGTCATGAAGGACATTCTCCGCAGCTATGCCTTTGGCGTGGATGGTGTTATGAGTCCAAATTGTCATACTACTGGACAAGTAAGATCTTAGAATGAAAGCTGGCTTGATAAGATTTTTTAAAAATTTAGTTAATGTATTTGTCAGTCACTGAAACATAGTCACACAAGGCTACAGACTTTCTTTAGCAACAGTAGTTTATTAGACAAAAGAAAACAAGCCAAGCTATCTAGACATTGAACACAGTTAGCAAGATCTTTAAACTACAGCAAAACACGGTTTTAATCTGAGGTTGTAGACTTGCTCGCCAAGCCGGTGTGTGTGATTACAGATGTTCCAGCTTCAGCGGAGGCGCACTGATGATGTTACCTAGCAGGGTGACGAAACATCTGTAATCAAACACACCGGCTCGGCGAGCAGGTCGACAAACTCATCCACAACCTAAGCTACAAATCTTCTCAAAAACGTTAAAGTTTTAACCTGTTATTTGATGTTATTCATAGATAGAGTCAAATCCAGCGAAATGATATCTTTATTTCAAATCTTGAATTTCTACTTAACAGATTCTTCCCAGTTTGTGTCCTGTGAAATGTGAAGTTTTCTTACATGCGAACTCACAAATTGAGAGCTTAAACTTTCTCAGAGTCTAATCAAACACTCCTGATTTTGCACAAACTAAACCTTTCTACTGAGGTAACTGTGTTTCCCTGACCTGCTGTAAAAAAAGAACCTCCTTATTAGGACAGAAACTATACTCGCTTCTGACCTCAATTGAGTCTCCTCTGAATTGCTGTAAAATCTTTCAATCTTAGCCTTTCAAAATTCAAATGAATCCTTGATTTTACTGAGCTGAAAGCAAGCTAATGGTTTTCAGTGTTCAATCTTCAGTTGTAAGCCTCCATTGTACAGACATCTTATTCCATTGATTCTCCAGGGTCTCCTTGTTGTCTGACACATATTGGGTTAGGGCATTTTTCTTGAAGGACTGGCTGATCTAGGCTTTATTTTTAAAAAACACAATGTTCATTAGGGTAACAAACACCATCCTGAAATCCAGACCCTAAAAACGTAATCTATACAAATCACACATTTTAAATCACATTAAGAACAATCTATCTCAACTAAAAAAAAACCAAAAGAACTGCGGATGCTGTAAATCAGGAACAAAAACAGAAGTTGCTGGAAAAGCTCAGCAGGCCTGACAGCATCTGTGAAGAGAAAATCAGAGTTCATGTTTCGGATCCGGCGATCCTTCCTCAGAACTGGGGTTCCTCAGAAACGTTAACTCTGATTTTCTCTTCACAGATGCTGCCAGACCTGCTGAGCTTTTCCAG
>NC_063363.1:5912856-5915579 GCF_021869965.1 Rhincodon typus
CTGTCTGACCTATCCAGCTGAAGAGTTTGCTTTCAGTTGGGTTTCAGTTCATTGGTTCCTCTTCAGTAGTCACCAGATAGCTCTGCTGATAGCTCCTCTTCTGATCTTGATTGCCATCAAGCATCTGCCATTGTCACCTCCATTTCTTTATCTACTACTCTGAACCTCTTTCAATCCCACCATTGTACTTTTGCTGTCAGACCACTTGTTTGACATCCATTATTGGGTGAGCAATTGTTTCTTTCATTCAAATATCTGAAATTCCCACCAACCTCTCCATTGTTAATACTCCTACTTAAATTTCACTTTACTTCTTTCCTGAGCCCATCTGATGTTGAAATCCTCATCCATTCCGATGTCACTTTCAGATTTCACATTCCATCACTTTCCTGATTGACAGTCCATTCTTCTGTAATTTTCAGGTCATCCAAACCTCTTTGTGTGTTTTCCCACTAGCCCATCTCCTAGCGCTTGCTGATCCACATTTTCTTACATTGGTGACTGTTGTTCACAACCCATGTAGTCAAGGTCTGGAATTCCCTCTTCAATCCCTCTCTGCCGTTATCTACTATTTTCAAGCTCGCCTTAAAACTTATCTCTTTAGCCAAGCTTTCCTATATTAAAACAATAATTGTACTTTGTAAGTAATTGGTTCTGAAAAAATTGTCAATGTCTTGACATAGTGAAATGTGCTAAATAAACAGGTCATTCTTTTCTTTGATTCATCATCCAATATCTTTCCTTATGCCCATGTGAAGTGTCTTGGGACAACTTTGTATGTCAGCAACACTGTATTACAGTAAATTGGTCTTTATTTCTTTTTCTTCTTCGCAGACCTGGAAAGAAAAAGGGTACTATCCATCAGAGCCAGTCTTTGTGCCGTCTCCCAACAGTGCAGATGAGGATGATGGAATTATCTTATCTGTAATTGTTTCACCAAATCAGGTAATTGGAATTATCCTTCTTAATTGGAAGGAGTATTGTTAAGTAACATAAGATCATCTAATTAAAATTAATACTATTTAACCTGGTCCCTCTGAACAGTACTGGAAAAAGCAAGAGACAGTACAGCTATTTGCTATGTTTGGCTCCACAAAGCATCTGGCCACATATTCTGATAATAATATACAATCTCCTATGAGAGCACACATTCTATTTTGCCTAAATTCCAGAAGAACAAGTAGTATAGCTAATGATCTTAATTGTAGGAAGGATACTGTTGTCCCAGAGACAGTAGTCAGGCAAGCAAGAAAAGAATTTTGGTTTTCAGATATTTAAACTATAAGGTAAGGTTTTATCCGGCGATAACTTTTCATGTGACCTAGCTGAACTTAATGTTTATTCGGCCAAAGTATACATTTTTATTTTCATTGGGAAAGGGCACTGAGAGATATGGAGGAACTGAATTGAAACAATGATCAACCTGGATCTAATGGAATAAGGGAACAGGAGCAAAGTGATGACTGGCCCACTCCTGTTCTTATGAAATGCTCAGTCTTCTCAATGGAACTGAAAAAGTTGACCAAGGTTAAAAATGTCACAACGTAAAAGGTTCAAGTACTAGAGAGTACAGTTTCAAAATTAATATTGCCAATTTCTCTAATCAGAGGTTTTTTTTTGTGGGATGTGGGTGTTGCTGGATGGCCAGCATTTCTTGTCCATCCCTAGTTGCCCTTGAGAAGATGGTGGTGAGCTGCCTTCTTCAACTGTTGCAGTCCACCTGCCATGGATTGACCCACAATGCCATTAGGGAGTGAATTCCAGGATTTTGACCCAGCGACAGAGAGGGAACGGCAATATATTTCTAAGTCAGGATGGTGAAGGCTTGGAGGGGAACTTGAAGGTGGTCGTGTTCCTATATATCTGCTGCCCTTGTCCTTCTAGATGGAAGTGTTTGTGGGTTTGGAAGGTCTTGTCTGAGGATATTGGAACTTTGGCAGAAACTTGGGTTATATAGTCCATCTGGGTATTCATCAACTTTCCCCTAAATCGCTTGCATTCCAAAGATTTTTGAAATATGTCTAACAGCTAACTGGCTTTGAGCAATATTCAACATCTTGCACAAAACCTGGAAACAAGCATAAGAGCTTTCGTTTATGTTAAGAATTGGCGTAACACCTGAGCCCTGTAAGCTGCATTAATCACAAGAACACAACTTGCAGCTTGTAGTGATGGCTGTGGCCTAACTAGCAACCGCCAAAAAATAATTCATCTTGATTTTTTTTTTAGCCATCACGTGGAGTCCAGGGGAGGGGAAAATGTACTCCTTGACCTATAACCCACAGAGCTGCCATGCACATACCCCTCTGGTTCACCTACATGAGGCCTCTATCAATGAGGTAACTGGCCCAATTTAGGCCACATCAGATCATCAAACTGTCTCTCTGTCTCCAATTGATATCTGCAGCTCGTCAGAACTATGCCCATTGCATTTGCCTCTAGTTCCCAGTATATTTTCAACCCTGTGTCTGATTTTAACCAACTTTTCACCCAGCATCTCTCAATGCCCTTCCTAACTAAAATTAGAAAAAGAGAATAGTTTGGCAGAAGAAGAATTAAGTTCAGGAACAAAAGCAGAAATTGCTGAAAAGGCACAGCAGGGCTGGCAGCATCTGCGGAGAGAAATCAGAGTTAACGTTTTGAATCAGTGACCCTTCTTCACAACTGATGGTTGTCGTGAGGAAGTGTTCTGGACCCAAAATGTTAACTCTGATTTCTCTCCG
>NC_063363.1:5915679-5975670 GCF_021869965.1 Rhincodon typus
TTTTCAAAAAAAAGTTCAAATTGTTTTTTATTCATTCATGGGATGAGGGCATTGCTGGCTAGGCAGCATTTATTACCCATCCCTAATTTCCCAGCAGAGGGTAGTTGAGAATAACCATGTTGCTGTGGGTCTGGAGTCACATGTAGGCCAGACCAGGTAAGGATAGTAGTTTCCTTCCTTAAAGGACATTAGTGAACCATATGGGTCTTTCCTGACAATCAATTCGCAGTCATCATTAGATTCTCTATTCCAGCTTTTTATTGAATTCAAATTCCATCATCTGCTGTAGTGGGATTTGAACCCAGGTCCCCAGAACATTATCCAGGTCCCTGGATTAACAGTCCAGCAATAATACCACAAGACCATCACCTCCCCACCACTGGGCCATTGCCTCATTTAGGTCATGTGAAATGTTGTCCCTGGAAATATGTCTAACGTCTTTAACCTTTCCTGAAAGTTTAAATACCTGGAAACCAAAATCATTTTCTTGCCTGCCTGACTACTGTCTCTGGGGTAACAGCATCTTTCCTACAATTAAGAACATTAGCTCTGCTACTTTTCCTCTGAAATGGAGGAAAGGTAGAACGTGTGCTGTCATAGGAAATTGAGGAGGTTGTATTTTATTAGAATATGCTGCACATTCTCTCTCTTTCCAGTGATCCCATATGACTCCAGTACGAAACTGAACTCAAAAGACAGTTCAGCAATAGATAGACTACACATGTTCCAATTTGTACGTTCACAGTACACGGCTTTCTGTTGAATTTACAAATAAACTTAACTTTTAATACTTCAAAAAGAAGGCATCATGTGACTGATGAGTCTTTCAGGAATTCCAGAGCCAGGGGTCACAGTTTCAGGATATGGGAAAATTGATTTAGGACTGAGACGAGGAGAAATGCCTTCACCCAGACAGTGGTGAGCCTGTGGAATCCTCTGCCACAGAAAGCAGTTGAGGCCAAAACATTGAATGTTTTCAAGAAGGAGTTTGATATAGTTCTTATAGCTAAAGAGATCAAAGGGTATGGGGAGAAAGCAGTAACAGGAGACAGAGTTGGATAGTCAGCCATGATGATATTGAATGGTAGAGCAGGCTCGAAGGGTCGAACAGTCTACTCCTGTTCCTAAAATTCTATGTTTCTATGAATTCAATCATGGGGATGATTCACAACTTACATAGTTTCCAGGTAATTAAAATTAATGGACAGGAAATTGTTGTTGGGTAATCAAGTTCTGTGCTAGGAATACAAAATAGAAAACTGTATAAAGCCTGGTAAATAATTATCTCTCAGGAGTGTTTTTTTAAAACATCAAAAGATAGAAACATAAATCAGCTGGCAGGAAAGGTTTTGTTTCCGGTATATCCCTTCATCACAGCTGCCTGAAGGAATATGTTTTAATATATGAGTAAAAAATGATTGGATTTCATCCCTGCTGACCTTGTCTCTGACTCTAAAAATGTTGTTGTTTTTCAGAATAAGAACAGCTTGCTGCTTGTGCTTGATGCCAAGACCTTCACTGAAATAGGCAGAGCAGAAGTGGCTGTACGTATACCATTTGGATTTCATGGTGTTTTTGCAGCAAATTAAACTTACTGAAGCACTTCCACAAACTGTACAACTGGGTTCCAGCACTTCAGGAACTTCAAAAACATTCAAACGCATGCTTTTATTATAAAGTAACTTTTACATTCTGAATAAACGATAATGATTAATTCTCAAATTTAGTGCAATGGATCTCACTTAGGAACAGCCCCAGGAAGCTCAAATTGGGCTAACTGGCCAAAGCCTTATAACTTTCTCTGTCAATTAAGGACTTCAAATCACATTTAAGGCTCAATTTTTACCATTCCCAATTTTCTGCTGCCTGATGTACTAGTGTGGTGTTAAAAAGTTGTTTGTTGCTGAAGCACTGCGCTTCAAAAGAGGCAAAAAACAAGACTATCAGTTACTCTCAACAGTCAATCTCCTTAATAGAGAATAGGTTACCCATGACAATGGCCCATCAGTGAGTCAATCTATGGATTGCACCTCCTAGATAAATGGTGGAAGATCTCAGTATTAATTTAATCAGAAGTAAATTAAGTTGATTTCTTTCAGACGTAACATTTGGTGTTCCATTCTGTGAGATGGGGTATGTGGTAAACGTAACATGCTTGGCATGATCAGGTGATTTTGGACCAAGGTTTCTGAAGCTTACAACCAATCAGATTTTTCTTGTCTCATTTCAGGGTCTGTTTTAGACGAATAGCAATTGATTACGTGGTCAGTCATAAAATCAAATAAAATCAGTATGGAAGAGGCCATTTAGCCATTGAATCTGTACCACCAAAAATACACTACTGCCTATACTAGTCCCACGTTTCTTCCATAGGCCTATAATCTTAAACGTAATGATACTTCAAGTGTTCATCCACTAATTCTTTAATGTTGTGAGCTTTTCTGCCTCAACCACCCTCCCAAGTAGTACATTCCAGACCCCACCACCCACATTTTCCTTAAATCCCCTGTAAACCTCCTATCTTTCATTTTATAAGTGTGGCCCCTTGTTCTTGACCCTTCGACTAAGGGGAACAGTTGTTTTCTATCCATTCTATCTATGCCCTTTATAATCTTATACACCTCTCTCTTCTGTGCTCCGAAGAAAACAACATGAGCTTATTCAGAGATAGTAAGAACTGCCGATGCTGGAGTCAGAGATAACACAGTGTGGAGCTGGAGGAACACAGAAGGCCAAGCAGCATCAGAGGAGCAGGAAAGCTGATGTTTCGGGTCGGGACATCTTTTCTGAAGAAGGGTCCTGACCTGAAACGTCAGCTTTCCTGCTTCTCTGATGCTGCCGGGCCTGCTCTGTTCCTCCAGCTCCGCACTGTGTTATCTATGAGCTTATTCAGTCTCTCTTCGTTGCTGAAATCACATGTGCAATCACATCCTTCCTATAGTGCGGTGACCAGAACTGCACACAGTACTCCAGTTGTGGCCTAAGCATAGTCCTGTACAGCTTGAACATGACATCCCTGCTCTTATAATTTATGCCTTGACTGATAAAGGCAAGTGTCCCATTTGCCTTCTTAACTACCCTATTAAACTGTGCAGCCACATTCAGAGATCTGTGGACAAACACCCCAAGGTCCCTCTGCTCTTCTGAGCTTCCTAGTCAATGGATCTGTTAGTGGTCCATCGTGTGACTGCGAGGAATGGTAGTAGATGAAACAGATGAACTTGGTCTCTTTTTATCTGGAAACACTTCTCTTATAATGATACAAAAGAAAAACTGATAAAAAGAAACTATTTCTGTAGGTTAGGGAGTCTAGGAGAATGGAGAAAAGACTAATATTTGAAGCAAGTCCTATGATGAGTAAACTAGGAAGCTCTTCTACACCCTTTGGTGATAGAAGATCAGGACTTCTTTCTGTAAGTGGCAGTTGACGCTAGATCTGTTGTTAATTTAAATGTCTGAGCTTGTTAGGTTTTTGTTAATCAATGGTATTACGGTGTATTGGGGAAAATGGGTATGTGGAGTTAGATCGCAGAACAGCCGTGATTTAATTGAATGGTGTGACAAGCTTGAGAAATGACATGGCCTCATCCTGTTCCCACATTTCAGAATCTACCCCCAGTTAGCTCAGTTTATAAGTGCTCATCGCAGTATTGAACTGAAGCATACAGAGACATTCCCAGTTCTGATATTCTCTTTGTCAAGTCTGTTGATCTGAACAGCAAGGAACAACAAGAGAAGCTGTACCATTAGGTTAAAGAGAAGAGTATCTGCCCGTTTGTAAATCTACTCCTCTTGTTGTGATTCCTGGTAAAAATTTGTATATGTATGCAATTTAAGGAATAGGGGGAAATGCATTTTTCGTCTAATTTGTGATAAACCTGAACTGTTTGTATTTGAAACTGACATCAGTAAATATTCAGTTTCCAGACTTAATGCATGCTTCGCACACAAAATTTAAAAATGCCTTTTAAATATTTCCAATGTGCCAAAGCTTTAATATATCCATTTGAAATATTTCTGAAGAAACAAATGGATTTTTACAGTAGTATAATCTCTTTTCAAGCACTTTTCATATGAATGCTACTGTTGCTTTGCACATATATGCAATATATTGTTTGTGCATTAATATTAATCTGTAATGGATTCATTCTACCACTGAACATACATATATAAAAACACAAAACTTCTTAAAATATTGTTTGTGATTTTGGCAAGGTGTGAACGTGCAAATGATTAGGATTTGAATTGGCAAATGTGGGAGGTGGTTATTGTGGTGTATTTGCCAGACTATTGATCCTGAGACCCAGGTAATGGCTGGGAGCCTACCATGGAAGATTGTTGCATTTGATTTTAATTAAAACAAAATCTAGAAGTAAGAGTCTAATGATGACCATGAAACCATTCTCAATTGTCTGAAAACCCACTGGTTCACTAATGCTCTTTAGGGAAGGAAATCTGCCCTCCTTATGTGACCTACATGTGACCCCAGACTCATAACAATATGTTTGGCTCTTAACTGCCTTCTGGGCAATTAGGGATGGGAAATAAATGCTGATCCAGCCAACCATGCCCACAACATGTAAATGAAAGTAAATGTATGTTTTGGATTGATTACATAACATCCAAATTGTGCTTCTTTGAAGACAGGGGAAATATATCAATTGGAGTAACTGTGATGTCTTCACTGTAGCTTTATAGGATGAACAAGATTTAATTTGCTTTTTCCTGCCTCTGGACTTTGTGAGACTTTAAGCTTAAATGTATGGAAGGAAGATAACTAGGCAGAATCAGACAAGGCAGAATCAAATTAAAACTGAATGCTATGGTGAAGACAATGGGGCTGCTGGGACCAATACTGTTAATCTCCATAATGGATGAGTAAGAAATAGCAATAAACAATGAAGGAGGATGTTTGGGGGGAGGGGCAAAGGGGCATGACTTGGTTGAAAAATAATGAGTTAGCAATGCATACCTTTCTAATTTGAAAATTTGCAAGAATGTTCAGGGGATTAAGAAATTCACCTAGTTGCCAATTTCGAGAATTCTTTAGTTGATTTCTGTCATTTGCTTTTATAATGATTGGAACAAGGGCCATTTGGGATCTCATTGACTATGAGATCCTTGATTGGGGTTGTTAACCTGGGCCAATCAGGGATGTCATAGTCAATGAGCTCCACGTGGCCTTCCTTTCAATCACTACAGTTTGCACAGACAACATCTTTCATGCAGCCTCCTATTTTTTTTAAGAACTTGCTGGATTTGTAAATTGAATGTTCATTGATCTTTGCCATTGGAAGTTAAGTCTGGTCATTAATAATGCAAACACCTCTTTAACAATGTGACACTTGATAATATAATGTCAATTAACCTCTATTACACAACAGGAAAGCTCATAAATGTGGTGTCATATATGGTGTGCTTTATCAGTTTATTGTATTAAGATTGAGGTCTGATGATTTCATTTGGATAGCCATGCTTTTTCCCTGTTTAATGTGGAATAGTGTGACATTGTCTTCCTGTTCACATAACATGAGATATCAAAGAACTGCTAGAGACTGTGCCGTTTACAGAAGTAGAGTTATGGACCCCTGGAGTAAAATCTGTAGAAGCTTTTGAGGCTATTTTTAAATGTCATTGTTTTTATTCCCCTCATCTCAATTAAACTGAACAGGAGGCTTTTTACTAAGGTTTCTGATGCATCAGCTGATTTTTAATTGCAATATTCCTGCAATTGACATTCTTTCTATATATGTTGATTAGAAGAGGAAGAGGTATGGTGGGATGGCAAATGGGTCAGCCAGCATCAGGTATGTACTAGTCACATCTACTATTACCTGTGCCCACTGTCAGTTTATTATTTGAAATAATTTGGTGTTCTCTAAGTCTGAACAACAGGCAGCTCTTTAGATGAACTGTTCAGTTGACGTACCTGTCTTACCTGTCTTGCCTGTCAAGGTCACTTAAGCTGGATGTGAAATGACTTGTGTGGCTCGTCTTCCAAGGTTCACCAGCCACCAAATGGAAATGTGTCGAATCTTTAAAACAAAAATGCACCTTTCACAACTTCACAATGTTCCATTTTATAGCCAATGAAGTAATGACTGTGTAGTCAATGTTGGAAACAAGGCAATCATAAACAACAATGAGATAAAGAATAATGGCCAATTAACCTGGTTTTGTGATGTTGATTTGAGGGTTAAATATTGGCCAAGGCACCAGGGACAACTCTCCTGGTCTTCTTTGAAATGATGCTATGAATCTTTTACTTCCCCTGCAGGGAGCAGGTAAGTCAAATTTTTAACATTAGGGATTGCCAACCACACAGCAATCCCTCAATAATGTTTTCAAGCATCAGCCTGGAATAGGACTTGATCCTGTAACCTTTTAATTCAGTAACAAGAGTGCTATCCACAGAACCAGACTTGACATTCCTCTGTTTTGCTGCTCAATGAATTACTAAGTCTAAACATTAGTCTGGAGAATCATGGACACAACTCATTATGTAGCAGTCCATTTAATAGCAATAACGCAATGCTGCTGAAACATGCTATCTTTAAGCATGCAATAGTTCACTGTTATTAGTAAACAAGATCAGTGAGTCTGTAGTGTGTATGTCCATAGACCCTTGAAGACAACAGGACAGGTAGATACAGTGGTTAAAGGCATATGGAACACTTGCCTTTATTAGCCAAGGCACTGAATACAAGAGCAAGGAGTTTATGATGGAGCTGTACACAGCTGGAGTACTGTGTACAGTTCTGGTCGCCTCACTATAGGAAGGATGTGATAGCATTACAGAGGATACAGAAGAGATTCACCAAGTTGTTGCCTGAGATGGAGTGATTCAGCTCTGTAGAAAACCTAGACAGGCTGGGTTTGTTTTCCTTAGAGCAGAGAAAGTTGAGGGGGAATCTGATTGGTGTGTACAAAGTTATGAGTGGCATAGACAGAGTGGATTGGGAGAAACTATCTAGAACTAGAACTGTCTAAGTAGTCTGGAATGAGAGGTCACAGCTTTAGGTTAAGGGGCAATAGATTTAAACCAGAGACGAGGAGAAATGAGATGAGAGAAAATGCTTCTCTCAAAGGGTCATGAATATGTGGAAATCATTACCTCAGAGTGTGGTAGATGCTGGGACAATGATTAAATTTAAGGAGGAGATTAACAGATTTTTAATTAGTAATGGGTTAAGGGGAGCAAGTAGGAAAGTGTAGTTGAAACTGAGATGAGATCATCCATGATTGTATTAAATGGTGGGGCAGGATCAGGGCTAAATGGCCTACTCCTACTCCCAATTCTTCTGTTTTAAACTTTTCCTCTTGGTACAGTGGTCAATAATGAGGGAACGGTGTGTGTGAATAATGAGGGTGGTACAGTTTTAAGGTAAGGAGCAGGATGTTTTGAGGAAAACTGTTTTCGCCCAGAGGGCCGTCGGTGTCTGAAACTTACTGACGGAGGAGCTAGAGGTGGGAACCCTCAAGACATTGAAGAATTATTTAGATGAACATTTGAAACGCCATAGAATAAAAGGCTAGGGGCCAAATGCTGAAAAATGGGATTAGAATAATTAGATGTTTGATGAAAAGTGTGGACTCAGTGGGCTAAAGAGCCTTTTGCCATGCTGTAAAAACTCTATGACTACAATGCATGCACAGTCTCTTCCATGAGTTAATTACCCATTAATTAAATAAAATGTTTACTGTATACCTTTTAAATTTAAACAAATCAATTAAAGCTTACCTGAGTGCACATATTAAATCTGTATATCAAATATTGCACAAGCAATAAGAAAATGATAATTCCAGTGAAGATAGCAATACGATTTATCATAATCCATCGGAAAGTATGTGTCCTATCACTCTCGGAGGATCTGTGGCTTAAAAAAAGGTTAAGTGACAATCAATGGGTGAATATCTTTTTCATTTAGTGTTTCCCATGTATTGCTGTTCAGGATCTGGACTCCAGCCATTTATGGAGATTAATGTGTGCTTTATCTCAAACAATGAAGGTCTACAAGGAGTAAGTTATTTTTACTTTAAGGACATAGGTTACAGAGAAAGGCATTTTACATTTATATCAACAGCACATCTGGTAATTGCTAAATTGTCTGCACTTTTTTCAAATTGACTGGGTAATTTTTCTACACTCCACTCAAATGCAACATGGTGCTTCTAATTTTATTTTGTTACAAAGTATCTGTCTATGATTTAACTGATCATCTTTAACATCCATGAATAAACACTAGTTTATTGGGAGAAGATGTTGGCCAGTATTGCGACATATAATACTGAGAAGATCCTATGCTCGGTCCTGAAATTCTTTTCCTACACTGTTCTGCCTCTCTACCTTGCATTTTCCTCCTTTAAGATACTCCTTTAAATGAACCAATTTGACTAAGCTTTCAGTTATCTGCCTAATATATCTCCTAAAGCAACTTTAATCAAATATCGTTTGATAATGCTCCTGTGAAGCGTCTTGGCCATTTTACAATATTAAAGCTTTTGTATAAAGTTGCAAGTTGTTCTAGTATGCTATGTTAGATTTGTTTGGTGGTTGTGTGTTACAGAAGTCATCAAGAGACTGTGTTCCACAGAGCCAGAGTGTCATAGAGTCATACAGCATGGAAACAGAGCCTTCGGTCCAACTTGTCCATGCCGACCAAGTTTCCCAAACATAAACTAGTCCCATTTGCCTGCATTTGGCCCATATCCCTCCAAACCTTTCCTATTCATGTACCTTGCCCAAAGTCTTTTAAGTGTTGTAATTGTACCTGAATCTTTGGCACTTCATTCCACATACAAGCCACCCTCTGTGTGAAAACGCTACCCTTCAGGTCCCATTTAAGTCTTTCTCTTCTCACCTTAAAATTGCGCACTCTAGTTTCCAACTCCCCTGCCCTCGGGAAAAGACCTTTGCTATTCACCTTATCTATGGACCTCATGATTTTATAAACTTCTATAAGGTCACCCCTCAACCTCCCACATGACAGTGAAAATAGACCCAGCATACCCAGCGTCTCCTTATGAGTCAAACCCAATAACATCATTGTAAGTCTTTTCTGCACCCTCTCCAATTTAATAATATCCTTCCTATAGCACAGCAACCAGAACTATACACAGTAGTCCGAAAGTGGCCTCACCAACTTCCTGTGCAACCTCAACGTGATGTCTCAACTTCTATACTCAATTGTCTGAACAATGAAGGCATGCGTGCCAAACACCTTCTTAACTACCCTGTCTACCCGTGTCACAATTTTCAATGAGCTATGTACCGAAACCCTTAGGTCTCTCTTTTTGACAACACTCCCCAGGGCCTTACCACTAACAGTGTAAATCCTGCCAAGATGGAGTCAGTCAGGGTTTTATTCCTGATTGTTAGCTAATGACTCAAGCAGAAAGATACAATGTTGAGGATGGGTTTGGCATAGACAGTAATTCCTGCTAAGGCTGAATCACAGAATCAAAGATTAGTTACAGTGCAGAAGGAGGCCATTCAGCCTGCACCAGTTCTATCACCCAGTGCAAATTATCTGCATTTTCTCCATATCTATATTAGCACGCCATTACTATCCAAATAACCATCCAATGCCTGCTTGAATGTATCAATTGAAACTGCCTCCATCCCATGTTCAGTCAGTACATTCTGTACCCAAGCAACTTTCTCATATCACCTTTGGTTCATTTGCAATCACTTTGAATCTATAGCCCCTCATTCTTGTTTCTTTTATAAATGGACACAACTTCTCCTTATCTATGACAGATAGTAAGAACTGCCGATGCTGGAGTCTGAGATAACACAGTGTGGAGCTGGAGAAACACAGCAGGCCAGGCAACATCAGAGGATTTGTTTTTTCAGCCATTTCTGAAGAAGGGTCCCAACCCGATACGTCAGCTTTCCTGCTCCTCTGATGCTGCCTGGCCTGCTGTGTTCTCCCCATCGAGAAACAAACAGCGTAGTGATTGGAACAAGATCGACCAGGTGCATCTCCTAGAATATGAGTTCTGTGATTGGGGCTGTTAACCTGGGCCAATCAGGGAGCCCTGGCTGACAGATGTTAACAGGAGTGTCAGAAAGTTTCCTCACTCTAGGGAATGACACGGAGCTGGCTGGTCAGAGCCTATGTACTTTACTTGGTAAATAAAGGGTGACTTTATGATGAGATACTGGCCTGTATGGAATTATTTCTCACAGAAAGGGTCTTGTGAAATGCATACAGTGGACTCTATTGAAACAGAAGTAAGTGCAGCTGCTTGGATAGAGACATTTTGTAAAGATACGTCCTTCAGAAAGGCCGATAGAAGCCTCCATATCAGGCTTGTCCAAAGTCTGGTATTGTTCATGGGATAGAAGGGAAGGGTCTAAACTATATCAGTTAAGACCTGAGGTAATTGTAGTCACAGTTGTATGTCAAGAATGGAGTTTTAACTCTACAGGTATAAAAGGATTTAACTTCATTCCCATGGATATTCAGTCTAAAGTAGATAGGAGCCCCCTTGCTGTTGGCAGGGGAGGACTGAACAATTAGTGCACGAGATAAAGCCTGGAATGTGATTGCCCAAGGAGAGGATTAAGGGGGTCTGGTAAACATCATGCAATCATAGGAAGACTTAGAACAGTCCATTAATTGATTATGCAGTCACATGATTAATCAGACTGGATGTGTGTGTAATCCATTAATAATATATTTGGTTTGCAACAGCCAAAGGTGGGTGGAAGCAAAGGTAAGAGCTGTTCACTGGTCTCTCAGTTTTGCCCCCTACTGGTATAAAACAATAAAACCCTTTAATAATGAAGGCCACCTGGGTGTCACGTGATTCATTTCATTATTCCCGCCCCCACAAGGACAGAGCTTAAAAAAGAAGATACATTCCACTTACATCAATGGCATTTCTGATTATTGCCAAATTGCCCCATGTTATTTTCATGCTTACTAAGCCACATTGTAAAAACCAAAAGAACTGCGGATGCTGTAAATCAGGAACAAAAACAGAGTTGCTGGAAAAGCTCAGCAGGTCTGACAGCATCTGTGAAGGGGAAAACAGAGATAATGTTTCAAGTCCGGTGACCCTTCCTCAGACCTGAGTTCTGAGGAAGGGTCACCGGACCCGAAATATTAACTCTGTTTTCTCCTTCACAGGTGTTGCCAGACCTGCTGAGCTTTTCCAGCAACTTTGTTTGTGCATAAGTCACATTGCAATTGTCTTACATTTTACTCAAAGTCAACATACTTCCAGTTACATTTTATGACAATAATCATATGTATATTTGTAAGCAGGGACTGTTAATATCCATGAATAAACATGAGTTTAATGGATAACATTTTGGCCAGTATCAGTAATTAAAGTCATAAAAGTACTGGAGAAATTCAGCAGGTCCAGCAGCATCTAAGGAGAGAGAAACCGATTCAACATTTTGAGGTCAGTGTGACATCTTGAGAGCATAAAAGGGCTGGAAAGCAGGCATTTTTATGTGGTAGTAGTGAAGGGTATTGGGGTGGGGAGTCAGGAGTGAGTGGTGCAGATGGTGAGGGGGCCCGAAGCAAAAGATAAAGCGAGTGGTAAAGGAATGAAAGAGATGTTAAAATGATAAGTGTGAAAGGGAGAAAATGGGTCCACTCTGCTAAGAGCCAAGCCAACAAGACACGGCTCTGGGGGAGGTGGGCAGCGACAGAGGTCATTTTCTGAAGATGTTGAACTCAATGTTGAGTCCTAGATCCTGTAAGCTGCCTATAGTGGAAAAAGAGGTTTTGTTCCTTCAGCTTGTGTTGTGCTTCGTCAAAACATTGCAGCAGGCCCAGGTCAGAAATGTTAGCGTGAGAGTAATACACCTTATTAAAATGGCAAACAAATGAAAAGTCAGTGTCCTTTGTATGGACAAAGTGAAGGTGTTCCCCAAGGCAGGCATCCTGTGTGAGTTTGCTCTCACCTATATAAAGGAGACCACAAAGTGAGCAGTAAACCAGGAGTACAAATAAAACACTGCTTCACCTGGAAGGTGTGTTTGGGACCTTGGTCAGTGAGGAGGCAGGATATGACAGGCTAAGTGATACAAGTTCTGTGATTACAAGAGAAGGTGCCGTGTTGGGAATGAGGGGCAAGGTGAGGAAATGTCAGGAGTGGCAGAGGAGTGGACCAGGGCCACGGTCAGAGGGAACGGTCCCAGCGGATTCTAGAGGGGAAGGGAAGATGTTTTTGGTGGTGGTTCCCTGCTGGAGAATTGCATGTAGAAATCTATTGGTGTGGGAAATAAGGAGAAGGGGAGCCCTATCATTGCTATGAGAGGGAGGGGAGGGGGTGATGGCAGAAATTACGGGAGCTGGGTTGGACACGGCTGTGGGGCCTGCAAACCACAGGTGGGGGAGTCCTAGGTTGAGAAAAAGGAGGGCATTTCAGAGGCAGCCTGGTGGAAGATGGCCCATTGGAAAAGATGCAATGGAGTTGAAGAAACAGTGAGAACGGAATGAATTCCAGCAGGAAGCTGGGTGTGAGGTCCATGCCTTGCATATATCTTGATGGCCTTGCTTTCAGCATTTTATCCTTCCTGCCCTGATCATTTACATCTATTTTACTTCTCTATCACTCCTTTGCCAACATGTGCACTCATTCTGCCTTTTGCTCTGTGCACCCTCACTGCCTGTTCCACTCGCTCGCTCACTCCCCCTCTGGCAAAGCATAAAAACCACCATTTTCCAGTCTCTTTCAGTTGAAGAAGGGTCACAGACACTGCCAGACCTGCTTGAGTTTCTCCAGCATTTTCTGTTTTCCTGCCCCTCTGCCTCTCTCTCTTTCCTCCTTGACAATGCTCCTTAAAATGAGCCTCATTGATTAAGCTTTTGGGTATCTGCCCAACACATTTCCTAAAGTAACTTCTGTCAAATTCTGCAAAGTGACATGAATCGTTTTACTATATTAAAGGTGCTACATAAACGCAAGTTGTGTGCTATATTAGATGAGTCTGTGGTGGTACAGATTTCATGAAAAGACTGCACTCTACAGGGACAGTAAAGGTTTCTGTTCCCATTCCCATGAATCAAGCATAACGATACAGTGAAGGGGACCTCTGATAAAATGGGTTTGTCATTGATGTGATTCCTGCTAAGGGCGTATAGCCACAAATTGAACAGAAACTGAACAACATTCCTTACCATTTGCAATACTTGGGATAATTATCTTAGTCGGTTGCGCAACATTCAGATAATCTTAAAGTAAAAAGAAATGTTAAAGACATTTTCAACCTCTCAGAGATTCACATCAGACATGTCAGAATTTACCCAAAAATGGATTCTTGCCCAAAACCTGACAACATTTTCTTCCCTCAGAAATATTGTTCAATAGCAACTTGTCAGCCATGCAGTTTCAGGTTGTTACCCCTGGGTGAGGGTTCAGAACAAAGGGGTAATATAAGTACCCAATAACCAGGGTCTGTGCTGATGAAGACCACTGAGCTCAGGGTGGGGTGGGCTACTGAGTTTGGGACAGGGCAAGGCCAGGAACAGCTCTGCATCCCATAATTTCAGTCTCAGCCTCTGACCTGTTTTTATGTGTTTTTGCTCATGATTTCCTCTGTCGCATGATTGGTGGCCATTCCGTAAGCCATCTGGGCCTTAAGGTGTGGAACTTCCTCCGACAGTCTCTGCCTTTCTACATGCCTCTCTTTCTTTAAGACACTTCTTGAAACGTATCTCCTGAACCAAGCTTTGGATTACCTCTCTTGATACAGCCTGATGTTAACACAGTCAAGATTGTTGGAAACTAATCCAGATTTAGACACATGGTGGAATAGAAAATTAGAACTCCAATATGCTGCAACATATATAGGTTTAAATGCAAGTTGATGGCTATGATTCTCTGGAAATTGGATTGATAACAAGCCTTATTGTCTTATGAAGGTGCAAACAGTTTCAGGGCAGGGGTGACATAGTGGCTCAGTGGTTAGCACTGCTGCCTCATTGTGCCAGGGACCTGCGTTCAATTCCACCCTCAGTCTGTGTGGAGTTTGCACATTCTCCCTGTGTCTATGCGGGTCTCCTCTGGGTGCTCCAGTTTCCTCCCACAGTCCAAAGATGTGCAGGTTAGGTGCATTGGCCATGCTAAATATGGAAGGAGTGGGATGGTCTTCAGATGGATCAACTGGCCTCTATCTGCATTGTAAGATTCTATGATTCTACATCTTACAGACAGGAAAAAAGGGCAAGTTCAGTTGCACAGCTCTCATATGCTTTCTAGTGGCCAGTTTTGGAATAGCATGAATGAAGGCTGGGCTACTTCAAATCTTAATACCACAAAAAACACTATAGAATATTTTCTGAAAAATAAAGGAATGTATATCCAAGCATATCATACATCAGTGTGGAGAAATTGAGAGATCAACATGTGAGAGAGCTTTCAAAGAACCAAGAATTTGTAAAGGGAGAAAACGGTTTAGCCATTGCCTGAACCTTATGTAACGGAAATGAGAATACAGATCTCAAGTATTTCATTAAGTCAATGATAACACCAAATTGTTTATGGCAATGGGTCCAATTCTATAGGAAACACTCAAACCAGTTTCCATTATTGTTGGGCATAATAGGATAGATGAGCAACCCAATTCAATATGAACCAGATGCTACCTTCACATCATGCTGTAAAATTTACCATGATCATTATATTAATATATGAAGACCCACCTTGTACAGTCAAATTACAAGCTGTTTGATAGATCTTGCCTTCAACCTTCACTTTGCAGTTGTAGATTCCACTGTCATTCGCAGCCAATCCCTTAAAACATAGTGAAGCATCACCCTCGGTGCCATTGCTGGAAATAAAGGCGATTCTCTGCTGCCAACCAGCAGTCACATAAACCTGTCCACCCGAGAGTGTTAAGATCTGCCACAAAGTTGAACAAGAGTTACAACTCTATAACAGATTGTGCTCCTTCTTCAGTCGAGGTCATTATAGAAATATAGGAGAAAGGGCAGGCCATTCAGCCCTTTGAGGCTGCTCCGCCGTTCAATATGATTGTGGCTGAACATCCAACTGTTCCCACTTTTGTCCCATTCCCTTTGATCCCTTTAGCCTTAAGAATGACATCTAAATCCTCTTGAAAACATTCAATGGTTTAGCCTCAACTGCTTTCTGTGGCACAGAATTCCATAAGCTCTCCACTCCCTGGGTGAAGACATTTCTCCTCATCTCAGTCCTAAATGATCTACCCTCCTACCTTAAACTCTGACCCCTGGTTCTGGCCTACCCAGTTATTTGGAACATCCTTCCTGTATTTATCCTGTCTAGTCCTGTTATAATTTTATAGGCATCTATGAGAACCCCCCTCATTCTTCTAATCCAAATAATTCTTATAATCTGAACCAATCCAGTCTCTCTTCATGAGTCAGTGCTGTAATCCCAGGAATCAGTCAGGTAAACCTTTGCTGCACTCCCTCCATTGCCAGAACATCCTTCCTTAGATAAGGATACCAAAACTGTACACTTCTGCTGTGGTCTCTCTAAGCCCCTATACTCATATTGTCTTACTATGAACACCAACATACCATTTGCCTTCTGCACCATCTGCTGCACTTACATGCTTAATTTCAGTGATTGGTGTACAGGGGCACCTTTGTCTTTCCCAATCTACCACCATTCTGATAATAATCTGCCTTCCTGTTTTTGCTATCAAAGTGGATAACTTACATTTACCCACATTATACCCTATCTGCCATATATTTACCCGCTCACTCAAGTGTCCAAATCACACTAAAGTATCTCTGCATCCTCCTCACAGCTCACCTCTCACCCAGCTTTGTGTTGTCTGCAAACTTGGCGATATTACATTTAGTTCTGTCATCTAAATCAATATTTATTGTGAATAGCTGAGGTAGATCTAAATGGTACTCTACTACTTACTGTCTGCCACTTGGAAAAAGATCCATTTATTCCTACTCTTTGTCTCCTGACTGTTAAACAGTTCTCTAACTATATCAGTACACTAATTACCATGTGCTTTAATAGTACATGCAAATCTCTTATCTGCTACCGTATCTTAAGTCTTCTGAAAGTCATGCCAGAGTCAAGTTTGCACAAATCTGCAAGTCAAAACATTTGCAAAGTAATAGTATCCTGAAGACATTTGATGTTAATTGTGGTAATATTGTAGCCAAGTAGTCTTTGTAAATTCAAATATAAAGTAACTTAGACAGTTTGATGCAATGGAAAGGTGAACCGAAATCTGGTTGCACCGCAGAATGGAAGATTACTGTGAACATCCGTGTATTAGGTTAACAACCTGAGCTAATTTGCCACATGAAGGTGGCAAACAAATGAAGGACACTTCACTAGAGACATTTCACTCCTGCAAAGCGTTATGTTTGTCTTTTTTTTCTGAACTGACTTTCAGAAATGTACTTAATATTTCTTTTTATTCTTAATTTTATCTCTATGTTACTTTTATGTCTGCTCATTCCTTTTTGATTCATTCTCTGTTATCCTGGGTGTAAACATGATTTGGGTAATTTGCTGCCAGACTTTTACCTCTTCCAATAGTGAAAACTTTGAGCTTCTGTTGTGTGCCCTAGCCATGGTGGCATGAACAGCATTCAGAGCTCATTGTGAACTCATTTCTAAAGTTTTTTTGTCAGAAATCACACAACGCCAGTTCTGAGGAAGGGTCACCGGACCTGAAATGTTAACTCTGATCTTTTCTTCACAGATGCTGACAGACTTGCTGAGCTTTTCCAGCAACTTCTGTTTTTGCACCAGGTTACAGTCCGACAGGTGAGACTATAGCCTGGTGTTGTGTGATTTCTGACCTTGTCCACCCCAGTCCAACACCAGCACCTCCACTTCATGGCTAAAGTGTTTTTTTTGACTGTCAAAAGAATGTGCCACTTGTTCTGATCAGAACTTTGGTAATCAAACAAACTGAATTATAATGGAAAATAATTACTGCTTCATTTTCTTTTATTCAGTCTCTAGTTGCAAGCCGTTGCATTTCTATTTTTTAACCATCCTATCTGATCCATTAAAATCTGTATTTCTGATCACTCATGTCTGAGTAACAACTTTGATCTGATCTTGGGTAATATGTACATGACAGAGTGATATTATCTCCAGCTTGCCTCTGAATTATGTTACACTGTTCTGTGGTTGCAGCTGTTATGTATGGTAGTGTATGAACTATATACAAAATGTTATGTAGTAGTATTCATGACAAATTAGCAGTTGATTAATGACTTCAAAGAAGTTGAAACTTGAGAGCAGGTCTGACATATGAAAACAATTTACATGGGCTTTGCACATTAAGTTATAGTTACACACGAAATTGCTTAACTGGTGTTACAGAGAAAAACACAGGCACACAAATTGCTAAACAGTAGATACAGATATTGAAAACACAAATTGTTGGTACACTTTTAGTCTGTCCTGGACATAGCAATTTTTATGCTAAACTGGATAATCTGATGCAATGCTCCACCTTCTCCCTTTTTGTTATCTCTGAAACATAATTCCCTGATCCTGCCCTGTCCTGTTTATCTGAATTAATATATATCTTTTCTGTCCCTCGGTTCTTAGGTATTTACACTTTCCTCACCGTTTCCTAGTCCTCTGTGTTGCGTGGCCTGCTTATTTGCTTATTTCTATGCCATCCTTTTCACATTTTCACTATCACTAACATCTACTCTCCCTGTCACTGACAGTGGTGTAGCAGTCTCTCGGTCGGGCGTAGCGGTCTCTCGGTCGGGCGTGGCGGTGTCTCGGTCGGGCGTGGCAGTCTTTCAGTGATACATGGTAGTATTTTGGCCTGGTGTGGCCTCAGCGTGGACGTCTGGTCTCGAGGTGATTCCAGAGCAGTCTACCGGCCTTGAGAACCTCAAGGTGAAGCCAGACGTGGTCTGGAGTCAAAGCCTGATGCAGAATGGAGGCTAAGTGCCAGTGTGGACTGGGTTGGAAGGACCTTTGTTCGGAACTTTATTTCACTATGTTCTAATTTATTCCTACTATCTGTAATGCTGGACTTTTTATTTCCTTATTTTTCTTTCTTTACCCCTTAACAACTTGTACTGAAGAATCTGTACCTAGGTACCTTCGAGCCTAAAGATAGCGCCATAAATGGCAACTTGTTAACTTTCCATGGTAATCATTCGAGATAATAAAGCTAATTCAATTTGATTCAATTCATTCCCCTTTCTCTTCCAGTGCCAGTGACTTCCTTTCACTGCAGTCAATTTCCTGTTCTTTCTTACTGCCACCCTTTCTCTATCATCGGCATCCAGTTCTTCCTTTCTCTGCACTGCCTGTGCCACTACCCTACTCCCCCTTGCTAACCCCACATCAACCTCAAACCATGCTCCGTAAATCCATCTTTACTATGAATGGCGAACGTATCTCAGCCCTCTCAGTACAGGACTGGAGCTTCTGTATGGTGTAAGGAGGAAATCCTCTCATTGTAAAAGTTTCTGGCCCCAGTGCATTGTTTGCCACATTCTTGGACGTCTCTTGACTCAGGTTCGGATGACTGAGTCCTCAGGCAATGAGTGAATAACATGGTAACATTGAATCAGAGATAGTAGGAACTGCAGATGCTGGTGAATCCGAGACAACAAGGTGCAGGGCTGGATGAACACAGCAGGCCAAGCAGCATCATTGGAGCAGAAAGGCTGACATTTTGGGCCTAGACCCTTCATCAGAAAAGAGGGAGGGGAAGGGGGTTCTGAAATAAATAGGGAGAGAGTGGGAGACAGATAGAAGATGGATAGAGGAGATGACAGGTGGAGAGGAAACAAACAGGTCGAAGAGGCGGGGATGGGGCCAGTAAAGGTGAGTGTAGGTGGGGAGTTAGGCAGGGGATAGGTCAGTCTAGGGAGGACGGACAGGTCAAGGGGGCGGGATGAGGTTAGTCAGTAGGAGATGGGGGTACGGCTTGAGGTGGGAGGAGGGGATAGGTGGGAGGAAGAACAGGGGAGGCAGGGACGAGCCTCTCTGCTCCTATAATGCTGCTTGGCCTGCTGTGTTCATCCAGCTCTGCACCTTGTTAACATGGTAACATGCTGTGTGTAGGCGAGGCTACAACAACAACAGCCTGCACTCCTATAGCATCTTTAAATGCTCCATGCTGCTTCACAGGGGCATAATCAGACAGAAATTGAAAATAAGCCAAGGAAGGAGATTTTAAATGAACAAATGATTGGTCAAAGAGATAAGCAGTGTCTTAAAAGAGGAGAGAATAGTAGAAAATGGAAGATTGTGGGGCAGCATTCTCAGTGATGAGGTTTAGACAGTTGAAGCCCTGTCACCAATGGCCAGGAGAAGTGAGTAAGAGGTAGATAAGAGGCCAGAGACTGAGGAATGCAGACTTCCACATGGGGACAGAATCCTTCACACTTCTCCAAGTCACAGTGAGATCAATGGATTAGACTTCCCATCCCCAACGCCTGACTTTTTCTCTCTGACTCTGAAAATGTCACCGAAGGAGGCACAATATGTCACTGCTGATCTTTGTCTTGCTTCAGTCACCATTATTTTATTGGCTTGGATTTTCAATGTGAGGTTAGGCACCCAACACCTGGATGGATTCTAAGAGCTGGCCCTGTGTCTGAACTATGCCTTATTCTCTTGCTATTTTGTTCTGATGTAAATAGTCAGGAGATGAGCTCAGCGCTTGATTTAAGGTGTAAGTGCCTCCAGGAGGTGGGAACTGCCTGGTAATACCAGCAGCAAAGGCAGATGGTGGCCAGTTTGGGGTTTGCCAAGATTGCAGGCAATTCACGAAAGATCAAGGAAAATAAAGGCAGTGCATGGGCGACATGTCAAGGGACAATGCTGGGCTTAACCTGGAGGAAGATGACCTCTCACATTTAATTTGAACACCAATGGAAGCAAACTTCCTTTTGCTCCAATGTGATCCAGGCAATTGTGCACAAGATGGTTGAGGATCATCAAAATCTGAATTCAAAATTGTTTTCCCAAATGTCCCAGCCTCTTAACAAGCTCCTTAAGGAACTGAACAGGCCATTAGTTGGCAGCCTGTAGTTTCCCTGTTCCCTACCCCAATTGCTCTCACTTTAACCATTTTTGGTAAGTGGTTATTGTGGTGTAGTAATAGTATCCATACCTCTGAGTCAGGACGTCTGGGTTCAAGTCCCTCATTCCAGAAGTGTCATAACACATTTGAACAGCCTAATTAAAAATTATTGACCTTCCTCAAATATTTCGAGATTCTGTGATGACCTCTGACATCAACATTTTTAAAATGTGCCTATGCCAGGTTCCCAAAGTCCTTTGAAAATCCAGCCCACTCTCCACGGTTAGAATGTTTTCATTTACCACTTTATCAGACCCATTCATGTTTGTGCTTCTGAGTGCCCACTCGATGTCCAAGTAATCATTCTGATGTGATCTTGGGGTATATTTACACGGCAGCTTAACACTCTTTCCAGCTCGCGTCTGAGTGGGGTCGCATTTTCTTGTTTCAGCTGCTGCAGCCCCTGATTAAATAAATAGATGGATAAATAAGTAAGTATTACATTTATCAACGTAATCACACTGTGGGCAGTGCAGTGCCTTATATTGCACTTGCATTTGGTTTATGCTAATATTCATGCCAACTTCAAAATCAATTAATGGCTTCAAAAGTTCTGACAACTCAATGACACAAAAACACTTAAAAAAAAGCTTTCATGAGAAAGTATCACTGTCCAGGCCAGCATTTATTGTCCATCTCAAACTGCTCAGTGGACAATTAATAGTGAATTGCATTGCTGTGGATCTGGAGTCACATGTAGGCCCAGACCAGATAAGAATGTCAGATTTCCTTCCATAAGTTAATGAACCAGATGGGTTTTTACATTAATATTTACATATCTGCCATTAATCAAGCTTTTTATTGAAATCAATTTCTGGCATTTGTTATGGTGGGATTTGAACCCATGTCCCCAGAACATTAACCTGGGTTTCTAACTTAGTCGTCCAATGATATTACCAGTACTATCTCCCCATTAATTTGGGGGTCAGTTAGCTCAGTTGGCTGGTCTCTGACAGAGTGATACCAACAGCCTGGTTTCAATTTCTGTCCTGGCTGAGGTCAAAATGAAGCTCATGCCTTCTCAAGCTTACCCCTCACCTGAGGCATGATTACCAGGTTAAAACACTACAAGTTGTCATTCCTTCTCTCTCCAAAGAGAAAGTGGGATACTGAGTTTGCTTAGTTTTGGAATGTAGAAAATATGGCAGCCACTTTGTTCCCATGAATAGCAATATGATAGGAATGGATCAATCTGCTTTTGTGATGGTCATTGAGGGAAAAATATCGTCCAGTATATCAGGTATACATTAGTCTTCATCAGAATCTTTTACATCTAAGTGTGAGCAGACGGAGCTTTAATTTAATAATCCTCAATAAATCGCTTTGCCAGCATTCCAACACTCCCTCAGTACTGCACTGGATTGATGTTTTGATTCAGATCTCTGGAATGTGACTTGAACTCCTAAACCCTTTGACTGTAACTCAATGAGTAATGGCTGACCGAAGAGTATTTAGTGCATCCAAATTCAAAGCGCTCAATGTTGCAGCATGATGTCTCGGTGGTTAACACTGCTGCCTCACAGCACCAGGAACCCAGGTTCGATTCAAGCCTCAAGTGACTGTCTGTGTGGAGTTTGCATGTTCTCCCCGTGTCTGCATGGGTTTCCTCCTGGTGCTCCAGTTTCCTCCCACAGTGCAAAGACTGTGCAGGTTAGGTGGATTAGCAGGATTATGCAGGATTATAGCCATAGGGAGAAGTAGTAAGTTTGGGTGGTATGCTCTTCAGAGGGTCAGTGTGGACTCGATGGGCCGAATGGCCTGTAGGGAGTCTACGAATACTGATTGTTAAATTGCACATTGCTCAAGAGATTGTTTCTAAGTAAACAAGTGAAGATTAGCAATTGGAATGTGTTTCAAAACCATGACTGTTTTTAATTCATTCACTTAATATGGGTGTCATTGTAAGGCTAATATTTGTTTAGTTGCCCCCCTTGATTCCCATGAATAAATACATTTAAAAACTGAGCTTTGTTGGTCTGTTGCTGTGGTTTATCAGCAGCACATGAACTGCTCAATGTGTTATTACACATTGTGTAACACTTCAACATATATTTTATCACATACATACATAGTAGATGAAGTCAGAAAAGGGTAACTATGCGTCTCGACTCAGTTATGGTTTCGCAGGATTTGTTCTACTGTGGCTTTCTGAAAGTTCTGTTCTCAGGTTAAACTTTTCTAAGGCTCATTTTGTCGGATTTTCTTGTTTTTTGCAAGTAACAAACCATGTCTTTGGGCCTTGAAATGCTAGCCACATTCTTGCAGTGTGTTGTATCACATTGTAGATGGTACAAATCTAAATTATAAGCAAATTAGGTCACTGCTCTTTTTAACTGCCATTTGGTCCAACAGGTTTACGCTGCCAACTCTCTTCATCTCACACCCCATCAACATATCTTTCTGTTCCTGTCTACTTCATGCACCTACCTAGTTGGCCCTTACTTGAATCTCTTCTACTTGCCTCAGCTCTTTCTTGCGATCATGCATTCCATTTCCTGGGTAACTCCTCTCTGGAAAAGTAAATTTCCCCTGAATTCACAATTGAATTTTTTGATAAGTATCTTATGTTTAGTTTTATTTTCAGCAGCAATTGAAAATATTTTTTTCTATGTTTGTTCCATCAAACCTTGTGCCGTCTGGAAGACCTCTTCCAGTCCACTTCTCAAGTTTCTTTTATTCAGGGAAAGTTGCCTTGACTACTCAAACTTTCCTTTGGTACTAGGTTTCAGTCCAGATCAATGCTGGCATATTTTTTCTTGCAAATTCTCCAGTATCCCCATATCATTTTTTAAAAAATAATAAAACCATTTTATAATATATAGAGGTAACAAAGGTTCACAGTCATCTGCACTTAATTAACATTTCATGCAAATACAAGATCAATTCTTTGATTTTCAATTCTATCCAGCAATGAACACTTTTTTTTAACACTTTGCTGTTCTAGATTTGATAGAAAGCTTATCAAACTAGTTAACAATTAAACAGCAAAGTAATAAATGAGTAAGGACACAAAACAGCATTCAACTATCTTCCCTTGACCTTCAATGATATGATCATCACTGAATTCCCCCAATATCAACATCTGGCAGTTACCACTAATCAGAAACTGAACCGAAACAGCCAAACAAATACTGTGGTTACAAGATCAGGTCAGATGTTGAGAATTCTGCAAAAGGTAACACACCAACTGTGTCCTCAAACGCTATCCAAGGCACAAATTAGAGTGTGATAGAATACTCACCATTTTGTGGATAAGTGCAGCTCCAAAGGCACTCATGAAACTCGACACCATCCAGGGTCAAAGTAGACCACTTGATTGTTACCTTCAACATTCATCACCTCTACCAGTGATGCACACTGTGTGAGCCATTTACAGGATGCGCTGCAACACCTCACTGAGTCTCCTTTGAAATGACCAGTCTCTGGCTGAGGAACAAAAACAGAATTCGCTGGAAAAGCTTAGCAGGTTTGGCAGCACCTATGGAGAAAAAAAATCGGAGTTAACCTTTCGGGTCCAGTTCTGAGGAATGGTCACCAGACCCGAAACATTAACTCTGATTTTTTTTCTCCACAGATGCTGCCAGACCTGCTGAGCTTTTCCAGCAACTTCTGTTTTTGTTCCTGATTTACGGCATCCGTGGTTCTTTCGGTTTTTATTTAGTCTCTGGTTGAGATTCCCCAATTAATTACATTTCCAGACAGGATGTCCCAAGCCTTTAAACTCCTGACTGAGAAGCAATGAAGTGGCTCCCCTTCTTCATATGTGTACCTTTTTGGTTGGTAGCAACAAATTAATTTGAAGAAAATTCCATTCACTTGTGGATACCTTTCTTCTAGACCAAATAATTTTTATTTCACGTGGAACCAATGTAACAAGCTTTCTTGAGTTAACAAAAACATCAGCTTATTTGATAATGTGCATGAGAAGAAATATCAAAGATATACCAATAGATTAAGAATAAGAAGAGATTCCAAAAGATAGATGTGAGTTAAAATAAAAGATCTACAGATTAGTCTCTGAGTCATTCACGAAGAGTCAAAAACTGTTACGTTAGATGGGACCAGTAACATTGATATTAATAGTTGAACAGTTGATTCCAAGTCTTTGGCTTATTTGCAAATTTGGCACAGTGGCTCAGTGGTTATCACTGCTGCCTCACAAAGCCAGGAACCCAGGTTTGATTCCACCTTTGGGCGTCTGTCTGTGTGGTGTTTGCATGTTCTCCCTGTATCTGTGTCAGTTTCCTGCAAGCGCTCTGGTTTCCTCCCACAGTCCAAAGATGTGCAGGCTAGGTGGATTGGCTGTGCTAAATTGTCCATAGTGTTTAGGGAGGTGTAGATTAGATGGGTTATAGGGGGATGGGTCTGGGTGGGATGCTCTGAGGGTCGGTGTGGACTCGTTGGGCCGAAGGGCCTGCTTCCACTGTAGGGATGCCATGATAAATGAAGTTCTTTTCAATGGTGGCTGTCTGGCAACCATCAGAGCAAGGAGTACCTAACCCTCTTTCACATGCGGTGCAGAGATATTTAATGGCTGTTCTCAAGCTGTGACCTTGACAGCACACTAATCTTCATATTAGCAAATCAGATCATTAACACTCCCAGACCAGGGACTACTGTTGGTTTTTAACCTTTTTCTCTTATGTATCCTTGGAAGGATAAAACACAACCATGTCTGCAGGTGATAACTCCCTGCTGTGAGGCTGTGTATGTAGTCTGCCTGTCCTTCCTTTTTAATCTTTATGGTTATGGTTTGCCTGACTCTGAAAATGTGTGATATTCCATGGGTCCACACAGGGCTCTATCAGACAATCGCTGAATTTAAATACACAGTCATCTTTTAGCCATAGTATGTTGGAATTGAATGTTTAAAATGTCCAAAAGTATTTTGGGGTCTGATCTGTCATCATGACACCTTTTGACAGCTTTTTTTGACATCATGACCTCTGCCACCTAGAAGGGCAGCTAATGCACGGGAACAACACCAACTGCATGTTCCCCATCCAAGCCACACAGCATAATGTCTTGGAGGTAGACTGTTGTTCCGTCACTGTTAGTGGTTCAAAATCCTGGAACCTCTTTCCTCACAGTTGCATCCCGAAGACTACAGCAGTTTACAAAGTTGGCTGATCACCACCTTCTGAAAGGTAATTAGTGAGGGACAATAAATGTTTGTCCAGCCAGTGACATCTACATCCTATGGAAGAATTTTTAAAATACTGTTTTTCAGATGATGGACTAAAAATATTGGAAGAACCTTTCAAGGAAACAATAATTTGCTGTGCACTGTTGGGGCTATAAGTTCTCAGCTTTATTTTCTCTTTATTATCATCCCCTGAAGAACAGTTTGGCCACTGATTAATATAATGCCACAAGTGATACAACTTGAGGAATTAATAATCCTCAGACACAGATTAAAGGAATAATGCAAATCATATCTTTATACCAAACGTTTCAAAGAAAATGTCTCCTGAAATACGTATTCTTGGTGATTCATAGACTCATACAGTGCACTTTGGCCCATCGAGTCTACTCCAACATAACTACCACTAAAAGTTCGCTAATCTCAATTTTCTGCACTTGTCCCATATCCTTAAACGTTATGATATTTGAAGTACTCATCTAAATGAGTGTAAAGGATGTAAGGTTTCCAGTCTCCGCCACCTTCCCAGGCGGTGCATCCAGATTCCCACCACCCACTGGTGAAAGAGATTTTGCTTTATTGTCACGTGTACTCCATTGCAGAAGTACAGTGAAAAGCTTTTACAATGTCTGCCTCTTATGGTGCCAGCTTAGGTACAAGTACCCAGGTACAAACCTTGGATACATCAGAGGAACAAAAAAGTAGTTTAAAAGATAAAAATCGAAAGAGTTCTGAGGAAGGGTCACCGGACCCAAAACGTTAACTCTGTTTTTTTCCTTCACAGATGCTGCCAGACCTGCTGAGCTTTTCCAGCAACTTTGTTTTTGTTGTGTTTGAGTTTAAAAAATAAGTTAGAAATAAGACACCATTAAAGGACTGACTTTACGGTAAGGTAAAAAAGTTTTGAATATACATTACATTGTAGCAGCTCAGAACAGGGCCTCCCCAGATGGTCCGACTGCCCGCACCAGACCTCAGTCCAACACCCATCCCCGCTCCACTCCAAGCCTCCAGTCCACTCTGTACTGGCACTCAGCTGCTCCAAGGTAAGTTCCAGGACTGCTGCCCCCACGCTGGCCTCCACCCAGGACTCACTGCCTGTGTGCTACTCCAGGACTCTCTCCCCTCATGCTGCTTCGGGGCTCGCTGCCCACGCTGTTTCAGGGCTTGCAGCCCATGTGTTGTTCCAGAGCTCGCTGCCCAAGCTGCTCTGGGGCTTACTGTCCATGTGCCATTCTGGGGCTCACAGCTTGCATTATTCCCGGACTCGCAGCCCATGCACTGCTCTGGGGCTATCAGTCCGCATGCGGCTCCGGGGACGGGGGGCTGCTCCCAGAGTGACCAACTTTCTCATTGCTCTTTGTAGCATTTTGCTGTGTGTACTTTGGCTGTTCTATTCTCTTACATGTTCCGCATGGTAGACTAATTAGTAAAGTTAGGTCACATGGGATTTAGGATGCGTTGTTAATTGGATACAACAATTGGCTTAATAGCAGGGACAGAAAATGATGGTGGAGGGTTGCTTTTTGGACAGGAGGTCTGTCACCAGTGGTGTTGCACAGGAATTGCTTCTGGGTCCTCTTTTGTTTGTCATTTATATTAATGATTTGGATGAGAATATAGAAGGCATGGTTAGTAAGTTTGCGGATGGCTCCAAAATTGGTGGCATTGTAGACAGTGAAGAAGGTTTTCTAAGATTACAGAGGGATCTTGATCAAATGGGTCAATGGACTGAAAAATGGCAGATGGAGTTCAATCTGGATAAATGCGAGGTATTGTATTTTGGTACAACAAACAAGGGTAGGGCTTATACAATCAATGATAAGGCCTTGGGTAGTGTTGTAGAACAAAGGGATCTAGGGGTGCAGGTACATAGTTCTTTGACGTTTTCTTCACATACAGACAGCGTGGTTGAAAAGGCTTTTGGCATGTTTGCCTTCATTGCTCAGTCCTTTGAGTATAGGAGTTGGGAAGTCATGTTGAGGTTGTACAGGACATTGGTGAGGCCTTTTCTGGAATGCTGTGTCCAGTTCTGGTCGCCCAGTTATAGGAAGGATATTATGAAGCTGGAGAGGGTTCAGAAGAGATTTATCAGGATGTGCCATGTATGGAAGATATGAGTTATAAGGAAAGGCTGGATAGGCTGGGATATTTTTCACTGGAGCATAGGAGGTTGAAAGGCGACAATAATGAGAGGTATAGATAGAGTTAATGACAGTTGTCTTTTCCCTAGGATGGGGGATTTCAAGACTAGGGGACACATTTTTAAGGTGAGAGGAGAGAGATTTATAAAAGATACATGGGGAAAATATTTTACAAAGAAAGTGGTACACGTGTGGAATAAACCTCCTGAGGAAGTGATGGACGTGGGTACAATTACAACAATTAAAACACATTTGGATCAATACATGAATGGGAAAGGTTTGAAGGGATATGGGCCAGGAGCAGGCAGGTAGGACTAGATTAGTTTGGGATTATGTTCGGCATAGACTGGTTGGACCAAAGGGTCTGTTTCCATGCTAATGACTCTATGACAACAATCGCAAGTAAAAATGGTAAAAGCACTTTCTCAGGTCCTGAGACTGTGGAAGGGACAATGCATATTCAAGATGTCATTTATTAAGACAGTAAAACATAGCAGAATTAGGCCATTCAGCCCATTGACTCTGCTTCACCCTTCAATCATAGCTGATATGTTTCTCAACACCATTCTCCTGCCTTCTCCCAGTACCTTGATGCCCTTACCAATCATGAACCTTTTCACCTGTGTCTTAAATACACTCAATGACTTGGTCTCCACAGCCCTCTGTGGCAATAGTTCCACAGATTCACCACCCTCTGGCTGAAGAAATTCCTCCTCATCTCAGTTCTAGAGGGTCATCCCTTCACCCTGAGGCTGTGTCCTCAGGCCCTAGACTCTCCTACTAGTGGAAACATCTTCTCCACGTCCACTCTATCCAGGCTTCTCAGTATTCGGTAAATTTCAATCCGATTCCCTCTCATCCTTCTAAACTCGATTATTATAGAAATTATTACAAAGTTTTTAAATACATAACCTCTTTCATTTTAATCTTCTGAGGTAATTCTAATCAAATGAACATTTTTGACTGTAAGGTATCCAGTTCATTAATTTTTTAAAAATAATATTTCAATGACATTTTATTTAAAATATGAAGGAAATCAAACCTGAGTTAAGAATATGTTCAAATGAAGAAACTCTTGATATATTTTAACATTTTTTAAACTGCATCAACGTACATTTGCCATGCTGATGGTTTTGAAGTGAATACAATTTATATTATGTCAGTTGTCAGAGCAGGAGAAATGGTAGATAGGAGCAGGCTGTTCGATCCTGTGAAACCTGCTTCACTTTTGACAAGATTATAGTCTATCCCGATCCCTATCCCCATGTCCCTTGACACCTTTACTGTCTGAAGAAAGTTTGATCTCAGTCTTGAATCTATCTACATGACACTGAGTTATAGTCCAACAGGTTTATTTGAAATCACAAGCTTCTCGAGCACAGCTGCTTTGTCAGGTGATCCGAAAGCATTCAAATAAACCTGTTGGACTATAACCTGGTGTCGTGTGACTTCTGACTTTGTCCACCCAGTCCAACACCAGCACCTCCACATCATGAATGTATTTAAAACTGAACATCTGTGGCCCTCTAAGATGCAGAATTCCAAAAGTTCACAACCCTAGAGAGAAGAAATTTTTCTTGCCTCATGACCGTGCCTTTATTTTGAGTCTGGGTAACATTACAATAGAAGTTTTCACACTCCAATAAAAGAGCGCGATAATTTTCGGTACAAGATGAGTAATATGAATAAATATATCTCTGTGTTACAGCTACACATAAAATATAATTGTTAGGACAATGCAATGAAGAAAATTATTCTCCATTTCAACACAAACACTCAGCAAGTCGGTTGTGACAATACAAGTTCTTTTATCTGTATAGTATTATTATTTTACCTCAATGGTTACAAACATACAAACAGGAATAAGAACAGGTTACTCGTCCTTTGAGCCTGCTCCACCATTCAATAAAATCATGGCCAATCTGATTTTAACCTCAACTCCACATTCCTGCATGTCCCTGATAATCTTCATCCTCTTGATAATCAAGAACGCCATTAAAGTATTGGTATGCGTCGGCTTTTGAGGAAAGGATTGCCAAAGATTTCCAAGTCGCTGAGAGAAACTTAAAAAGAAATCCTCAAAATTCATAGCTCCAACGTTAATTTAGTGTTAAATCAATGTCATTAATTCAGGAAATCTCATCTGTGAAATTATTATTGTTGCAAAAAAACTAAAATCAGAATATTGCTATTTCTCCATATTTGCTGTGAGGTATGATAGCTCTTTTTCTCTTTGTAACCAAATCCATATTGCAAGCATTAAAAATGAACAAAACAAGTCATAATTTAAAAAAAACACAGTATTCAAACCGTGGGCTCATGCTATTGAGCACACATTTTTGAACTGATTCATTATGCAAGTGGGGCGAACAGAGCAATAATTATTGGCTACGTGGCTTTGGTCTTTTAACCTGCATTGTGTTAAGTGAATCAAACCTGATGATAGGATCATGGCCCTGGATGAAATTGTAAAAACATTGGATATGAGTGCAATCAGGAATCATTTGACAATGAGTGTTTTGTTTGTTATGTGCATGGTTTGGGTTTCACCAATTCTCAGTTCATCGATTATACAAATTAATTACTTTATTTGCTGTGGAAAATTGTTTAATCAGCATTGTGGTAATAGATAAATTTACTGCCAATTCCTTCATCAAAGTTGCTAGCAGAAAATTTAGACGGACCCGCCATTTGCTTGAGAACAATGTTGGCTGTGAAGAAAATTTTTCAACAGAACTGGAATATATTCTCCTCATGATTGAATGTTACTCAGTTAGTAGTTCAAGTTGTACAGTGTTGGGTGCTGTGTGGCAACTGGTGCCAGTTAAACAGTCTATCAGACAACAGTATATTGGTCTTAAAAATACTGAGAAAACTGACCTGAGTAAAAAGCTGCACAAACTGTGGAATTGAGGCTTTGAAACATATTTCCTAATCACTGTGTTTTTAAGATGTGTGAAGTAAATTCCTCTGTAGTTTTAGGTTGGCATTAAATCAGTAATTTTAAAATGCAAACACAGAGTTATATTGCATAAATGTGTTGAGCATCAATACATGAGTTGACTGATTGGAAAAATGCTTCTCCCCACATTCTCCCTGAAGTCATGGGGCATTAAGTTCTTGGGCCAATTTCCTTTCTTTCTGAACATAATTTTAAATTAATTGATCATTCCACAAGCTCACATCTCTTGTTCAAAGGTTGGACATTGGTGTTTGAAGAACGAAAAACAATCCTAATGAAATGTAGAATTTCCTGAAGGTATTGAATAGGACGGATGTTGAAAGGATGTTTCTCTTTGTGGGACAGACTAGAACCAGAACATTTTAGAATCCCATTTAAGATGAAAACTTGGAGAATTTCTTTACTTCGGAAGATCATGAGTGTTTGGAGCTCCCTTGTATGTAGGTACCTAACGAGAACAGTGGATGCAGAACCACTGAATACTTTTAAGATAGAGGTAGATCAATTCTTAAATAACAAGAGATTTAAAGGTTATCAGGAGTAGGTCAAAAATTGGAGTTGAAGCCACAATCAGATCCATGTGGTCCTACTGAACAGCAGAACAGGCTAGTGTAGGTGCGAATGACCTACTCCTGCTATTAATTTGTATATTAATAAATCATTGACTTGTTTTGCAATTGCAGTGTCTGAAATTAGCAAAATGGGATGGGGGCAGTGGTGTTAGCATGATATGAAAGTCCACTGTCCTTAATTTTAATAAAGACATTTGTCTGTAGCTTTTGTAAATGGAGCCACTCTGGGCTCAATGCTAACACAGATGTCTCTGGTAGAAACCCCATGTCAAAGCACATTAATGAGTACCAAAAGGAAAGAGTTGAGACATCAAACTGTGATCATCCGCTCTTTCAGATAGATGTAGAAAAAAATCCATAACATTAGCCAAAGAAAAGTAAGGAAGTTATGTGCGCACACCAATGCTTCTCCCACAAACAGCATAAATAAAACAGATAATGCTGCCATTACTGAGCTGAAGATGATTGTTACAATTCCCTATGGGGCAATATTACTTCATTGTCCACAAGGTGCTAATTACATATAAATTCTTATGTTCCCAAAACAGACCACCAAGTTATAGCTTCATAGAATCCCTACACTGTGGAAACAGGCCCTTCGGCCCAATAAGTCCACACCGACGCTAAGAGCATCCCACCCTGACCCATCCTCCTATAACCCACCTAAGCTACACAACCCTACGGGCAATTTAGCATGGCCAATCCACCTAACCTGCACATCTTTGGACTGTGGGAGGAAACCGGAACACCCGGAGGAAACCCAAGCAGACACAGGGAGAATGTGCAAACTCCACACACACAGTCGCCTGAGGTCCCTGGTGCTGTGAGGCAGCAGTGTGAACCATTGAGCCGCTGATATTAATACCACACTGTACAATGTTAATCTCACCTTCTAAAATGTCCTTTATAAACAATTACAAATTTTAAATGATAAAAGAAGTAATAAAACAATGCAAAAGAACTTACCTGCTGTAAAAAACAAGAATATTATCAGCAAAATAAAAATTCTGAACATAATGTCACTCTAACCACAAATTATTTCTCCAGATAAAAATCGTGGAATTGAATATTTTCAAATGTCGTATATTTCCTTGAAATCTTTTTGATGCCAAAAACGTTTTGAAGCTGGTTGAAAAAAAACGAAGAGACGTGATTAGGTGCCTCATACTGGGAAACTGCTTATTTGGAGAGATGTCTACCACATCCTTACCAACTCTGTAGCTGGTTGCAAGGTGGTTTATTCGTACAACTTCTATCCCACTTTCACTTAGGTCAGGAGGCCAAGAAACTGTGTGAAGATTCATCAAGTTCTTTATGTGCTATTGCTTCATTGCCTTTACTCAATGTTCAATAAAGTTCTTACTCTGCACCTTTTGAAATCATTTGAAAACCGAGCCTTGGCTGTGATTATGCTAAAAAAAGATAAGTGACAAGCTGATGTGATCATGCTCACTATTTTGGTGAAGGTGTCACACGTTTAAGGCTTATCTCCTTGATACTGCAGTGTTATCATGTTTATCATTAGCATTACTGTTCGGGGCAACGCAATCCAATCTCAACACTTCCATGCCAAACAATTCACATACTGCTGTGCACCTCATTATTGTTCCCAAACTGGCTTGCTACAGTCTGAGCAACAGTAGCTAAAGTCCTAAGTTATAAAGCATTTGGTGACATTTTTCCATTTCTTAAGTTTTTTTTCTAACACACGAGTCCTTTTTAAGTGAATCATTGGGATTTAGAAAGAGGATATTGAAGTGAACATGCAGTAGGTAAGCCATGTTCTCATTAAATTTACTTGACCATTGCTTGCTCAAATCCTGGGCCTTCTTTCCAACAGCATTGCAGGTCTACCAGCACATGGACTGCGGCGGTTCAAGAAGACAGCTCACTACCACCTTCTCCAGAGCAATTAGGGATGGTCAATAAATGTTGGCCCAGCTAACAACATCCATATCTCATCAATGACTTGTTTTTAAATGTAGGCCGCAGGGTCTTGCTCCTGCTCCTGTTATATTCTTGAAGCTGGGAAGTTGAGTCAATGGCAGAATCAATCCAAATTGGTACAACTCTAGCAGTGTTCAAAAACATACATTTACGGTGCAAGAGAAAAAACAGGAAAGCTTCTTTGGCCCACGTAATTAGGGGCTGGCCTGTCTACAACTGCTCCAAACTCTACCCCTACCCTGCTGGTGTTACCGCACCATAACCTCTCCCTAAACCCACCACAACACCATCTCTGATGACTTCCTTTGCTGTCTAAGTGTCTGGGCTGCCTGACATTGCAGCAACTGTTAAGCTGCATTTGAACGTTGGGCTGAAGTAGGATCCTCACTTCATAAATCAGCTCTGGATGTTAAAAGGAACTGGGATTCTTAGTTGTGTTTGGACTTACAGCTTAAGAATTTGATCGTCCCCATCAGTTCAATATGTCTGAGCAGGGCAAAATGCAGTGCATTTCACTGTTGAACTGCCAAGTGAAGACATTCCACGTCAACAGAAGTTGGAATGAAGAGTTGCATCAGAGAAAGGCTCTGTGGGTTTACGGTTAGTGGATGCATGGTCGGTGTGACTTCTTGAACGAGCTTTAATCGAATTAGTGGGTGAGAGAGATTTTCCCAGATTCTTTTTCCCTTATCAGCTATTCTGTTTGTCTCTCACAGGACATTTCATGGTTAAGGAGCACATGGACAGTAAGATGAGATGTTTCAGTGTATTGTGAGGATGGGCAAGTCCAATGCTGGTCCTTCCTGCACTTCAATTTCAAACGTTTATATGAAGAATGTGTCAAAATTCTGTCCTATTAAGTATTTTTCCCTTCCAAACTTAATAAGATGTAGATTATTGTTTATTCATGGTATGTACTTTTACTATATTTAATAATATTTAATTGAAATTCCATAATTACTTAAGTCTACAATATAATTAACTGACAATAATGTCTTGAACACATCAATGCAAAATATTTTATTGTAATTTTAATAGATTATTAAGATATCTTAGAAGATAATCACAACATTCACATTAAAGTCAAGATAGTAAAATTTGATTTTTGCAGATATTTTTCACAGTATTTTCTCTGAGAAACTTTCAACTCATCGGACTTATTTTGCATGCATTATCAACTGAAAATGGTAAGAAATTCTTGTATGTATACATGATAAAGTTTAATACACTCCAGTCAGTCCCACTCCAATGCTGCATTTAGGTGGCACTGTTAGGTTAATCTAGTTTGAGGTATTATATATTGATTCAAACTGTGTCTATTGCAATCAGTTGGGTAATTTTCCAAGGCTGTGTTTCTGGTGTGACACTTCATTTAACTGAAGCACAAATCCATCCACAATGTCTGAATAACAATTTTCCACCTGATGGCAGTAGCTGACAGAGCACTGTATGGGCAGAATCAGACATTGGGAAGACTTCATTCAGGGTTACCCAGTGATTGTTGTGAAACTCCCACTCTGCTCTTCTGTGGGGCAGCATTTCAGCAAATCAGTTCTGCTCTACATGGAATGATACAACATAAAATGAGGCCATTTGGCCCATTGTGGCAGTGCAAGTTGTTTAAAAGAACTATCTCACCATTTCCCCTGTTGCCCTGAAAATCTTGGCAGTGAGCTCATAACTACAAGTTAAATCATGGGCAGATCATTCTCGTTTTGCAAATGGGGGAGTCTTATGACGGGACATTTCATTGATTTTGGTTATTCTGAGCTGTAACAGTCCGTTGCGTTGTTACGAAGTCTGAATTGTGCTTCCTCGCTGTGTCATACTGAAGCCGCGTTGTTCTTTTTTAATGTGGCATATACAACATCTGGATTCTGCTGCATTACTGTGTCAAGCTGAGATGCTGGTTCCATGTTCTGTACTGGAACATAGGTAATATTTTCATTACAATACTGTCCTGCATTGAGTATCTGGACTTTGGAATATACAATGTCCTGATCTTGCGCCTGTGCTGTAGACTTTACAGTGTTTTTGCTGGTTGGCTGTACAACGGAGTAAATGGTATCCTCATCAGATACCCTCACAGTGCTGTGCTGCAGGTTTCCCTGGGGTATAAGTAAAGAAGAAATATTTGTGTTATTTTACTTGATTAAGGTATAATTAACTTGTTAGAATGGTATACACATTTAGTATCCAATTCCTCTCCCCACAATTTCACCCCATCCCACCACCACCCACAACTGTACCCTTCCTTGCCCGAATACATCTCTTCACATTGGGCTATAACTCAGCTAATATAGAACAAATCTGATCCATAACTAATAAGGTTTAAAATCACACTGGCCATCAAAACTATAATAGAATTAATAGTAACTTCTTGTTATGATGGGAATATTGGACAAGTCTGACTTGCTAGACTATCAGCTTTGTTTTCTTTGGTCATATGAGTTATACTTCATAAACAATACACAGCAACTATCTTACCAAGTAGCTTGCTAGTCATTTAACTTAAGAACACAAGTAGGAGGTTGTAGGCCATTCTGTCCCTCAAGCTTCCCTACCATTCAACAAGATCATGGCCGATCTGCCTTTCGTGCCAGCTCAGCATAGCCATCAAATCCCTGATATTTCAAAACACCATCTACTGTTGCTTTATATATTTTCAGTGATCCAGCCTCCACAACTCTCTGGGGTAGAGAATTCCAGACAATTGCTACCCTCTGAGAGAAGAAATTCTTTCTCATTTTTATCTCAGTTTTAAAAGAGATCCCCCTTAATCTGTAACCATGACCTCTAGCTCAATATTTCCCCACTAGTGGAAACATCTTTTCAACATCTACCCTTTCAAATCCTATCAAAATCTTCTATGTTTCAATAAGATCCCTCCTCAGTTTTTCAAACGCTAATGTATAAAGGCTTAACTTGTTTAGCTGTGCTTAATAAGTCAACCTCTTCACCAAGGAATCAGGCAAGTGAATCCTTTTAGAATTGCCCCCAAAGCCAGGATATCCTTCTTAAATACAGAGACCAAATGTGTACGCAGTACTCCAGGTGCGGCCTCACGAACACCCTGTACTGTTAAGCCACCTGCTTTCCTGGAAACGCTGTCTTTATCTCACTATTCCAAATTATTTTTTGGACCCTCTTTTAAAAAAAATCAGAAATCCACAGCACTGAATCCAAAATCCATTTTAACTCTGCTTTAGAACTACAAATAATATTAACAAATCATAAACTTTCATGAGCTGTTAAAGAAATGACAAAGTTCAATTTTTAATTTTCAAGAAAGCAATTTAACTAAAATGACAGAAGCAAGAGAGTCAGAGACATTATGCCTCTCTGGATTGAGATGAAGTTGAGACACTGCTGGTGTAACACTCCTGTAGTTTGAGTGAACCGTACCCCTACAGTTACAAACTTGCAAGCCATTAAACTGTATTTCATCTGATAACCAATAAATTTTAGGTTCTTACTTTCTATGGAATTTTGTTGAATTGTCTGAGTTTAGTGATGTGTTAACTGCTTTGACTTTCCTGAGCAAGATTATAAGAAATATACACTGGTTTGAGCCATGTGATCCCTTTAATTTGCTCCACTTTTCAAAATATTCACTATGAACTAGCACATTCATTTTCCCACCCAATACTGAACAATGTAGCTTCCACAGCCCTCAGGGGTGAGAAATCCAAAGATTTGTAACTCTCTATAGTGTGCAGCAGTTGGAGTCTCTGTGCTCAAACAGGTGATTGAAGTGGTGGCCTTAGAATGATTGAATCCCTACAGTGCCATTTGGCCCATCAAGTCCACACCAACCCTCTGAAGAGCATCCCACCCAGACTCAGCAACCCCCCCCACCAACCTATCCCTGTAATCCTGCATTTACTGTGGTTGGCATACACATCCCTACATAGTACAGAAAACATAGCGCCTAACCTGCACATCTTTGGACTATGGGAGGAAACTAGACCACACAGAGGAAACCAACACAGACACAGGGAGAACACGCAACCTCCACACAGGTTCTACACACTCCCCAAAGGTGGAATCAAACCCGGGTCCCTGGCACTGTGAGGCAACAATGCTAACCACTGAGCCACTGTGCCACCCTTTATACCCAAACTGGCCTGGATTCCAAGGGGTAGGAGTCATTCTTCAATGAAACAAATGGTTAAATCATAGCTGGAGTGCAGAGTTTTGGGCATCGCGCCTCAGGAAGGATATATTCACCTCGGAGGAGAGGTTTACTGGAATGAAATCTACACTCCTAAATTAACTATGAGGAGAGATAATGCAAACTAGACTTTTATTGCCTGGGATTTAAATGGTTATTATATGCTTTGAATGAAATTTCCATTGATCTGAAAGGAAACAGATAAAGAAAACCTATTATTACTAGGTGGGGTTTTGGACAAAGGGGTATAGTGTAAAGATTAGAACCAGATATTTCACAAGGGAAATGAGGAATCCTTTTCTACACCTTGGAAGATAAATATCAAGAAAGCTTTTCTAAAAACGCTAAAAAAAGTTAAATTTTAATATTTCAGATTTTTATTATCCAAAGGTATTGAGGAGTATGAGGAAATGGTAGGAGTTTGGAATTAAGTTACAGATCAGTCATTGTCCCATTGTATAGCGGACAAGAGTCAAGATGTTGAAGTGGATTTTGGTCCTGGTGATGGAATTGGAGAGAAATATGAAAGGGGAGATTTGGAAATGGTGTTTCTTTCGTTTTTCAGCAGAGGCTGTCAGTCTTAGCATGCTGTTTGATTTCATAATACCTCCAAATTACATTACGAATACCTGAAGCTTCATGATTTTTCAATTGCTTTTGCTTTGCAAGCACTTGGTGGCCTGCCAAGATTGAAAGTCAAGTTTCAAGCCTGTCTGTAACTCTTATTCCATAATCCAGTTAAAATCCCTTGTGAAAACAAGTCCCAGAATGTATATGAAAAAAGAACTATTCAGTATGCAAGTAGGAATGTTTTGTTATTTTATAAAAATGGGTCAAAGGACTGTGTTTTTTTACCTGAAATGAGAAATCCTCTGATTGTTGTGCAGTATTCACCCCTGCCATAGAACTGCAGCAATAAAAAATTCAAAATGATATGTTGAGAACTTTGATTTTATTTACTATTCACTCTTCAAAAGAGTAGTAATAGACAACATTTGACACCAGCCACATAAGAAGGAATTAGGGCATGTAATGAAAAAGGAGGTGTGATATTTTCCCACATGCCCATTACTGGCACCTCTTGTTTGCCACCTCTGTCTGTGTGTGGCAGTGGGTAAACATTGTTCAGTGCCACACTCCACCTTTGGCATTTCTCTATCTCAGCCCTGTTCGATGATTAGTGGTAGAAGGTACTCCACTGTAGAGTATTTGCAGAAGGGGCACTGTTCTTAGATAACAGAAGGATTATTGCAGAGTAGCAAGAAGTACAACTATGTTTGGCCAGGAATAATTATTAGGATTTTAGGGAGCTGATACAGATACATCTGGTCCTGTTGAAAGCTAGAGTAGGATTCTTTGCATTTACCCGTAGACTGTATGTGACTTCAATTGTATGGGTGAAGCCAACGTAACACAAACATTAATCCTCTCAGAATATTATACAACAGTGGATTAGAGGAATGTCTTGTGAAGAAAGAGAGGTAGGTAGACAGATTGCAATAGAAGGAGAGAATTGCAGACCCTGTGAAGCTGGTAAAGTGATTAAAATCGGGAATGCATAGGAGATTAGAATTGGAGGTCAGCTGCTGAGATCTTGTTGGCCTAAAGGGGTTACAGAAATGGGGTAAGGTGAAGCCTTGAGAGGATTTGAAAATTTTGATAATTTTACAACTGAGGCGTTGCTTTATTGGGAACCCATGTAGGTCAGCAATCACACGGGACTTAGTGGGAGCTGGGCGAGCACAGCAGGGTTTTGGCATTGTCTCCAAGGTGAGACACCTTTCATCAGGGTATTTTCTTAATGAGGCAAACGATTGGTGCAAATCTAATTTATTACTTATTTACTGAGGGTGACTTGTTTGTGAAATATATCTGAATGAGCCCAATACTTCATATTTGGAAAGCAGTTGGATGAATGAACTTTCTAGTCAGAAAGAATACCCAGCCTCCTCGGGATATATTTTGATTTAAACAAAAACATCATTAAGTTAACATCAAAATATCACAAACCATATAATACTATTTGAAGCTTACCTGTGTAGACATGTAGCATTTGGTTTGCGTTTTAAGTACATAACTAAAATGATGAAGCCTGGTATACCAAAACCAATTCCAACACACATCACATAGAAATGATTCTTAGCTGAAGGGTCTACAATATAGAAGTGAGAATATTACTGAACTAAATACCGATGAATTCAATTGTTTCAAGGTCTAGTGAAAAAGATTAAAGGATGCTTTATATTTCTGCCAATGAAAATAGCATTAGTCTGAATAAGCCAAATTTTTCTCACCACTTTTCCATCTCACTCATGCAGCGATAACAGCCTGAATTTATGGTCTTGTCTTTAATTATCTAACAAGTCTTAAGGTCCATCACAGGAAAATTATCCAAGAAAATTTGGCACTGAGCCATTGAAAGTTAGATCAGGGGACCAATAACTTTGTATCACAAATAGTTTTTAACAGGCAGATTAATGCATGCCAGAAAGAGAGAGAGAGAGAGAGACAGAGAAAGAGAGAGAAAAGACAAAGAGATTTAGAGAATGAATTCAAGGGCTTAGGATCTAGACAGCTGAAAGCACATTCACCAATGGTGCTATGAAGGATGTTAGGGACAGAATACCTTGTCCAGAGGTTAACTATGAGAGTGACAGATTCAGCCCTCCATGTTCATTCTGGACTTTCCCAAATTCCAAGAATAAAAATGAGGACAAAGCATATAAACAATGAAGATGAAAGGACCAAGTTTGGAACATGGGGTGTGGAAAGAAGAAATATTGAAGGCAACGCATTGATGTCAGTGATGATGTGGAGGTGCCGGTGTTGGGCTGGGGTGGACAAGGTCAGAAGTCACACAACACCAGGTTATAGTTCAACAGTTTTATTTGAAATCATAAGCTTTCAAAGTGCTGTTCCTTCGTCAGGCGAACCTGATGAAGGGGCTGCACTCTGAAAGCTTGTGATTTCAAATAACTTGTTAGACTGTAACCTGGTGTCGTGTGAATCGTAGTTATGAACTAAATCAGGAAAGATTTAACCAGGTTTGGTTGCCAGCTCTGGGAGGACATATTCCTGTTGGCCTCATGAGCTCCCCTTCCAATCACCTCATTGCAGTCTTTCGCTCATTTCTGATATTTTAAGCCTATTTAAATAAAGGGACGGTGAAAGAGTAAAAATGCTTAAAATCTCCCTTTTCTATTTTCTAACTCAATTGCTGTGCCTGTGAGTGAGACAGTGAACTGATTTGCAAAGGTTCAAAGTAAATGCACTGTGTTGTTGAAGTTGGTGTGTTAAGTTTTTTCTTAACAATAGGTTTTAGCTAAGTGTGAAAAATTAACTGGTAGCCAATTCAGTAACATTTCAGTCTTTTTCGTCACATTGATTGATAGAGATCTAACACTTTGGGACATCAACTCTAGCAAATTCTCTTTAAGTGTGATAATTCTCAATTGCTGTAAAGCTTACAATGTGCCTATGTTTTTTGGCAGATGCCATTTTCAAACCAATTGATAAAAAGCAGATGAAAACCCTTTTGAATGCCTTTTTGCAACTAGACGTCTGTATGGCTTTATTTAACCTTTTATTATGCTGCTGTAATGTAGTATTTTTGGGGCAAATGAAAAAAAAACTTAGATCTATATAACACTTTTCACAATCTCAGGATTTTCCATAAGTTTTTCATAGTCAAGTTAGTACTTTTGAAGTGTAGTTGCTATGGGATACACAGCAGATAATATGCATGCAACAAGTTCCACAAATTGCAACACCAGATAATCTATTGTAATGATGTTGAAAAAGGAATAGATATTTCATCAAGACACAAATTTACTTTCAGTTATCCCTAACTCTGTCTCTGTTTGCAGTTCGGTCACTGCAAAATTGCAAATTGATTCATTAATTTCTTTGTCAGCTATGTCTCAATTGCTGGCCCTCTTGTTTCTGAGTCCCAGAGCTTAGGGGTTAATTCCCACTCCAGGACTCAGTGCGAAATTCCATGCTAATACTCCAATGCTTAGGGATTGTGCACTGTCAGAGATACATCTTTTTGGAAGCAATGTCTAAACCAAGATTCAATTTAACTGCTCATGTGATTGTGAAAGAACACATGGTACTGCTTTAAAGAAGAACAAGCAAATTATCTCCAGTGGCCTGACCAACATCTCCCTTGATCAATATCACAAGAACAGATTATCATGTGCATTTTGCTTTTTGTAGCAGCTTGTCGTGCCCATGTCAACTGCTACGCTTTCCACATTAAAAAGGACCTTTAGGGAAGGAGATCTGCCATCCTTGACTGGTCTGGCCCATGCATGACTCCAGACCCATTGCAACAGAGTTAACTTCTTAACTGCCCTCTGAAATGGCAAGTGATTCAGTTCAGGGGCAATTAGGGATGGGCAAGAAATGCTGATCTCGACAGCAATGCACACATCCCATGGAATAAACAAAAGAAATTACAACAGTGAAGGTACTACAAAAACATTTTATTGACAGTCAAGTGTATTGATGTGCCTTGAAGTTATAAGAAATCTGATATCCCAAGCTCACAAAATGTAAATCTTTCTTACTTCACTTTTTATGTCATATTCCTTCAGCAATTTGAAGCCAGGCATTGGGTTTACCTTTTGTTGCTGATGTTGAATTTTCACTTGCATTTGTGGTGTTCTGTTGCACAGTCTTTTGCCCTTTACCAAGAATTCACAAATTAAAAACTAAAGTTTGTTAACAGCAGTGGATTAGTTAAAAACACTGGGGACAATGACAGAGCACAAATATACATCTTTGGAAGAGAACTGACAAAAAAATCAGATAACTCAAGTTCCTGGTTGATACTTGATTCAAGGAAATGGCACTCTGAGATGGTTCAGTGTAAAACAGCATTACAGATTAAAGAGAAATCAGAGAACGTTGCCTTACCTGTTACACTCTGTTGAGTTTCCTGATTTCTTGGAGGGACAGATGTGGTTTCTGCAGTTTTTGGGTTATCTAAAGAGAAATTTACATTGCAAACAATTTTAATATCCTTCAGGATTTCAGCAGATACTTTAGAAGATAGCCCAAAGCCTTGTTAGGCACAGATTGTGGACATTCTTAGCTTCCTTAGCCATCCCTTCCTCCTTTGAAACTCAAGCTTCAGGTTAACCGTCTGCTACTTTCTGATTTATTGTCCGTTCGCTCAAGTCTGAAAATGTTAACTCCATTTTTCCCTCTCCACAGAGGCTGCCTGACTTCTTGAGTATTTAATGTTTTCTGTTTTCACTGAAGTTGTATTGCAACTACAACAATGTGCAAAGGTCTGCATCAATGAAGTACTTTTGAGAAGTTGCCACCATAGTAATGGAGCAGTGTTGCATCTAACTTACTGCAAGATCCCACAGATGCCAGATAACCTGGTAAACGTTAGCTGGCTCTTTCTCCATGGACGCTGCCTGACCTGCTGTGATCTCCAGTATGTGTTGCTTTCAGTACAGATCCCAGCATCTTCAGTAATTTGCTGCTACGTGCCAGATAAACTGTTTGAGACGCTGGTCGGCCAGAACTTCCCTGCTCTTCTTTCAAATTGTGCATTGTGAGATTTTACTCTCAATTGACAAGAAAATTGAGACTTTGCCTTAATATATCACCCAAAGGCTATCAGCTCTAGGGATAGGCAATAAATGCTGGTTCAGCCAGTGAAACCCACATCTCCTGAATGAATAAGAAACAATCTCTACCTGAGGTACAGCTGGATGCACTCTGGTGTCAGAGCCAGGAAGCTTGGATTTAAGTCCCACCCCAGGACCTGGGCGCAGATATCAAAGGCTGACACTCTCAGGAAGGACCTCTACACTCTCAGAAGCTCTGTACTTCAGATGAGATGTTAAACTGAAACAATGCCATCTCTCACAGATTAACATAAAGGAGCGAAGGGGATTGACCCCGACTGATATTTGTCCTTCAATCAATATGAGACAAAACAGATTATTGAGTCATTATGACATTGCTGTTTGTGGGAGCTTGCTGTGTGTCAATTGGCTGTAACGCTTCTTACATTACTACAGTGATTGCACTTTGAAAGTATTTCATTGGCTGTGGGATGGCTGGTTGAAAGGCTCTATAGAAATCTTTCTTTATCTTTTCAAGATCTAAGCCTGGAGCTTTGTGGTATGTCCTCGAAATGGAATTTGTTCAGCCTCACCACAACCCCAGCCTAACTTCCTGAGTCAGTGGGGCTAGTGCTATCTGCCAATTTGATGGTCGAGTGAGTGCTGCTCTGGTAGAGTTTCTGATTTTCAGCTGAAATGTTACATTGAAGAGATGTTGTCAGAACCCCTCCAATGAGAGGTTTTTGCATTTTCCACGTGCATGATCTTACATCCAGTGTCAGAGGGGATATCAACCTCTTTTTTGTTTTGTTCAATCACAGGATGCAGCTGGCAAAGGCTAATTATTGTTAAGAGGCTAGTGGTGAGAAACCAGGGGTCTGTATTGGTTATAGGTCTTGAAACTATGTTTCAAACATGACTGTGTGGTTATAGATCATGTGAATAGATTTCAAACATACTGATTGATTTTCTTGACGTGTTGAGAGGAAACGTAAGAGACAACCAAATGGCTGTAGATCTGGAATCACATAAGGACCAGACCAAGCTGGAACAGCAGATATTCTGCCCTAAAGAATGTGAGTAAACCAGATGGACTTTTATGAGAATCCAGTAGCTTAGGGACAACACAGTGTGGAGCTGGAGGATCACAGCAGGTCAGGCAGCATCAGAGGAGCAGGAAAGCTGACGTTTCGGGTCAGTACTGAAGAAGGGTCCCGACCCAAAATGTCAACTTTCCTGCTCCTCTGGTGCTGCCTGGCCTGCTGTGTTCCTCCAGCTCCACGCAATGTTGTCTCTGACTCCAGCATCTGCGGTTCTTGCTATCTCTTAGTAGCTTCATGGTCACTGTTTCTGAGGCTGGATGGTCCTGGGGTGAGTGGGTAGCATTCCTGTCTCTGAGCCTGATGGTCATGGTAAGGTATGTTCATAATGAATCCAAACAGTTGGGCATCAGCCTGCAAATCATACTGGTAGATGGCAAATGTTAAGAGTCCAAGAGATTCCTGGCCCGCCATGTGATGGAAAGAATGTTGGAGCCTCTACCGTCACTGTATCTCCATGTGTGTTGAAATGTATGTCGCTGTAGCCATTCAGACTTCTTTATGGAGGTGGGGCTTGGCATTTGGTCGTTATAATGGCTGGATTGGATCAGATTGACGCTAACAACAATGGGCTTGATCCCCATTCAGGTCTGAGATAGATTGTGTCTGCCTCCTTGCTGTCCCAGTGATGGAGAGCACAGCATTGTGGCCAGACCTGGCTGTTGGCAGAGAACACTGGAATAATTACTGCCAGTTCCTTCTTATTCCAGATTTTAATTACCTGAAGTTAAATTCTCTAGCTACCATGGGGGATTTGAACATAAATTGCTGAATTATTAGTTCAGGCCTAATTAATGTGACTTCTGTGCTACTTTACCAGGATAAATTGCCATAGACCCAGAGGATCCATTCTCTCTGAGAGTCACCTTATCTCAGGCAAGGGGTGAGGTTGAGAGGTGGCACCTTCCCAGTAACCCTGGCTGGTGCAGGAATTGAACCATGCTATTGGTATCATTGCATTGCAAACCAGCCATCCAAGCTCATCAACTCCTACCTTACTAGGCTATGTGGAGTTGATAAGCTTGCAAACACACCCAGAAAATGCCCTTAATAAAGAAAAGAATGTGTACATAATAGGGCATAATTTTTAGAAAGCACAAGTGTACCAAAAGGTCAGCAACAAGGTTCCCAATCCAAACAGGAACTGAGTAGGAGAAAATGGATGCTTATAAAACTGAACTCACAATATAATCTGTGTACACAACTCCCCATCTTGATTTCAATGTAGATTGACATACGAAGACCCACCTTGTACAGTCAAATTACAAGCTGTTTGATAGATCTTGCCTTCAACCTTCACTTTGCAGTTGTAGATTCCACTGTCATTCGCAGCCAATCCCTTAAAACATAGTGAAGCATCACCCTTGGTGCCATTGCTGGAAATAAAGACGATTCTCTGCTGCCAACCAGCAGTCACATAAACCTGTCCACCCGAGAGTGTTAAGATCTGCCACAAAGTTAAACAAGAGTTACAACTCCACGACGAACTGTGCTCGATCTTTAATTTGTCTCATTGTTTGTGGTCAATTTCTTCCTGGAACAATTGGTAAAGACATGGTTCACGGAAGTACCAAGACACTTGGTAGTGGAATAAACGTAATGCTCAGACGCTAAAAATTGAAGTGAAGCTGTGATTTTCTCATGCAACATTTCAAAGCCAACCTCCTTATCCTGGAAAGCAAGTTGCTTTCAGAAACATAGTCAAACCTCTATCATATCTTAACTCAAAATACCATTCTCCAGGAATTCTACCAGCCGTGATCCCTGCAAGTAGTTTTAGCTATTTTTTTTCCGAATGCAACAAATCTATGTGATTAAATAATGGGTATTGACTTAACTTGACTTGTCCATAGTTACCAGACTGGTTTCTAACTTTGCAAATATCTGTTGGTGCAGTAATTCACCTGTGATCAACTGGCTTAACTCAGCACAGATATGGCATTGAACCTGGGACTCTCAGCTACCTGAACGTAGCCAGGGATTCACCTATAAAGTCTCCTCTTGGCACCCTCATGCTATCACACTCCACTTCTGCAGGGATGTAACTTTGTCATCTTTCGCGTTTCCCATTGACGTGCTGCCCACTCAGTAACATTTTAACCCCATTTCCAGCAAACGTCCCAAACTGTTTGCCACCGTAGAATTCAACTAGAGTGGAGTTTTTGGGGGGAGACCATGGTGTCATGGTAATGTCACTGGACTAATGATTTATCAGCTCATACTCTGGTGATATTAATTAAACTCTGTCTGTAGTTGGTGGCATTTGAATTCAAGTAATAACATTGACAAAATGAATTAAAGTCCAGTCTCAGTGTTGAACGCTACCATCAATATTAATAAAAGTCTCATCTGATTCACTAATCTCCTTTCAGGAAGGAAATCTGCTATCCTTACCAGGTCTGGCCTACATGTGACTCTAGACCCAGAAAAATGTAATTAATTCTGAAATTACTGAACAAACCACTCAGCTCAAGAGCAATTAGGGATGGGCAATAAATATTGTCTTTGCCAGGGACATTCACATGAAATAATGAAAAAAAACCTTCAGATCTGGATGCCTCCCACAATCTTCCCTTCAACCTCAGCCTTGTTGCTCTCTCCATCATTTATATGTGTCTGTTTCACCTCCAAATGCTCCCTTTCTCTATAAATTCATCATCTCCAAAGTTCTGCTGGGCCAATCCTGTCTCATACTTGTTTAATCTAAGCACACACTGTATTCCATACATTCCTTCATAGTATTTATGCCTTTCCATGGCAAAATTCCACCAAATCTCCACAACTTCTGACAAGCTCCAATTATTATGCTGTTTGAACTTAACAGCTTCTTACATTTTGCCTTATCCCTTCATCTTAGTGGGGGTCATTCTTCCCACAGGCCCTGCTCTCTGGAATTCCCACACCAGAACTCTCTACCTCTCACATTCTTTAAAAACCTATTTGATCAAACTTTCACTCATACCACTCATTAATTTCCCTCAATCAAAGCATGTTTTCCATACACCTATCTGAAAAATATGTTTTTTTGACATTACATATTAATTAAATGGAAGCTTTGTTGCTATTCATTGGTCAGCTGGATCATTAAGTTGTAGGTGTCAACCATTATTTAAATTTGAAATAATGAGTTTGACAAACTATTCAAAAAGATCTTTTAATTCTCCTGCATTTTCAATTTAAACTCACCTCTGACAGCCTTCGTCTATGCAATAGCTAACCACAGAACTGTCTGTATTTTTTGCAGCACTGTTTAGCAGATGCTATATAACACTACCTCCGTCAGCAATAACCCCTTAACACCTTAACACCAAAACTGGCACCTTGGAAATGCCTGAAGACAGTCTCAGAGTGATGCTTTGTTCTGTTTTTATAAAACAAGTATGTTGAACACAGCTCACAATGTTGCAAATGTCGAAAAGTATTTGAATAAAATTAATTTGCTATTGATTGAAAATGATGGCACACAGGCCTTTTCACAAAGGCTTTGATCTAGTGAACAATATTTTTCCGATTGCTAACTTGATTTTGTGGCAAAAAAATCCCCAGAAAATCCTTGAAAATTTATATTGAAGAAAAAGAAGGCTTGGATATGCTGCTCTACAGAATGGTGCCCAGGTTACTTATCCCACTCTGGATGTGGTAAAACTTGTATAAGTGAATCCACAAAAGGTGAGCAAGTTTAAAGAAGGTGGGATTTCAGTGCCAGCCATGCCATCACTGTGTAACGGGTGGGCTATTCCACATCAACTCGTTGAGATGCACAGTAACACCAACAGCATGGGCTCAATTTCACAGCAGCTGAGATTACCATGAAGGATTCCTTCTCGATCTCTCCCTCAGCACAGTGACCCTCAGGTTAAACCATCACCAGTTGTCCCACTCTCTATTGAGAGAGCAGTCCAATGGTTTGGTCAGACCATTGTGGTGACTTTACCTTACTTTATTCAAAACAAAAAGTAGCTTAAACTGCTTCAAAGAAATATACTGAGATAAAAATTTAAGCTGAGCGAAAGAAGTAGATTTTAAAGGAACAAATGATTGGTCAAAGAAATAAACAATGCCTTAAAGGGAGAGAGAATAGTAGAGAGATGGAAGGATGTGGGGCAGCATTCTCAGTGATGAGGTTTAGACAATTGAAGCCCCGTCACCAATGGCCAGGAGAAGTGAGTAAGAGATAGACAAGAGGCCAGAGACTGAGGAATGCAGACTTCCACATGGGGACAGAATCCTTCACACTTCTCCAGTTCACAGTGAGATCAATGGGTAAGACTTTCCATCCCCAACGCCCGACCTTTTCTCTCTGACTGTAAGAATGGCACTGAAGGAAGCAAAATAGTCACTGCTATTCTTTGCCTTGCTTCAGTCCCCATTATTTTACCGAGTGGGATTTTCAGTGCAGCTCAGAAGCCCAACACTTGGATGAATTCAGAGAGGCGTGGCTGTGTTTGACCCCAAATATTGTTCTTAGATGTTGTTTACAAAAATAAACGTCCCGATTTGACAGGAGGTGAGCTCAGTGACCAACTTACTGCTCTGAATGCGTCCAGGAGATGAGAATTGCTGGTCTGGTACCCAAAGTCAGAAGTCACATGACACCAGGTTATAGTCCAACAGGTTTATTTGAAATCATAAGCTTTCGGAGCACTGCTCTTTTGTCAGATGAAGTCACCTGGTGTCGTGTGACTTCTGACTTTATCCACCCAAGTCCAACACTGGTACTTCTACATTGTGTCTGGTACCCAGAAACGAAAGAAGATGGTGGCCATATTGGGGTTTGCTTCTGTTGTACTCAGCAAAACAGGAGCTCATGAAAGGACTGTGAAGGTAAGGGCAGAGCAAAGTGGGCATGGACGACATGTCAAGATACAGTGCAGAGCTTGACCTGGAGCAAGCTAACCTCTCACATTTCATTCAAACACCAGTGGAAACAAACTTCCTTTTGCTCCAATGTGATCCACCAGATGGTTTAAGATTGTCAGGTTAAGATTTTCCCAAACACCCTAGCCTCTTAAAAACCTCTTTAAGGGCCATTGGCTATTGGCATTTGGGATCCATGTTCCCATGCCAAACCGGACTTTAAAACTTCAAATCCATTTCTGGATCTTGTGACGATTTATGGGACTTTGATGTTTAAATTTGCCCCTGTACCAGATTCCAAAATCCTGCCAGTTTGAAAATCCAGCCTGCTCTCCACTGTTAGAATGTTTTCATTTACCACTTTATCAGACCCATTCATGTTTGTGCTTCTGAGTGCCCACTCAATGTCCAAGTAATCATTCTGATGTGATCTTGGGGTATATTTACACGGCAGCTTAACACTCTTTCCAGCTCGCGTCTGAATGGGATCGCATTTTCTTGTTTCAGCTGCTGCAGCACCTGATTAAAGAAAGAAAAGATGAATAAATACTACATTTATCAGAATTATTGCACCATCGCAGTGCAGTGCACTATATCACCCCCGCACAGAACTGACACATGAAGCTCACAACCACAACTTCTCACTTATGCCTTGGTCTCCTTTCCCAGCTTTGGTTTCAGTGGAAATGTACAGATCAAAGAAGTAAAGTGAAGTTACGTGCTTGTTACTTTGTCAAGATAATGCTCAAAGCTAGAGAAATGGAACTACGAGGCACAGAAACCAGAAATGAAAAGAAAATTCTAAAAAAGGTTTTCATGTGAGAGAGAAAAAAAAAGACTTCCATGCAGTAGAACTGGGGTCACCAGATGACTCAAGCCACTTTACAGACAAGGAAGTTTTTTTTGGAGTGTGAGTCACCATAGTCTTACCAGACCACTGGGCTGCTCACTCATTAGAGAGAGACACAGTTGGTGGTGGTTTAACCTGAGGGTCACCATGCCTCAGGTGAGGGGAGAGGTTGAGAAGAAGTGTCCTTCAGGGGAACCTCAGCCGGTGACAGGAATTGAACCTGCATCTTTGGCATCACACTGTTTCACAAACCAAATCACTGCTGGAGTGCATGAAGGCAACTTGCACATAGTATGCTCCCTCAATCTAAGAAAAGTAATAGCGTGACATTGCATAATCTGCTCTTGCGATGTTGATTGAGGGATAGAAGTTGACGTCAGTACTATACACAATAATCACCCCTGCTCTTCTTCACAATAGTGCAATGGAATCCTTTATATCTGAGAAAGTAGCAAGGGCCTCAGTTTAACTTCAGTCCAAAAGACAGGACCTCTGACCTTGCAGTGCTCTGTTGGTGCTATGATGGAGTATTAGCCTTCATTTTTGTGCTCATCTCCTGGAGTGGAGTTGTACCTGAAACCTTTTCATGACCATGAAGTACCAATAAGAAAATCACAACAGGGAGCATAAATGAATAAAGTACATTTCTCATTTCAGGTGATCACACTGCTGATTGTGGGAGCTTGCTGCGTACAAATTGGTTGGCATGGATCTTGTATTACACTTCATTGGCTGTGAAGCACTTCGGGATGTCCTGTGATTGTAAGCTGTGCTTTCCATATATATACAAAGCTAAGTCTTTTCAGTTTCTGAAAATTTAACGCAGTGTATCTTGCTCAGTAAAGGCACATAAAAATGTTCAGAATAATGAAAAGATCAAAGCCTTTTCCTAACTTCTACTATTCTACAAACGCATTCATGCAAAGATGTTAAAACAGTTGACAAATATGCCAATGCTTTTACTGCATGAAATTTAAGACTGAAGGAAGGAGGAATTTCATCTCTCAGTGGGTTGTGAGTGTTTGGAACTCCTTGTTACAGAGAGCTGTGGGAGCAGAGTTCTTGTGTATATTTAAGGCTGAGAAAGAGAAATATATTAGAATCATAGAATCCTTACAGTGTGAAAGCAGGCTATTAGGCCCATCAAGTCCATGCTGACCCTCCAAAGTGCATCCCACCCAGACCCATCCCTGTAATCCTGCATTCCCCATGGCTAATCCATCTAGCCTGCACTTCTCTGGGCACCAGGGGGCAAGTTAGCATGGCCAATCCATTTAGCTGCACATCTTTGGACTGTGGGAGGAAACCAGAGCACATGGAGGAAACCCACGCAGACACGGGGAGAATGTGCAAACTTCACACAGACAGTCACCCAAGACTAGAATCAAACCTGGGTCCCTGGTGCTGTGAGGCAGCAGTGCTAACCATGGAACACTGCGCTGTGCTGAGTCCAGATCAGTGGGCGAATCAAGGGTTACAGGGAAAATGCAGCAAAGTGGACATGGGGAAAGTTGAATCAGCCATGATCCTATTGAATGACAGAGGAGTCTCGAGGGGATTGGTCCTGTTCTTTATTGTCTTATGGTCTAATTATACAGACCAGCTGCAACTGTTATTAATTAACTAACACCCGTCTAGGACAGAAACTAAATCCCTTTGCCTTTTAACGTCTCATTAGCACACACTACAGGAATACATCATCCATTATTTGGAAATTGGGCGATGCACCAAAGCTGCATGCGAGGAGGTTATTATTAGGTATTATTTGTAGGGCCTTACCAAGGGAAGGTAAATGGACTGTTGGCTTGTATTCCAAAGGGAATGGAATATAAAAATAGGGAGGATCTGTGGAAAGAATGCAGAGATAGCATTTTGATCCCAGTGGCCCTTCTTCAGAGTGTTCTGAAAAAGGGTTACTGGACCCAAAAGGTTAACTCTGCTTCTCTCCACAGATGCAGCCAGACCTACTGAGTTTCTCCAGCAATTTCAGTTTTTGTTTCAGATTTCCAGCATCAACAGTTCTTCGTTTCATTATAAAAATATGGAGGTCTTGCTGAAGCTATACAAGGCTCTTGTTAGAATAGCTGGAATACTGTGAAAGGTTTTGTTCCCCTTATGAAAGGAAAGATATATTGAATCTGGAGGCAGTCCATTGAAGGATCACTGGATTGATCCTGATTACAGATGGATTTTCTTATGAGGAGGAGTTGAGTAGGTTAGGTCTATTTAGAAGAATGAGAGGAGACCTCACTGAAACATATAAGATTATTAGTAGGCTTGACAGGATAGATGAAGGAAGGTTCTTTCCCCTTGTAGGAGAGCAGAAGGCATCATCACAGAATAAGAGATCACCCATTTAAAACAGAGATGAGGAAGAATTACTTCTCTCAGAGAATAGTCAATGTGAAATTCTTTACCTTAGAGGGCTAGCAAGGCTGAGTTGTTCAATACATTCAAGGCTGAGATAGACAGATTTTTAATCAATAAGGGAATCAGGGATTACAGTGATAAGACAGTGGAGTTGAGGATTCTCATGATCTTATCGAATGATGAAGTGGACAGAATCTGTCAAATGACCTACTTCTGCTCTTACATCTTATGTTTTATGGTCTAAGATAGGCCTAATAAGAAGGTGCAGAACAGATGTGGTAACAACTTAAAAATGTCGAATCAGGATTGAGTCAAACTTCATTTACTCAAGACTGTCCATATGTAAATATCTCTTTAAGATGCCTTTCCAAAACTGTTCTTGTTTTATTCTGTTGAAAAGGTAAATGAGCAACCAAGCATTAGGAAAATCATTTATACGCAACAAATAAAAATGCTGTGTGTCTTCACTTTGGAAAGTTAATTTCTCTGTTAGCGATTAAAACAAATTCTTCAAAACGTATTTTCCAGAAAAAGTCCATCAACAATAACATAGCAAATGCAAATTCTTTTTCAATACTAGAATATGACTCATATTTGGGAACATAAAATCAGACTAAAATCAGGATTCTATCTGAAAAATTGAGGTAATGATAGAAAACTAATAAAGATTTCCAAGACAAAAAGAACATTCTGGTTTGGAATGAGAATGCGAAGAGGAGTTGAAGAGGCTGGGCACACAGGACTGTGTACATGTGCAGAAAGATGCCCATCAGAGTCATCACAGGATGTATGATTACCATCTGAAACACAACAAATAATCCACCTAAAACAAACTAACACACAGAATGCTGGAGAAAGTCAACAGGTCTGGCTGCAACTGTGGACAGAAATGACAGTTAATGTTTTGAGTCTAGTGACCTTTCTTCAGAACAGAATATATCACCCAATTGGAGTCTTTCAAATTATGACAGGCTAGTTGCAGGAAAAATGTTTTCATTTGTGCGGGAACCCCAAGTGACTGAGCTCATAAAAATAGGACAGAAGACAACAACTGCACTCAGGTGAAATTTCTATACCTAGGGAGTGGTTGGAATGTGAAACACACCAGTAAATGGAATAGTCGAAACAATAGCTTTGATGTATTAAAGGGAGAATCAGAATAACTCAAGAGAGAAAAAGACAGAAGATTGCACTGAAAGACTTAGATTACTAAGATCAGAGGAGGTCTATGAAGATCATAATCATTAGTAATGACCGGATGGGCTAGTGACCTATTTAAGTGCTGTATATGGCATGTAATTCAACAAATACTGTGTAATAAATTGGAGAAGCTAAGTGCAAAGCAATATAGGAAATAATAAGAGTATTTGAAAACTCTGACCATCCTTTATGGGATTTTAAAGATTTTTACAGTCCCTGTACTGTTGTGGGACTTGTAGGTTTTGCTGGAACGTGGGCCTGTTTATCTCTTTAAACATTGATGGTTAAACCGCATTATTTGCAGAAATAGGAAATGACATCGGAGCCAAATATGAGTTGCACTTGCCAATGATATCCTGTTATGTTTTGAAGATAGCAGTCATCTACTGTTCTCATTGTACAAAATCCTAAATTTATCTCTACTGAAAGTTTAAAATAAAATCTTTATCTGTTTTGCATTGCTTCCTCTTTTCCTACTTCTGTTCTTCTTTTGAATTATGTTGGTCGTAATTGAAACTGAATTTCTGACAAGTTGCAGTGACAAGTTGTTTTCCCGGTCAGTGAATGATAGTTACACTCATGGAGCTGAATTTTCAAATCAGGGTCAGGACCCAGTGACCTGGCACCGCAATGATCTTGAAATGTCAATGCCCTAATTAGCCGTGCCACGTTTTACCAGGAGAGAAAAACTGCCTGCAGGGCACAGGCAAACAGCAGCGATGATGGGATTTGCTACTGGCTTGCTGAAGAGGGAAGGCTCCATTCAAAGGCCCATGCTGACACAATGAGCACAAAAGTTGTAAAATCATAGAATCCCTACAGTGTGGAAGCAGGCCATTCAGCCCATACCTACCCCCTGAAGATAATCCCACCCAGACCTATCCCCCAAACCCTATCCCTGTACCCCTGCATTTCCCATGGCTAATCCATCTGGCCTGCACATGCCCTGAACACAATGGGCAACTTAGCATGGCCAATCCACCCTAACCTGCACATCTTTGGACTGTGGGAGGAAACCCATGCAGACACAGGGAGAATGCGTAAGCTCCACGCAGAGAGTCACCTGAAGTTGGAATTGAACCCAGGACCCTGGTGCTGTGAGGCAGCAATGTTAACACTGAGCCGCCCAGATAATGACAGTAAAGTGCATGATCAGGTGCAAGTTTCAGCCCATTCCAAGTCCTTTCAACATTGACAAGAACTTCTCCCCTCTTTGTGTGATGCCTCCCTGTTCCCCTCCTTGCTCTACCCCTTGAAAATTGTGTCACATTCCCTGAGGTGGTGGGATGCAGTGCCATCCTCTGGGAGTGTTGCTTTCAACTGCACCCAAACCCCTTCGTAGCCGCACCTGCAACTGAAAACTGTGTTTGTGTGATCTGAGTTGCTTGTCTCTTGATGACGAACAAAGTTTCAAAACATGAAGAGAATCTTTCATTTAAAACAGAGAGATGTTGACTCTTGCCCTGACGGCCGCACTCACCCTCAGGCTAAGCCTGATGAATGCTGATTGGTCGGTTTTCCAGACTCCTGCCTGACACTTTGTCAACAATGAGTGAATTCACGGGAGGGGTAGGTATAGGAGTTAATCTTTACCCTTTCCTTCCTTGACACAAAAATAAATGCACACATGCACAAATTCACCCACAAAGACGCTTAGCAACAACACCAGATATTGTGTTCGGTTGTACAGCTGAGGTAATCTGACCAAACTGGGAAACAAACCTGATCAATGCTTCTTAGTGCATACCTACTGAATTATTATTAACTGATCCAACTGGGAGACTCACATTATAATTAAAATAACGTACTTCTTTTTAACGTGGATTATATTCACCTATTTGCCCACTATTTCTCATGATACAATGAATTAACATCACACCTTGTTTGCATGCACAACACATGCCCTGCAACAGGCTTAAATAGTTTTCACACCAACGTGAGCTAATTTTAGAATCAAGATAGTTATTTCTAGATAAGTAAATTCCTGATTTTTTTATAGAAAGTACATAAGGAAGGTCATATTGTGACTATACAGGACATTGGTTAGGCCACTTTTGTAATACTGCATTCAGTTCCGGTCTCCTTGCTATAGGAAAGATGTTGTTAAACTTAAAAGGGTTCAGAAAACATTTACAAGGATGTTGCCAGGGTTTGAGCTATAAGGAGAGGCTATTTTCTCTGGAGCATCAGAGGCTGAGGGGTGACCTTACAGAGGTTTATAAAATGGTGAGGCATGGATAGGGTGAATAGCCAAGGTATTTTCCCCAATGTAAGGGAGTCCAAAACTAGAGGCATAGGTTTAAGGTGAGAGGGGAAAGATTTTAAAAGGGACCTAAGGGGAAACATTTTCACGCAGAGGGTGGTGTATGTTTGGAACAAACTGCCAGAGGAAGTGGTGGAGGCTGGTACAATTATAACACTTAAAAGGCATCTGGATGGGTATTTGAATAGGAAGGGTTTAGGGGGATATGGGCCAAATACTGGCAAATTGGACTGAATTAATTTGGGATAACTGCTGGTGTGGACAAGTTGGACCAATGGGTCTGTTTCCGTGCTGTACATCTCTATGACTCTAAAATTCTGACATTCAAATTTTGAAAATTCTCTGTAAAGCTTCCACTAAAATCATCATTTTCTATTTCAATATCAGTTAAACCAATGCATTGGAGCATTTAAAAGGCTCACTGCTGACATATTTAAAGTACTTTTAAACAAAGAACAGCTCACAGAACAGATATCCTGCTCAGTACAGTGTATTTTTTTAAAATCTCTCAGGGGATGAGTCCATCACTTTTAAGAGTAGCATTTGTTGTCCACCACTAATTGCCCTTGAATTGAATGACTTGTTTCAGAGGGCAGTTAAGAGACAAGTCAATCACTTTGCTGTGGATATGGAGTCACATGCAGGCCAGAACAGGTAAGGATGTCAAACTGCCTTCCCCAAAGAACATCAGTGAATATTTGAGATTTTGCAAAAATCAGTGATAGATTCATTCTTTAAAAAAAACAAGCTCATTAATTGGTGAGAGATTTCAGAGCCCTGGGATGCAGAAGGGTCTGGGTGTTCTAGTAAGTGACTTGTACAAAGTTAGTATTCAGGTATTAATTAGGAAAGCTAATAAAATGTTATTGTTTATTGGGAGAGGAATTCAATACTACAGTAGGGAGATTTTGCTTCAATGATACAGGGTAAAACCACGTCTGAAGTATATTACGAACAGCGTTGGCCTCCTTATGTATGAAAGAATGTAAAGATGAGGGAAATTGTTCAGAGAAGATTTCCAGGTCAATATCTGGAATTTCTGAATTGTTTTATGAGGAAAGCTCGGAAAGGCTAGGCATGGGCCCTCTGGAAAATAGAAGAGCAATAGGTGACTTGATTGGATTCGACTGAAATTGAATTAGCCTAATAGATGCAGGTATCCCGTAACCAAATCCCCCTTTTATTACATGTTCACAGTACATGGGCTCTGACCAGCCAGGTCTGAGTCAGACCCCAGAATGGGGAGACCTTCTGAATCTCCTATTTATATCTGTCAGCCAAGGCTCCCTGATTGGCCCAGGTTAACAACCCCAATCAGGGATCTCATAGTCAATGGATCCACCTGGCCATGGTTTGAATCATTTCAGAAACATATAACACCTTGAGGGTTCTTGACAGGATGCATGTGAAACAGATGTATCATTTTGTGGGAGAATTTTGAACTGGAGTTACTGTTTAAAACTAAAGAGTCACCCATTTATGACAGAAATGAAGAGAATTTTTTTTTTTCTCAGAGGATCATAAGCCTTTGGACCTCTGTTCCTCAAAAGGAAATGCAAGTAGGGTCCCTGAATATTTTTAAGGACACGGTAGATAGATGCTTGATTTGCAAAGGGGTGAAAGGTTATTGAGGGTAGATGGGAATGTGGAGTCATCAGATCAGCCATGATATACTGGATGGCAAAGCAGACTTAATAGGTCTATTCAATATACCAGATTTTTATTGAATTTAACTTACATTCTGCTCACTGCTATGGAATTTGAGCTCATGTTCACAAAGCATTGGCCATCTGGGTTCTGGCCAAGTGACAATACTATTACATCACTATTTCCCAAAGGTAGGTTCCACTGAGGCATTCAAGAGAGCATTAGATGGTTATTTGGATAGAAATAATGCGCAGGGCTGCAGGGGAAAAGCAGGAGATTGGCACTGGGTGATGATACTCCTTTGAACAGCCAGTCCAAACCCAATGGCCCAAATGGACTCTTTCTGCACAGTAACAATTCTGTGATTCTGACCTAGCAAACTGCTGCCCATTGCTGATTGTGTATTTAGGTGCTAATGAAACAATTGCAATAAAATCAATATTGAACAAGTGTTGGCATTCTGAATTAGTAGATACTTTCTACCAGTAATCTAAAGATCAGTTGAATGTGCTGGTGGCCCAGGTTCAAATCCCACCATGCCAGTAAGTGGTGGATAAGTAATATACATCTGGAATTGAATACTTGTCTTGAAACAATATTTTTTTCTTTGTCTTAAAAACCCCTTTGGTTCACAAAAGTCCCTTAGGGAACGGAAATTTGCAGTACTTACGTCTGATCTACATGTGATTCCAGACCCACGGCAATGTGGTTTTCGCTGAAATGCTCTCTGGCCGACTAAGCCACATCATGGTATCAAACCACAAGAAAAAACTCCTGACAGTGCAGTATGCAGAACACATCGGCTGCAGGGATTCAAAAAGGCACTCACCAGTGATGCCTGCATCCCATGAAAGAATTTAAGAAATCTTCCTACAGAGAATCACGTAGCCCTTACAGTATAGAAATATTCGATTCATTTGTTTCCCCAGAAAAGTCTCACTAATCTTGCCTTACATAAATTCCTTCTCCTATTCGTCTGTAAATAGATGATTACCAATATGCCTATTCCTTTAATTTTTAAAAATAATTCATTATGGGATGTGGGCATTTCTAGCTAGGCCAGCATTTATTGCCCATCCTTTATTGCCCAAGGGGATAGCCAAGAGTCAACCATATTGCTGTGAGCTTGGAGTCACATGTAGGCCAGACCGGGTGAGGATAGTTTCATGGTCATCAGAAGACTTTTAATTCCAAATTTTTAATCCCATTCATTCCCTTTCTCAATCAATGTTAGTGAAATATGGGCACATTTTGTTTAATAAGGAGTCTGTAACATTGAATTTAACTAAGAACTAGGTACAAAATTGATTATATTTTGGACATATTGATCTTTGTTGTTTGGATAGCACCAGTCCTCAAATACTATTGTAGGAATGTGAAAAAGCAAGTTCTTTCAATGCACATCATGAAATGCCCCTGAGGTTTAAGGTGATAGGTTCAAGCTCCTTTCAGTACTTATCCCTTAGTCTAAGTTGACATTTCAGCGTTGTTACTGCTGGCAGTCTCATTACCTTACTCAAGAGTACAAATTGTCTCTTCAATCAAATTAGTAGATAGCTCACAGGGCCACAGATGAAACCATAAGTGGATTTGTATTGGGAAACAAATTTTATGACGATGATTCTACCCCTTCCGTACAAAACCTGCTATTTTTGCAGTAATGGAGTCTTAGAAGTTTTAAAACACAGAAATGGGCTCTTTGGCTCATCATGTCAACACCGCGGTCATCAAACAACCATCTATTCTAATCCCATTTTCTAATACTTGATCCGTAGCCTTGTATGCTACGGCCTTTCACGTGCTTATCTAAATATTTCTTAAATGTCTTACGGGTTGCAAAATGCACCACTCGTCTGGGCAGCGAGTTACAGATACTCACCACCCTCTTGGTGAAAACAATTTTCCTCAAAATCTCCTGCTCCTTACTTTAAAACTCTGTCCCTACTTATTGGCCCCTCTACTAAAGGTAAAGGTTTCACTCTATCTACCCTGTCTATGCCTGTCAGAACTTTGTCCACCTCAATCATATCCTCCATGACCTCCTGGGTACTGAGGAAAAGATCGCCAGGCTATCTTATCTTGAATTAAGCTTCACCTTGTTAACTCTGTTTCTCATTCCACAAGTGCCTGCCAGACCAGCTGAATGCTTCCAAATTTCCTCTTTTTATTTTGGATTGCTAATGCCCACAGGATTTTGCTTTGGTAAAAATGAGCTTTGTAGGTATCAAGTGTAAATTATAATTGACAACTTGCACTTAGGTAATACGGTTGAAGGTAAAATGCTGCAAGGTATTACGTTGGTGCATTATTGGATAAACCTGAGCAAGCTAAGGAGATATCACTTGGTCAAAGAGGAACATCTTAAAGTAGGAAAGAGATAAAGGGAGGGAATTCCAAAGGTTATCACCCAGGCAACTGGACTAAAACTTGGCCGCCAATGGTGGACTGGGAAAATTGAAGATGTGTGAGAGACCAGAATTGGAGGAGTGCAGAGATTTTGGAAGGTTGTAGAGCTGGAGGAAGGATTCCAAAACAGGGGGAGTCAAAGCCATGGACAGATTTGAAAAGAAGAATGAGAAGTTAAAAATCAAGGCATCTATTATATTAAATACCAATGTAAATTAGTACAAATTGGCACTTTGGCCGAATGGCTAAAGCAGATGGTTTCAAACTCCACTGGAGTCTCTCCATTCATGTTAACTATGCCTCTCAAAATTTCTGATCTTAACTGGATACCTGCAGAATTAATTCTCTGCAAAATGGAATAAAAGCCATACACATCTGGTTCCAGATCTTTTCTGGAAATGATTAGAAAATCTCAGGTTGAATTTGCTTCGTTCCATGACGTCAAAACAATCAGTTAACTGATTAGAAAAAGAAGTTTCTCATCGAAAATTTTCCATCATGTCTGCCTCAACACACCATCTAATTGCATTTTGAATTTCTCCAATGTTTTTGCCTTCATAAGTAAGCAGACAAATTCTTACAAAGAATCTATGAGTTGAAATATTTTGCTGGGCAAATTTCCCGCTCACCTGTTTCCATGAACTCTTGAGACAACAAGGTGCAGAGCTGGATGAACACAGCAGGCCAAGCAGCATCAGAGGAGGAAGAA